>NC_089236.1:58334034-58687366 GCF_963924675.1 Phocoena phocoena | reverse complement strand
TCTCTTCCTGACTTGTTTGTGATCACCCTGCTTCAACTCATCAGTAGGTATGTGGTTTGGCTTCCTGTCAGTCACCCTGTCTTGCAGACTAGCCCCATAAAGCTGGATTGTAATGAGTGTGACTCCGTTGCCACTGGGCTCTCAGTGTATCACAACTGAAGAACTGTTTGAGAATTTGATTTTAAGTAGAAAATATTAGCTGGAAGCCACAGGACAATATGCCGTTTGTTAGCGTGCCAAAGATGTGCTCATTTGCCTCATTAGCTTCTCTGCTTCATCTCTGAGCACATCATTTGATTGGCATTTTGCTCAACTAATACACTTTCATGATCAATTTTAGCTGAGAATTTTCAGCTCCCCATCTTGACTGGATCTTCCTGATAGTGGATAATACATGACCTAGAATATCTTCAAGGCAGACTGCTAACGTAAAGCATTCCTAAGGTTGTGCATTTACTAGTGCACATCACTGCATGGTGATTCTTGAGGAAATGTCTTAGGAATCTGGCAATAACATAGGCAGCTGAAGGAAAGAGGTTTATAAAGAACTGAAAGCATTATAAACTAGTCAAGGACATAGCGGGTGGCCTGGTCATCAGTAGTGACTAAGTTTGAAACTGATTATTTGGTAACCTGAAAATAAACAGACATATGAAGGGGAAGGTAAATGAGTGCAGATTGCCAAGGTCTGATTCCACAGGCATAGCTGTATATCTCACCGTTTATTCCCAGATGATAAATAACATGTGTTTATTCCCAAACAATAAATAACATGATGACATTATCTAGATCCATCTGTTCTGACATTATTGGTGTCTAATCTTGCCAAAGCACTTTGTATTTTTACAGTCCTAGTGTATTTTTTTCTTTAATTTTATAAAAACTTTTGTTCTACTTTATATGACTGGTAAAATAATAAATGCATACCTATAAAAAAGGGGGATAATAGAGAATGCAAAAATTCAGATAATAAATCACTCAAATTTTTCTTTCTGATAATCATTATTTATATTTTGGCATTTTATTCCAAACTTTTTTATCACTATCTATTTGGGTGATTAAAATAGAAAATAAACTTTTTTATATTTTAATAATTATCTTTAATAATGATAACTGCTACTATCATTATTATTGGCAGAAAGGTTATATCATCATTTTCCTCTGAGCCTTCCCAAGTATCTTGTCTATGCTGTAGGCCTCTCCTTTTGGAAAAGGCATTTCATTGTCTATAGATAACTCAGAAAACACCTTGTAGCATTTGAAGTTTAGATGCATGTTGTCTTCTTAAAAAGAATAACGTTTTTGGAAACACAATCAGCAACTAAACCTAGAGGGACTTATGATTAGTGCTCTCCCTGCACTGTTTTTCTCCCTTTTTGGCATATATACATTTTAATCTTTATGTGAAGACTCCTCATGCTGCTAAATATCCATATTACCTTTCAGGAAATTTATCTTGCTATTGTCTTGAGACCCCTTAAATAACCTGTGCATTGTCAAAATGGTTCATGCCTATTTCCTACTTGAAAGCAAGTTGACCTCAATATTTCAGATGGAAGTTTTAATAAAAGACAAAGAAATCAACATGAGATATTCATATTAGACAAAATAAAAAACTGAAATTCTAAAAGTGACCCAAAGTCTTGCAATGACCAGAGATTTCACGTCATTTGCTGTGTCTGAAGGTAGAATACTGGTATGTAGGCCATGATGAAATTGAACATTGACTACTTAGATTGTCACTGCTGCCAGAGTTAGGTCAATTGTCTGTTCTGGGCTCATCAACTTGGTGATTGGTACGACATAACTGTGCTGTTCTGGCTTCTGTTCTTTTTCTTATTTTATTTTTTATTTTTACTTATTTATTTTTTGGCCAGGCCTCGCAGTTTATGGGATTTTAGTTCCCTGACCAGGGATTGAACCTGGGCCCAAGGCACTGAAAGCACCAAGTCCAAACCACTGGACCGCCAGGGAATTCCCTGTTCTTTTTTGTATAATATATTTCCTTTTTCACAATGTTGTTCTTCAGCCATGGTTACCATTGCATCACTCAGATTTTTTTTTTTTTTTGCCACACGCGGGCCTCTCACTGCTGTGGCCTCTCCCGCCGCGGAGCACAAGCTCCGGACGCGCAGGCTCAGCGGCCATGGCTCACGGGCCCCGCCGCTCCGCGGCACGTGGGATCCTCCCGGACCGGGGCACGAACCCGCGTCCCCTGCATCGGCAGGTGGACTCTCAACCACTGCGCCACCAGGGAAGCCCTGGGTATCCTTCTTAATCTAGGCAGTGATTTCGATTTTCACCGGAAGATACAGGGACCGGCTTAAGATCATCTCCTTCTGGGTATTGGGAATTGGACTCAGAATTCTGTTACTCTATATTCAGAGTGTTGCAACATCAGTGAATGTCAGTTTCTGCTTTGGCCTACATGGGAAGTATAATCTAGTACCAGGTAAGGCAGCAGTAAACCTATGCAGTGCTTGAGTTTACTATTTTCAACCATGAAGCTAACCCTTTCTGAAAGACACATGTCTAGGTTAGCATCTTTTTGATTTTCATTAACTTTTCTTAGGCAGTTAAAAGGTTTGGCTAAGTTCACTGTGTTAGCATGTGGTAAACAATGATGTAATAACAGAGAACACTATTCTTATCCACTTAACACCACAGACGTCTGTTTCTTGCTTATTTACATCTGTCCAAGGATCCTGCAATATTTAAGAGCTATTCTGATGCATACAGAAAATCAGTGACTCCAGAAAGCTTCACCAGCCACCATGCAGCCTCCAGTTTGTTACTTAAGAGGAAGAGAGAGCCTGAAGAATGGTATAAGGGACTTACACTGCCCTACACCATTCTGAGAAGGTTCTTTAATTCTCCTGAGTGAAAACACAGAATGTGTAGACTTAATCTAGAATCCATCACTAGCTAAGCATGTTCTCTCCTATATTCTTTTTTGATCTGATTGATCCCTTCTTGTATAAGATCTTAAAAATAATGTGTTTCTGCTGATAAAACTTACCAATCTCTATCCTAAATTATTTTCTCACATTTGCAGGACTTTATTTTTCATTTGATCATTTGCCATGTCCAATTCTTATTTTGTAAAATATGAGGAATTCATTTTAATGTACTCCTCTGCACATGAAGGATACAGAAAGGGCTTCATTAGGAAATGAGTGTCAGCTCTACTTTCAGTTTCCAACAAAGAAACCAGCCACAATGAGAAGTACATATAAATAAATATATGGACCATTAGGCAGTGTGACCATATTCTACAACATACACTGCTTCCGTCAATAAACAGACCAAGCTTGCCATAAAATGATGGAGGAGAAGATGTTGGTCTTTGGGTCTCTATCTGCATATATTGTCTCATTCTTGATTCTTATCCTCTTGCACCCTTTCACTTTTATTAAATATCTTTATAATACATATTAGAAGCCAGATTCAAAGCAGTGTTTATGGCATTTTCACAACAAGCATTACCAATGCTCCAGCAGAGAAGGTAAAATACTGATTGGCTATACATCTAAGAAGAGAATAGTTCCTCTTTATTCCATGGCTGATAGAGGTCAGTTGGTATCAGTTCTAATTTATTTATCAGTTCTAGTACATGTGTTATTGTGTGATTGTGAGAAAGTCATACATACTCTCTTGTTATAAGTTTCTCTTTCTTAATCAAAGAAATTGAATCTTATTATCTCAAAATTCTCCTCAGCTGAAAAAATGTATTATCGTTTCAAACATCTTTTTTATCACTTACTCAAGTAGAAACCCTATTTTCTATTAGGTTTTTCTCATTTAATTCTCTAATTTTCTAACTAACAAAATAGTCTTAATAAGATATGACATAATGAAATAATATATTAATATAATGAATAAAGGCTCTGAATTTAGAAGTCTGATTCAAATTCCAAGTCAACAGCTTGCCAGTTGTGTATCACCTGACAAATTATTTGACTTCTAAATCTCAGTTTCCCCCTATGAAAAATGGCAATAATTTTAGTAACTTCTTAAAAGACAGATTAATAGCAATTATCAAAAAGCGGTGTGATTTGCGGAATAAATTTTTGACGTTTTTAGGGAGCCTAGGATATTATGTCACACACAAAATGTGACCTATGATTAAGACATACTTTTCCCTTATAGGTGTGGTCCACAGAAAGAGCAGACAAGGCAGCCATGGAAATTGCAATACCGAGTACTAAATAGCTTCCCCTAAGGGAGAAGCCAGATTTTATGTGACTTTAATGTTTGCCATAGCGAGCTTCCTTTCATCAGGCATTTTAAGTTTGAGAAAATATATATAATCAAGGCAAGTATGACATAAATACCTTTTGATATAACAAGGATATGTGGCTTGTGTACTCACTGAAGAGAATCATCTCATAGAGAGAACATTCCCACCCAATTATTATCCTAGTACTATCCTATGATACTTATTATTCAACAGAAATAATTACAGTCAAATTTTGATTATTGTTAAACATTTTCCCTTTAATATTGGAGAGCAGAAAAAAAATTATTGAGAGTGTAGAGCTTTCTTATAACACCTTTCAATCTCCTGGAGCAAGGGGTCCACACAGACATACAGTTAGTACAACAATATGTCATAACCAAATTATACATCTACAAAAGCAAACTAATCATAAATATTTTTACTTGAAATTCACAACCGAATCTTCCTGAGATTGTAATAGCTAACTGAGTGAAGAAAGAAAAATAGTCTGGGATATATGTGAATCAATAACTAAAACACATTAAGCAATTTTCTTAATTATAAAGTTTTCTCAGCAATTTTTATAGGACAGTTTTGAATTTTTAAGAGGATAGATAGTCAATACATATTTAACCAAACATATATCACCAGTAAATTCTTTTCTATCACATGATATATTTAACCCTAAATAGGAAAATATGTACTATGCTACTCCAAAGAGGTTAAGATGTTTTTTAAATGTTGATTGTCCATGATTTCAAATACACCCTAGAAGACTCAATGTTGTCAGTTTATTTTAATTATTTGTGCCACCCTTAGATGACTATAATAAAGGATTAATTTTTCTGGAAACTCATAAGAACATGTAATTTATATGTTTGCCATCAAAATTTCCAAAGCACAACCCACACTGAGCCTTCTGTTCTGGCTTTTCTTCTGGCTTAGTGACAAAATGGGAAAAAATGAAAAAAGGAAAGAAGAGGAAGGCTGGCTAACTCTTTGCTATCCTCCGCCTTTCTCTCTGCTTAGCATTTGTTCTATTTTCTAGTAGCAGTTCTGAAACTACAGAAAAGTGGAAAGAATACATAAGATGGTGAAAGTCCCATACTCTTTGTCTCTTTCTTTTCAATCTCTGATTTGACTTTATCACTTTTGAATCTTTTAATGTAATGGTTTGCAATAAATATGAAATGACGTATTTTGTTTTTGTTGAAATAAGGGTAAAACCTTAATATACAGTGTGCAGTGTTTGCATCTGAATTTCATATTGTTCAAATCATTTTCTACAATGAATCCCCAAATTTCAATATCTCCCACTTCTAAAGGTTGTCCATGTGAACTCATACTCTTCATTATTGTTGTCCATTTTTATATTTAGCATATGTATGGATTTGAGGGAGCAGAGGAGGCTAATTATTTTTATTTACATGTTATAGGCACTAATTGAAGGTCTATACTTTAATTAACTAGTAGACATTAGAAAGATGACGAGCAGCTAAGATATAAAATGCATGGGCCAGAGCAAAGGAAATTTATCATTGTTTTGTACTGTTATTTACAGCCCTTTGATATTCAGTGAGGTTTCCAGGTACTCGAGCAATGACAGAGCTACCACATTCTGGGGCACCAGCTACAAGCACTTAGAGGATATCTGGGATGGGGGAGGGATTCAAATGTTCCCTGCTTTCAATAGTTTCTTCTTTCTAGGTTTTCCCTGCATATATGCAAGCTCTTCACACTGCAACGTTGTGCTGTGTTTAGCTAATTGCTTCATCTAATAAGGATAATAGAGCATTTTTCTATAGTTTTAAATTTTTAATTCAATATTTTAAAGTAATTGTGGGATAACTGCTTAACTGGCTTACTAAGTGAAGTGCTCAAATTGCAGTCTCTTGTTCTTTCCTGTTTCAAAATCTTCAAAAACAGATGGGCAATCTGCATTGTATACATGGGTTGAACTATAACGCTGTATACCTGTATCTTATATGATAAAAAAAGAATGCACAAAAAAACCTTCAAAAGCAGTTTATAAGTGATAAACTTATATATCACTATTTTATCACACTATCTTTATAGTAGAATTAACCTAGTTAAAGGATTAAAGCTATGTAGCAAATATCTACCAGCATGACAAAGCAATAAATAGAGCAGATAAGTTTAATTTTAAAAAATCTAAAGTACTTTTCTAAATTCGATCTTTAAAAAACCACTACATTTGCTATAATGTCCGCAGATCTCACTTACTTAACTTTAAAATCATTTTGACTGCATTACTTGAAACAAAAAATAGTTATTCATAAAGAAATGATCACCCGTGTCTACAGCTTCCCGCAAGTTTTCACTTCAAACATACCTATCAATATTTTCACCAATAAAGATTTTGTATCCTTTTTGAAAACCTCAATTATGCTTTTGACTGTTTAAAATGTATATCTATGTATTTGATTACTACAGAAATACTTTAATCTCAAAAAGCTAACTTTCATCAAAAGGAATATAAATCATCTAATATTCTTTGAATTCTAGGTCACTTTGGAAAAGAAAAAAATTCAGAATTTCAAACTATAAATCAAAATACAGAAAAACCATTCCATAGTATTTTTTGCCTAATGTCCTGTAGTCAGCTTATTGTAAATATTGGCTCTAAAAGGTTCGTTTCCAATTACCTCCCACAAGTTTTCTATTTTCTATTGAAGGCCTCCATTGACTGACGTATTAAATTATGCATAATCAACTGAAAAGGATCAGTTCAAATTTTGGCACTCAGTCACCATCTGTTCTTTGTATGTTGACATACCTCACATCACTTTCATGCTTGCTTTATAAATGGTGTGACAGTTAGGCTTTTCATAATGTTTGTTGTTCCATATAACTAATTATAGTGATGGTCATATTCTGAGAATATAAAGATCCATTCAGAAAACTGCATAATTTTGAAAATAAAAACCTTCAATGAGTAGTGACTTAATTTCTAACATTTTTCATGGCAATCATTCCAGGTATACACTCATCCAGGATTTTCGTTCAATAACATGAAATATTAGGACCTAACTTGTATCGCAATGTATCCTCCTTCAGAAAAATCATCAATGGGATATTCCCTGATGTAAATGTGCATAGCTTCAAATTTTAAAACAAATAAAAAATAAAAACCAACCTCCAAATAAACCACTTCTTAAGAATTATTACCGTTTTGTTAATCTTTTAAAAAAAGAGAGTACATTATACACACACACATACATTCACAAGTGGAAGATACATGAGCAACAAAGTCAAATATATTAAATATAGTGTTTAAAAATTATCTTCAAAATCAGAGGGAAAGTATTAGGACACATGCACTGGAATAGTAAGTAAATAATTTTTAGTATCTTTGTGTACCCTGAGATAATATGGACCTCAATCTTGGGCACATGATTTTTATTCTAACCTAAGCTCCAAATATTTTCCTCAAGTTTATACTAAAATTAATTTCTATAATCTTTGTCTAAAATAAACACTATTTCTATAAGATGGAGTGAAATCCTGTGAATCATCTTTTGTTTACTCATTACCTGTCTTATTTGGATGTTCAGAGGAATGATTTCTGTTTTGCTTTGCAATTATAACTGTACATGGCAACCACTTCATATCAAATAAATAAATAAAAAGTGCTGATCCTATATAAACGGCCAAAGTCTCCATAAGAAAGGACTTTCTGTGAGTCCACAGATAACCTCTAGAAATTTTTAGTAATTATTTTCTATTACTGCTAAACTCAAAGTTTTCTCTCTTAACATTTGCTTTATTGGTACAGGCAAAATATGCACTGATTCCTATTAGCAAAAATAAAAAAAAAAAGGGTTCCTTCCTTTAGAATGTTCCCAGAGAAAAGTAGAGGAAAGCACAAGTCATGAGGAAGAAAAATGAGCTCATTTTCTTGGCAGTCAAATAACTATTTGGAACCAAGGATTAAATGAAGTAAAATCTCAGTTACACCTCCCTGTCCTTCCTGAAAATAAACAGACACTGAACAATTCTTAAGCTGTTACAAAATCAAAGGTTATAAAACTTTCACTTTTTAACCTTGACATTTTGAATACAGACATTTCCTACTGATAGTACTTTGAAAAATAAAAGTTCTGGCTTTCAAATTTACTACTACAGGATTATGCGATTCAATGTAAAGAGGAAGACAGAAAGCTAGCCTCTCAGAGCCAAGTGCTTTTCTCTGATATTCTTTCTTATGATCCTTTTAAGAACACTGTATTTTTTTCTCTTTTATTTAGAAGAGTGGTTGCAGGGTCTGGTTTTTAGCTATTTTTTATTAACCATTATTTTTGTAAATTTAGAACAATCTCTAGCACCAGTTTGTTACAGCTCCATCTTCACTTCCCTGTACTCAGTCTTTGTCTCTACTCATGCTTTCTGCCACCACAGTCAAAATACTTTCTTCTTCAACAAGCTTTCTTCCACCAAAGTGTTCCTAAATACACCCTTTTCACTGTGGTCTTGATCTGTTTTTCTGGGTATCATCCAAACATGTTTAATTGACTTATAAGTGGGCAAAACTTGTATCAGTTTTCCCACCATGTTTATAGCAATTCCATCCTAAGTGTAGTATCAAGTTTTCAATCTTTTCTCCATCAATAAGCTCTGAAATTGCTAGATTGTGACAAACGTAATCATAAAAAACTGTGTGAGCTGTTGTGAGTTGTCCTCCCCTCCCCCATACCAGGGTCCAGCCCTGTATTTCACTGCAAAATGTCCATGCCCCAGCCCCACAGCATAAGTAACATATCGGATATGTACTATGCAAATTTTCCAGTAGCTAGTTATCTTCACCAAATACATTTGCTCTGTGTTTTCTTTAAAAATTTGGTGTTTATTCAGGACTCTACCTTTGATCTACATCTTTTCTTATTCAGAGTGATTTAATCCAGGCACGTTTTTCTCTAACAACCACCTACAGGATATCAAATCTGTACTCCAGCATGGATCTTCTTATAGATGCATAGAAAACTACATCTCCATCTAATTATTTTGCCACTAATAGTAGTGAATTACAGATACCATTTGTACAAAATATATGTTGGGGAATATGGCAGCTTCAAAACATTATGCACTCAATGAGGTGGTTATTAGAATTTACCTTTGACAGAGAATAATAATATTCAACACTGAATAATGCTTCCTGTGGGCCTAGTGCTATTCTAAATACCACCTTTTTTATAATATATGATTAACCCTCACAACCATCTAATTAGTAGGTAATATTATCGTCCCGTTTTACATTGGTTGGAACTTTGGCACAGAGAAAAAATCCAGTAACTTGTCCAAAATGACAAAGTAGAAGATTTTTGATTTTTTAAAATCAATCCAATAGCTACTTTACCATAAACTCTGCACTTTACACTTACACTATACTGACTGACATACCTCCTCAATTCAATCTAATAAAAAATATACACTCATGTTTTCCTCAACAGCATCTTGTTATTCTCCTATACTTTTTATTAATAACACAGTGAAAAGAATTCTAATGTTAAACATGGCCTTTCATTTAACTTCCACACTGCATTTAATTTACTGATTATATTCTGTCAATGCTACAACCTAATTGTTCTCACACTCGTTACCTTTTCTGAATCGGCACTGTTACTGGGTAAATACATCTTTTCCCACTCAGGCTAAAGCAATAGTTTCTTCTAAACTGTCTTCCTCCTGTTACAAAAAAATTCCTTCTATTCTGCCATATACTCTCTGATCATAATACTTTAAGAATCTGATAGAAGCATATTACTTAATTGTCCTGACCTTTCAGTAACTCTTCATCTCATACACCTTTACAGGACCAATAGGACTTTCTCCTTCCTATCATTTCAAAATCCTAGCCTGTTGTTAACCCTTCTGCTTGTCATAGCAAACTGTATAGAAGTAACTAAAGGAAACATGCTATTTCATGACCCCAGGCCTTTTAACATGCTGGTATCCCCTCAAACTGGAATGAACTTCTATATCTAGGATGCACCTACTGATCATCCCTCTGTTCTGCCATCTTTGATCATACTTCCATTTCTAATTGATCATTTTACGTTTGTTTATTATTGTATCTTTACGTCAACCATAGTGTGTCACTATATCTTTATATGTGTGTGTAGGTATATATAAGATATATAATATATGTTATATATATATAACATTATGTATATTATATATACCTACAAACACGTATTTAAGTTATAATACCTAAGAGGGTCTATTGCAATAATTTGTTTATGTATATCCTATTTGAATATATGAACTACTTTTTTGAAGTAGAATTATAGGACTTATTGTGGGAAGTAAAGAAAAAGGAAAATTTAAAAGTGGTTACCAAGATTACAAGTTTGGCTCACCGGTTGTCACTGAAATTATTTAGAATAGTAAAGAGAGGCAGAGAAACCAATTTGGGTGGATTTTATATTTTATTTATATTTCATCTTGTTAGGAAATATTGTTGAAATTTTACTATAACCCATTAGGCCCAAATCTATTTTCTTTAAAATTGGGTACGAAGGCGTTTGTATGCTTTGATTAAATCTGCATTTTAAGAAACACATTTGAAGGGAAAACAGACCAAACTAAAATTTTAGAAAATTCATGTATCTGATCCATTTTCACAAGTAGCTGAATTGCCTAGGCAATAATAAATTATTGAAAGATACTCACACCATAGACACAGATAAAAAATACAAATTTAGACAAAAAGCAAAATATCATTGTCTTTAAAACATTACCATACATGTCATCTATGTATATATTTCTTTTAAAAAATCCAACAATTAAAATAATATTTTTGTATGGTTACTATGATGGACATTTTCATAACAATTATTTCATATTCATTGTACACTCAATAGAGTAAAGTGACATAATCTAGATCTTGTAATTTTAAGCAATACTTTCTATTAATCAATACTTTCTAAATTTACAAATGAAAGAAGTAAAGAGGGTCAAAATATAGGAGGATACACTTAAATATTGATGTTGTTATTGAAAATCTTGTAAAATCATTTTCAATTTACCTTTATAATACGTTGCAAAATTCAAAGAAACTGTAGAACAATATTAATAAACTTCTATTATTATTGAACTTTAGTTTTTCATAAGAGGTACACTAAACTAAATGAGTACTTCACAAAATCAAGCTATGAATATACATATTAATAGTTAATGTATACTGAAGAACTTTTTTCCAGGAATGTTAGATGGCAAAATAGTCATACTTTATTATCCTAAGTAGTATTAATGAGAATAGCAGAAGCACAGAAATATCAAGTAGCTTTCCCCAAATCATAAAGCCAAAATTCAGGTAAGAAAGGACTAGAATCTTGATATTCTGACAGAAGCTCAAGCCTTTCTCCACTGATATACTACTTACTACCTGTGATATGACTTAATTTTCACCAAGAGTGTAAGGGATATGACTAAAGATATGATTACTAGACATTAGATATCTTTACTGCCCAAATAAATAATACTTATTTCATTTAGTGAAAACAAAGTATACGGGTCATGAATATAGTTTAGTCACAGCCTCCCACTTGTCTGTTGTAGCCCATTCAACTGAATAGCTTTAATGAATTTTCATGTGTCTCTTCTAAATTCCCTGGTTGTCGGTGAATGTATCGTAACGTGCTTTATATTTCCAGGATCTACCTAGCCCTGCTATGAAACATAAGCAGCACTGAGTATACTCTAATTAAGACTACATAACTTTCTGTTAAAATACCTTAGGCTTTTCTCCTAGGGAATAAAAATTGATGATGAAGAGAAAATGTATCGAATCCACATTGCATGTTAGAGATATATACCTTGCCTGCTAAAGAAATCGGCTCAAAATTGAATAAACTGAAAATTTTATATTTTTCAATTACAAAGCATGTAAATTATCTTATAGTCCAGAATAAAAATGCCAGGTTAATCTCCATATCAAAGTCAGCCTCAAAAATAAACTTTAAAGCTAAGGTAATTAGAATAAAAATAGAACCCCAAGCTGCTCATACCTCAAACTCCTCATAAATTCTTAGACTTCTGAAATTTGCAATCACCACATAAAAACATCAAGAACATTTAGAGGAGTAATACAGAACCCATATCCTCTACAAGAGAACAATTACAATGTTTAGAATGCAAACAAAAATTACTCAACATACAAAATATGAGGAAAAAAAAAACAGTGGCCCATTCTCAAATGAAAAGACAATCAGTATAAGACAACCACAATGTGACCTAGATGTCAGAATTATTAAATATGGACTTTAAAGCAGTTATTATAACCAAGTACAGTGGGGTAAATGGAACTACACCCGTAAGGAAGAACAAATAGAAATCTAATATCTAGAAGAAGAAATATCAAATATTATATATATTTGATATTAAATATATCACATATTATATATGATAGTTCAAATCTAAAAAAACAAAAAGATGAAAAATCTAGAACAAAAACCACATATTTAATTATCAGATGGCCTCATAACAGAATGATGATGAAAGATGAAAGTGTCAGTGAACTTGAGATAAATCAAGAGAAATTACTCAATGTGAATAATAGAAAGAAAAAGATTGAAAAAACAATGGGCCTGAGACTTAGGGACATTTTAACAATAGCAAAAATCTAATATATATGTAATTGGAAATCCAGAGAGAGTTAAGGGGAAACAAGGGCAAAGAAAAAATTAAAAGAAATAATAGCTGAACATCCCCAACATGGCATAAGACACAATTTTACAGATTTAAGAATTTCAGTTAATTTCTAACAGAAAAAATACAAAAGAGACCATGGTTAGGAACACTATAGGCAAATTGCTAAAAAGAAAATAATGAGATTATCTCGAAAGTGATTTAAAAAACTTGGCATTTTCAACAGAAGAACAGTGATTTTTATTACCATGGATTTCTCATCAGAAACTTTGGCAGCCAGAAAACTTGAAACACTTTTTAAAGTCCTGAAGGTAAAAATCTACTGTTAACCCTGAATGCTATATCCAGTAAAAACATCCTAAAAAATACAAGGTAAATAAAGTCTTTTCAGCTAAAACAAACAAACGAACAAAAAGCAAACAAAACAAAACACCGTAAGATAATCTGTCACCAGTAGACCTACACTATAAAATATGTTGAATAAAGCTTTATTGAGCTGAATGAGAGCAGATGAAAATTTAGATTTTAAAGAAAAATTGAACAGGTGATAAGTGGTACATATTTAGGTAAAGACTATTTTGTCTTACATTTAATTTTGTTAAAATATATATGACCATTTAAAAGAAAAAGTAATGTTTTGTAGGTTAATAATAATAAAATTCAGAATGACAACTGTAGCATAAAGGTAGCAGTTTAATGGACTTAAAATGATTGCAGGCTTTCTGCCTTTTATGTAAAGTAGTATAAAATAGCTATAAGTATTATAGATTGGGAAAAGTTAAGAATGTATATTATAATTTCTTGAGCAACCACTAAAATAAATAATACAAAGGGTATAGCTAAATATCCATAGGTAAATTTAAATTAACTTATAAAATTATTTAAAGACTAGCAGGGGTCACCTAAAGAAAGTATCAGAATTTTTTTTCTCTTCTTAGCATCATGCATGTTCATTGATATAATGATTCCCTTGACCTAATTATAAAAAAGCAAAACAACTATCACCATATCCAAGAGGGAAAGTAGGCAGAAGCCCATATGACTAATTAAAACTGCGTGCTTTCGTCATACTTTGAACCTGATAGAGCATTAAGTATACACTCTTTCTTTCCTCCATTATCCCAAACATCATTGTTCCCGATTCCCTGCCCCCCACCACACACACAAATCACTACCTTAAAAGACTGTATCATGGGTGTGTTGTTGTAGAAAGATAATGGAGAATGCTTAATAAGATTATTCCAGTTTATAGAAAGTAATTATATATTTGCACTGCTGAACTTTTGAATAGCTCACGCAATTTTTAATTTTGAGATGTTTAGAGAGTTATGGGATAGCCAAATATATATCTTGTTGTATCTACAATTCCATCATTTGAGATTTTTCTCTTATTTGATCTCCATGAGTTTTCCATAGAGATTCAAAGGGTATGTGGAAGGAGGATTAAGAACTATGAGCAAACAAATGGCACAACCGTGAAGAAATCACAAAGAACTGAAAATCAGGAAAGGGAATCATGCATTTGCTTTGTAATCTTAACCACGCTGGCTTCTTAATATTGTTTCCACATCTGTAAAATGAAAGGACTGAATTAGGTGGCAATAAAAGTATTTTAGTTCTGAAGTTTCATTATTATGATAATAGACACCGTTTCTGGGGCATAAACCTAGTGTTTCACATGCATTACTTGATTTAAGCTTCATTACAAACTGCAAGGGACATATTATCCCTATATTAAAATGCATAAAACTGAATTTCAGAGCATTCTCTCTCTAAATAGGATCCAGAAATCTAAACAAAATCATGCTTTGAAGTTATGAACCTTGTTTTAAGAATTTCTGGGTGGTTGAGGTATGCAGTACTGAGTCAAAATGATAACGTATTAAGGTAGAATGAGTTAAAAATCCATTTGGTGACCTAGTCAATGTTTGTTACACACTTAACATGAGAATGCCATCATGTTCATTCTGAGGCTAAACAAAGATTTTTTAAAAGTCTGTATCAAGTTATCTCTATCTTTCAATATTAAATTTACATATTTGCTTTTTTGTTGTTTAAAAATAAGATATCTACAGAATGTGTAAGGATCATGTCTAAATACTCATTAATAACATAGATCTATAAAGTAGCAAATTAGCTGATCAAATGAATGCAAAATAGGTAGAGCGATTTTCACTATCATTTTAAACAAGTAATATAAAACTCACTTTCCTGAACTAGCAGTGGAATTTGAACCAGAAGCAGAATCTTTGTGGTGATTATACTTCTAAGCTCAAACAAGCCGTTTTAATTTTTGGTAGTTATTTTTTCTCATACGTATAATAAGGGAATTCTACTGTTACCCTGACATTACCACACATTCATTAGACATCATGGCCACAGAGTAGATCTCCGTGTGAGCAACAATGAATGCCTAAGATGTTTGAGATATTTTGTGAAACTTATTTCATGGTGAAAAAATTTGAAAAATTCATAGTTAAAAAGCTAAAGAACATTTTCCAAAGTCTTATGTGTTCTAAAATGACTCTGACCCTCATAGAGGATAATGAAGTACAACATTTCTCAAGATAATGATCTATGGACCTTGTTCTGAGAAGCAACTTTTGGAATTTTTTTCATGAGATACACTTTAGAAAAGATGTTTCTGATTCTCTTTTCTTTAGCTAATTAATACATATATGGAACAGAAAGATTCCATTTCAAATTATATAGCAAATCTGCATGCCACGCATGTACATTTTCCTTACTTAATTAAATTTACATGGGGCTCCCCTGGTGGCATAGTGGTTGAGAGTCCCCCTGCCGATGCAGGGGACAAGGTTTGTGCCCCGGTACGGGAAGATCCCACATGCCGCGGAGCGGCTGGGCCCATGAGCCATGGCCGCTGAGCCTGCGGGTCCGGAGCCTGTGCTCCGTAACGGGAGAGGCCACAACAGTGAGAGGCCCGCGTACCGCAAAAAAAAAAAAAAAAAAAATGTACATGTTATATGGAATTGTGATCACTCCCAGCTTAAATACTTCCAACCTTTTTGGCACCAGGTACTGGTTTCGTAGAAGACAATTTTTCCGTCGGGGTGGAGGGATCGTTCAGGCAGTAATGCTAGTGGTGGGGAGCTTCAGCAGCAGATGAAGCTTCACTGGCTTGCCTGACACTCACCTCCTGCTGTGCGGCCTGGTTCCTAAAAGGCCGAGGAGGACCAGTACCGTTTCTCGGCCTGGGGACTGGGGACCCCTGCTTTAAATGAGTCTCAGAAGAGTGAACTAAACTAAAGCTCATCACAACTAAAAAAACTGACACCAGTTTATTTATTTTTCTTTTTTAAAAGATAGATACAATTTATCAAGCTTTTAAAGAAAATATGAGTATCTTGGAAGGAAATAATAATGGCAACATCTACTAACTGTGGGAGAGTAGTTTTTCTGAGCAATGAGGTTATTCTTAATATTCTGGTGGACAAAAACATAATGAAAAAAGAAACAAATTCTACTAGTAACACTTAAAAGATTAGATGCTTTATATTTTATTCCAGAATCATGGGTCATTTATCTTTTTTTTTTTCAATTTTAAAATTATAGCTCAGTGTTTTCGAATCTGGAGTCAGCTAGCTTAATGCAGCTTCCTTCCCCTCAAGCAGAGTAGGTGAGTAATGATTGGATCTTTGCACAGAATTCAGTATTTTATATAAGAGGATGTAAACTGATTCTCTAGGAGATCAAAAAAAACTGTTCTCTTATTGCAGCTATTTTTAGGGAAAAAATAGATAACAGCCATAGTCAAAATTGATTCAGAATTTAAATATGATTTTAACAAAAAGCAATGTTTAAATCTCATGTAAATATTTCTCATTAAGTCCTAATGCATACACACTACGTAAATTCTACAGACAATTTGCTAATGCCATTCATGAAATGGAACTTCTGTAAGTTGTTTTTAAAATGAGAACATTGGTCATATTTTGATGATGTTACTTCATTATACTTTAATTAGTATTGCAGAAATCATGCAAGGTTTTTAAAACAAGTTAATTTAACCTTGGAAAACAAATTTTTATACTGTAATGTGACTTTACTTATTAGGAAGCTTTAATTAAAACCTACTATTTCACAAACAATGTATCTGTTTAAATACCAATTTTATGCTGTATGTAAGTCCTCACAAAAAGTGTTTTGTTTTTGTTGTTTTGTTTTGTTTTTCTATTCTTTTAGTGTCTAAAAATAAAGAAATTTCTAAACAGTATATTACGAAAGAGTTTACTCCACTATGTGCTCCTGGGTTGGTGACAGAATAATAATAATAGATACATAGATATTTCTCCAATTAGAAGTCACATATTTTTCAGATTGTAAACCTCCAGCCAACTGTATTTTTTACCTACCAATATAGTGTTAGATGGTCAAGGAGAGAAATGTAATAAAACTTATTGAAATTTTTGTGAAATTGCTTTTAAGATATAATCACAGCACAACGCAGTTCTGGAAAGCTAAGGAAACAATGTGATACAACCATGGAGTCAGCAAATAGTTTGTCCACTATGCTGCCTGGTAATTATGGAAAAGATCTGGAGTGGGGAGTCCTTAATGAATGTAGAGAGAAGGAAACAGGAATTAGTTATGGGACTTGAGCAATACAATGGGAGGAGGAATGAAACCATGGCAATTCTTGTGTGGGAGAATGTAAAAGCTTTAAGCAATTAGAATAATAAAATTAGGGACAAGAAAAAAGTCTGGGGACCCCACTAGATGCTATATCAAAGTAGAGGTCTGTGAAAGAAAATGTGGAACAGCTGGTCATGTATTTTTAACCAAAAAACTAAAATGCAAAGCTTACAGAGGGGAAGAACAGGCCTGTGTGTCAAACAGCAAACTAAAAATTCCTGAGGGAGATTTCATGTGTTAACATTTTCAGATTGATTGCCATGATGAGATTTTCCTGAGGCCAGTATTCTTGTCTGAAAATATCAAAGAAACACATCTTTTGAAGCAAACATGTTCATTTTGCTTTACACATACCTTTCATGTTGGCACTCACTTACCCAAATATTTTCAAAGATAAGCACTTCCTGAAAAATAGAGTGTAATTTCTTTAGCCTGTGTTTGAACCTCCCACCAACTGGCCAATGTCATATTTTTAAAGAGCATTTACATTTTCTCCTTTATGAGTCCTGTATACCAAGATGAACCCACTAGATACAGTTCAACCAATATTCCTTATACATTCCCTTTCCAGACCATGCAGAATACCCTCCTTTTACTTGTTTTACATTAGTTCATCCTTCAAATCCTGTAACACTGGAAAGTCTTGCCTGATTCTTCCCGACTACCGTAAGCACTTCTTTTCAAAAATTCAAGTGTTGTCTAGGCTAGAGAAACATGTGAGTTTTGAAAACTGCCCTATTTTAATGGTTTAATTTTGCGCATCTTTTTCCAACAAAATAATAATAATAATGTGGTTTATTTAGTATAATATATTGTCAGTTATAGAATTTAATTGGAAGATTATAGAGCACTCCATTCCCTCCAACATTTCCCCCACACCAACAGGGCACCAGTATAAGAGCAATGGATTATAGCTGAGTTTCAAGACAGCCATCTTCTAAGGAAAAGTAATTATGAAAAGTCCAAAGTCAAGAGCAGAGATAAAAACAGTAAACACAGTTGAACTCCCATCCAGATTAACATAAATCCTCACACCAAAGGCATATTTACCTTAATTCCTTATAGTCAATACAACATGTCTACCTTACAACAAAAATTATCACAAAAAGCAAAAAAATAAAAACAAAAACACACAGTTTGAAAGCACAAATTATCAGAAACACTCAGACATGACAAAGATGTGAGAATTATTAGAGAAGTTTAAACAGCTATGATTACTATAATTCAGGGTTCTAATGGAAAATGTAGACAGTGTGCAAGAGTAGATAAGCGATGGAAAGAGAGAGATGGAAAGTTTAAGAAAGAATTAAAAAAAATAATTTTTCAAAATAAAAACTCAGTGACAAAAAAGAATGCTTTCCGTAAGCTCAGCAGTAGACTTGACACAACCAAGGAAAGAACCGATGAATATGAAGACATGTATAATTTTAAGCATTGGTTTACTTTATACAACATATCAAACTTACTGGTTTAATACAGTTTTACAGTATTCTCTCACTAACACTTTTGATGCCTGTATGGTCTATATTGATATATTCTTGTCTAATAATGGTTATTTGTGTTTTCTCTCTTTTTTTTCCCAGCATGATAGGTCTAGTTGTTAATCTTTTCAAAATAGCAACATTTAAATTTGGCTTTCTTTATTGTACGTGTTCTCCATATCATTGGGTTATTCTGTTATCCTTATTATATTTCTTCTTTAACATTCTTAGGTTTGATTTGGCTTTCATTTTCTTGCTTGTAAGGATGGAAGCTTAAATCATTGAAATTTAGTCAGTCTTCCTTTTAATATGTTCATTTAAGGCTACACATTTTTTCCCTAAACATTGCTTTAACTATATCTGACAAGACTTGATATATCAAATCTTCCTTACCTCTCAGTTAAAATATTTTCTTGTTTCTAGTATAATCTTCTCTTAAACACTGGGTTGATTAGAAGTGTGTTAATTTTCAAATTGTTGGCATTCTTCTAGTTTTATTATTTATTCAATGTTAATGTTACTATGGTCAGAGAATATGCTCAAAAATTTCAATCTTTTTGAAATTGTTTGAGACGATGTATGACCTGGAATTTTATAAATATTGCATGTGTTCTTGAAAAGAACATGTACTCTGCAATTGTTGAATATAATGTTTCATGTATGTCAATTTGTTAATTTATTAATGCATATCAACTATAGACTGATTTTCATATACTTGTTCTTTGGCTATTGAAATAGAGGTGTGTTAAAGTCATCTACTATGATTCACATTTTGATTATTTATACTTTTAGTTTTGTTATTATCACTTTGCATGTATTATAGCTGTATTTTTCATTCTCATTATCCATTTCATGTCTTCTTTGCTCATATTCAGCAACTCCTCTGGATGAGGTTCTTTACTAAGGTATGACACTGACCTTTTTCCTGAAATATCTGAACCACCATGTCCTTCCTCCAGTCCTATCCTCCATGTCCTTCCTCCAGTCCTATGTTGTTCCAGTCCTATCACTGTGACAACTGTCCCAAGGGTCAGTGCACACATATACCTTTTTGCCAACATTGTGTTGCAGCATCCCTTTTTTCCTTTTATAATCATCATCCAGTTCACACAATATATATATTTTTTAATTTCTTGTGTGTTCTGGGTTTTAAGAAGCCCAAAAATGGCTAGGTGGTAGTCTGGAAACATCCAGTTTATTGGAAATGTTGTTAAGTCCCCAAGTAGAGACATTTATCCTTTAGAAATTGAGTATAAATTAGCGGAGGCTAAAGATGAAGAGGATGAAAGTAAAGATTTTACAAGTTTGTAGTTGTGGGAGATAACACTCCCACTTTTACTCTATAGTTTCTGGACCTGTATATTCTAGAAATGGGAGAAACAGCACTAAGCAGTGCTTATTATATCAATGCATATACCAAATTTCATGGTATAGCATCTCAAAGTTGCAAGGTTTAACTCCCAGCTGGCTCCCTGAATCTTCCAGAGTCCATCCATTCATTTGACTTGTTGCTACTTTGCCATGAGAAGCATGATAAAATCAAATAATCCCATGAGATCATCCCATTGTCTGGTTTCCTTTTCTGTAAAATGAGTTTATTGTTCAGAAACAAGATTGTATGGCATGTGATGGTAATTAAGAAGATATTCTGGAATTTCATGAATGGTACTACTGACAAAGGTACAGTGGGCAGAGAGTAAATCCATCCCCAGGATAAGTGTTTATTTCGGGGAAGGTAAATTGTCATATACACCATTATGGACACAGTCCAACGTAACTGAATATCCACTATTATTATATGGATGGCATATCAGGCATAGAAGCTCATTCTTAGGGCCTTGGCCACCCTGCCTTGCACCACAATCTATAGCCCATTACTGCCTAGTGTCAATATAGCATGCAGAATTACCTTTAAGTCAGGCTAAATGTTTTGCTATTCAATACTCTGGATATGGTGAATAACCCACAGGCCATTAATGTGAGTAGAGGAAAAGGTGGCAGTTCACCCAAGAAGAGATACATTGGGAAATGAGTCACCTGCTCATACAATTATTTATTCATTCAGAGCCTGTTGAAGTTGATCTTCACTTTTCCAACTTTCACTTGATAAGTGTTGCTGCCTCAGAGAAATTATGAACAGGTAAATGAGATAACACACAACTTATGACAAATATTTTAGTAGTCATAGTCATTGAATGTCCCAAGTTCAAGTATTCAGACTCTGTTAGGTCTCGTTAGCAAGCCAAGATCTATTGCTGTGAGAATTGTTGTCTGAAGTGTATATGGATTTGCTCCAAAAACCTAGGTGCATGCACTGCTTTTCTCCTATTGGTGCTGACACATTCCCCATATGTTATCTTGATCTGTGGGAAGATAATCCCAGCAGTCACAAAGGCAAAGTTGCATTGCTCCTTGCCCTGCAGCACAGACCAACTAGAGAACCTCATCTTCTGTTGATTGAAAGCTAGAAGGCTTTTGGCAGTCTTACATCTTATTCAGTAATAGGTTCCAGTAGCACACCTAAAAGTGCATCACCACATTCCATGGGATCCCAGTGTCCCATTTTCTAATTCTGATTAGATTATCAAAACTTCACATCCAAGCAGACCACATAATCGACATTAGGTTCACAGCTTATCAATAGTTATCTCCTGTAACTATGCTGGGTGCTCATTTTTATTGATTTATTTTAATTAAACAAAGTACAAAGGAATGTTATTCTAGAAATTGACTTTCAGAATAATCTAGAAGGTTGAAAATGAGTGCTACTTTGACCTTTCAGGGTTGATTCAAAATATAAAACAAAACAAAGAATCAAACACAAGGGTGCACAACCAGGTTGCCAAGAGTGTTGCTGCTACTTTTGCTGCCAGATCCGTAATCCTACCACCACTTTCACAGTCAATAACTGCCACCAAGAGGAAAATGTCATGATGAGGACACTCATTGATGGCAACAGCAGCACACCTCAAGTTCTAGGATTAACTTCAACAAAAGGCGACAACTCTAATGATTGTGCCAGTAGACATATCAGTGCCTTCTAGGCAGGTTTGCAAGTTTCTCTTCTTCTAACAGGTTTTTTTTTTTGGCGGGGTGGGGGGGGAATTGTACTCAAGATAATAGTTTCTCTCTATACAGAGTCATATGTAGTAATTAAGGCACTATATTTTATGAAAAAAAAAGTAAGAGTTAAGGATGGCTTATAGGAATTTTTTAAAATGTGTGTAAAAGGGATTCTTTGACTCCACTTATAGAGGTGGGATGTACAGGCATTCTGCTTTCCATGAAAGGGCTGGGGAGGGACTTGCAACTCCTTCTGAGCCTGACTGCTCCTTAAGGAAAAAGCCAATGTGATGAGCAAAATCCTGAGTCATGATGTCCAATAAACATTCACACGTTTCCCAGTGGGTATGGTACTGTGTTAAATGAAATTGTTTATGCATTGCAGAGTCGTTTTTGCCTTCCTCAGTTATCTCTTTACCTAAATGTCTGGGACTCATCTTTGCAAGAAGCAAATCTGGCAGGACTCACTTTTTGCAGGGCCATGAAGGATGCTGTCCTTTCTGTAGAGCTACTTAGTTGTTTTCAATCAGCTGTGATTAGAAAGACAGCATACTGTATTGCCCACTTTAGCTTTAATAATTCCCATTTATTGCACAATTGCCTGGCCCAATAAGAAAATTGTGTTTGATCACCATTTACCTGTTGGCTATTTGTGTGTATCAGTGAGAACACAGTAAGATCCTGAGTGATAGGGTTTGCATAAAAACAGTGCCTTTATTAAAAATATGTGTTGGATTTCACTTTGGCTTTTCCAATTTTCAATCACTTACCAGGAACATCTTCCACTGTATATGCACTATCAATTCCTTAACCTCCAATGTGAAATACTTTCATTGGAACACGAAGAAAATATTTTTAGGGTTTTAATGAGAAAATAAACCATTTTTTATAACTTTAGTTTTAAGCTTAGCCACTTCTCAATAAATGTAGCAAAGAGAGAAATTCTATATGAAAATTAACACTCGTTAAAAATATACAAATCAGGAAGGAACATTTTTGCTAATTTAGAATTTAACTGTGATGTACTTATTTCTTCTGTTCTTTTAAATGATTCATATTAATCAATGGCTGGCTGATGTGTTATTTTGTTTTAGCCATATTTTTAGAGAATTGACACTTCAGATCATTGACTTTCTCATGAAAACTTGCCACATTGGTGGCACTCATGATAATGTCTAAGATTTAGCTCCTTATGAGAAAAGAATATTATGCATTTTTCAAGCTGTATCCAAATGAAAGTGCTAATTACTCATAACTGGATAATTTGTTTCCTATAATATGTTAGATGGCTAATATAAAACAGGTTTTCTAATATGTTACATATAAAAAATGTACTAATTTATAAAAATGTTTTAAGTTTTACTTTATAGTGTGGCCCCATGCAAATTTTCTTAGTTTAATTTCCCCCATGATAAAGAAATATAGCATTATCTTTTTTTGGTATTGTATCAGGAGCTAAAAGGTCCATGAAGATATCAAAACCATGCTTTTATTACAAGAAAAGCACACATTCCGTCATTACTCTAGTCAACTGACCTACACTAGGCAATTTCTGATTTTTAGGCATTAAGAAACAGAATTGATGAGTGACAAAGTAGAACTTTTAGATGTCAGTTTTATACATTACATAAAATCAACAAAAATATGACTTCTGCAAATATGAAAAGAAATAACTATTTCTAAATGAAATTTTCTGTGATTAAGAAAATAACTTGTTTTAATGTTTATATGAAGTAATATATATTCCTATAGGTTTTTGGCTTAAAATTTGTGTCCTATTTTACACTACCTCAGTTAAAATTTTGTTCTTGATCATACATTCTCAATACATTAGAACCTTATGTTTAGAGGACTGTTTCATAAGGAGAAGGAACGGAGGATAGAAATAATGAAAGAGAGTAAATAAGGACAGAGAAAATGAGAGACAGAGGTACAGGAAATGAGTCAGAATTCTGTATTCCTGTTGACTCTCCTGTTCTACATTCCAGTGTCTGATGCATGCCCCGCTTCTAAGTCTAGAAAAAAAGTCTTATAATTTCTATAAAATGCTTTAGCCTCTTTGAAGTAGCTTTTGGCTATTTGTGACTAAAAAAATATTAACTATTATAACAGCATATACTTATATTAAACATTTAAATAATCATTTATATAATGAATTTTTAAAATGTCAACAATATGTGAGTGGGCTAGGCAAACGTATTTATGACATGTTACTTATATTCCAAGAATTCCTATGGCTGCAGCTCCAGAAGGAGAAAGAGAGATGCACCAGTGATAGCATGTATTTGAATACAGAGAAAAGTTGAAATTATTAGCACAAATAGAAAGATATTGAAGAAAACTGGCCCAGTAGCATTTTATATACTGCCTTGGAGGCAGCAGACTAATTCAGTGTAAGAACCAAGGAATGAGGAAGGTGCTTTATCTGTCTTCTGAGCTGACCTTTCCTAAATGTGGCTTCACTCTGGAATGAATTGGATTTTTTTCTCCTAGTGCAAATGGCGGGTTCTTACTAAATTATTAACTTTATTATTTATTGAGAAGACTGTATTACCTCCAAAAGCAAGTATATAAGAAATAAAAATGAATCAGTGACCCTTTTTAGGATAAGTTAACCCTCGTGCTTCACTAATCTTGCATTTTCTAGATTACAGAATTAAAAAAGCCTCTCACAGCTATCATTTATTTTCTGCTCAAACTTTTAGACTAATTCAAGAAATCAGTCTCAATTAGAGATTAGCCATTTTTGTGAGGACGTTTTATTGCAGTGGTCCACAGGGCTTTACTGATAAGGGGAGCAAGACAGGAAATGAAGCCATAATCTAGAGGGACTCGGCAGTGAGAGAACATACATTCAGTGATGCATCTGTACTAGCTGGAATGTATTTACCTTTCTGGAAAGAATCTCCTGAATAAACATACCTCCAAATGAATTTGTAAAGAAAAAGTTTTAAATGATTCAGTCAATAATCTCTTCTATAGGACCTAATAAGTTAATTTTATATTAGTTGACATGATACTCTGAATAAAGACTGTGTTTGAAAATCAGTTTTTTAAAGTAGCGTCCACTGATATTATAGATGAGAACTTTCTTTTATCTTTAATCTTGGGGAGGACATTTTTCCTTAACAAGTCAAAGGCAATTTGAATGTTGGTCCATCTTATTTTGGGAGTCTAAGATTTAGAACTATATTAATCTCTTGTGCCTAATTATAAAGTACCTGTGTTCACTGGCACAACTAATCTCTTCTGTTTTGTCAGTTATTCTAAACTTTAATGAGCATACATCTACATACGAGCTATCTTGGGGGATCAATGTCTCCAAGTTCAAACATTTCGGGGCAGGAAGTTCTATTTAGTGAATTGAGACACTATGGAGTCTGTCAGAGGTTCAAATATTCATTTTTAGAGCTGTCATACTCTTGGCCACCTTCTAAAGGCATTGACTTTATGAAAGAAAGTGACTTTATCTGCTTTAAGCATAATAAGGCATTCTTTCTCAAATGACTAGCTCACTACTGGTATTAATATGTTATATTTTCATCTTCAAAAATATACATCTGCTTCTAGGATATAAAATAACATTCTTTGCATTAAATATGCTAAGTAACTGCATAAGATGAAAAACATTCAGAAAATATAATTGGCAAATGTTTTAGAATTCATTCTGTTACACATTTTATCCTTTTTATGTAAATTTTAAAGGATTTATTAAAGTTTGTTAGTAAAATGATGTAGTGAGTTTCTAGTGTTTTTAAAGATAATTTATTGACTAATAGCATTTAAACTTTTTTTTGTATTTTATAAAGTATTAAAGGAAAATATAAAGAAGCAAAAAAAGAAATGCAAGTAGACTTTGTAACATACAAGAAAAAAAATAAGATTTGCTGTCCGCAGTGAGTATTATATATATATTTTTTTCAAATACAAATACACAGGATATCACATAATATAGTTTGAAACTATAAAGCTTCAGAAGTTAAATGTTGCAAACATAAAAATTCATAAGAAATTTCAATCATTTAAATGTCATATTTATTTGATTATGTGAATTTTGAATGAAATGGGGTTTTTTTTCAAATAACAGTTGCCGTCTTCAGAGGACTGAAATTTTTTAAATGCGCAATTATTCAAAATTCATAAAACTAAATACATGTAAATAAAATTTACCTAATTAAAGTTTGAAGTTTTGTTTTTCTTCTAAATTTGTAGTATATTTCAAGGAAAAGTAACAATGGTATGCCCTTAAAACAGCTCTCTGGAAAGACAAAAAACAAAATGAACAAAACAAAACCTCTCTGATTTGCAGTGTTTCCAGTAACTACTACCACCATGGCTGATTTCAAGCTACCAGTGTGATGTCACTAAGTGCAGAGGTGGCTAGACATATGCCCAATTGGCTTTCCAAAACTGGAAGAGGTTGCTCCAGAGCATAATTCAAAAGAGTTGGTTAATTTTTTTTAAAAAAAGTAAACTGAATTCATACAAAGAGAGGTGATTAAGTGATATTTAAATAAAAATGGAAGAAATATATAAGGAAGACGTAATGTATGATTTATATTCAAGCATAAGACACTGTGTCATATTCTGATTTTTAGCTAAAAGGAGATGAGGTGTCTGTGTGCGTTTGTGTGTGTGTGTGTATAATAATGTTTGTCACTTTTGTCAAGAACTAGGAAAAGTTTGAGATTTTACCCAATTTCCAAGCAAAAAACACTGGTCTGTCACAGTTTTATGGGCCCTGGCAGAAGATGTGCACCTCTTGGGCCAGACCCAATAGACTTTACTCACAAGACATAGCTAACAGAATCTGCATCAAAAATGCCCCCAAGTCTCATGGGGTGACACAGATGGGTCCAGATGGATGACTGCAGAAATAGTAGTTATGTTAAAGAAAGGAAAATTCAGCTTAGACAACCCACATCTCACAGTAAGTACACATACCCTTTGGTCAGATAAGAGACCTTATTTCTGTCTTCCAAGGCTGTTTGTTATACAAACATCCTTGAAGAGAAAGTCTGGAATAAAAGGAAGTCAGTACCTCTGCATAGAAGATGTACAAAATCATAAGAGACCCACAGAGATAACTGCCTCCCCAAATCTATTATTTATATTGACAATTATTGTTATTCACTGTATTACATTTATAAAGTCACCACCAATGCTGAATTAGCAAATATTGAACCATTGCTCACAGGAGAAATAAAGTTAGGCTCCTGCCAGCTTCTGCTCACATTTTCATAGACCAGTAAATATATAACTTTTTTTTTCCTGTCTGTTATATAACATTTTAAAATGTGTATTTCTGTTTAATGATGGCTTATATAATACATAATGTTAATTCATATAACCTGAACTCACAACCAACAGCACTATAACTCATGCATGAATAAAGTCTGTCTAACATATGTTTCCATATGATCCATAACAGCCTTCTTAAGAACACCAGCTCTTCACACTGCTTGGGGGGCATTTTAAGCAGCGAATCACCAGCAAAACCCACAAAATGAGAAAAACGTGGTATACTAAATAGACCGTGAAAAGTACACTTGTTTACAGCATCCCAGCTACAACAAGAAGGGGGGAGTACCTCCTTATTTGGCCTCTGCTGGGAAGGTGGCCACTGGGTAGCTCCAGTGTTTTGAAACTACACTTGACCTCAGGTAACCACTGAAGTACCCTGAGTATGCTAGGGGTTACAAATGAACTTTAGCAAGCAAGTGATTTGTAAATGCAGAACCCACCAAAAAATGAGGATCGGTGGTATGCTGCTGCAGTGTATTAAGAACATAGACTATAAAGAGAAGAAAATATTCTTCAGTGCCTCCAGCTTTATTTATCAATATAAAATTTGAAAATATGTATCCAGAATGTCCTGTTAAGAATGAAGATGTTTAAAAATGTGTAGTCTCTGCTCCAACATGTTTATAATCTGTGGTTGGGTTAAGCCAAGTGCATACATTCTGAAATTCAAGGGAGGTAGTGACATGACATAGTGTAGGGAAACAAAACTTGTCACCCCAAAATGTCTCTTTGCCATGTGGATTATTCGAACTGTAACAATCAAGGCCTGCAAGTTTCAAGAAGAAACTCTAACCTTCCAACTGCCCAAAACGATTTAGATAGCGGGCCTGTTCCCAGATCAGAGTTATCACCAGAGATATCGGCAAAGAATATAGGCTAGTTTTTATTCTAGCCTGGTGGTGGGGGAAATTCTGCAGGGTCTAGAGATCAGAGTCCACACTGTCCCATTGTCTCTGCATGACCCAGCAAACATTTATTTACCAAACATTTGGTTTTCCATCTCCATGGGAATTGCTTTCTTCCCTTTTGAAGTCCCAGATCACTACCCCCAATATCCTGTTTTGTCTTTAGCTGAAGATAGTATTTAAGGTGAGGGTTTGGGCCATTTTGGTTTACTGTTTTTCTGGGTCTCTCCTATGTCTACATGTTGTTAAAACTGTTGTCTGGGGTTTTTTCCTGTTTTATTTTCCTGACAAATTGACATCTGTCTCATGTCAATTTTAATTCTTAGACCAGCCAGAAGAACCTAAAAAGGTAGAGGAAAATTTCTTCCTCCCAGATAATAGGTACCTGAGAAAACCTGAGAGGGCAGAGAAAGAAGAGGTCTCCTGTAGATGGAAGAAGGGGAAGTCTATATTAAAGGAATATTTCAAGAAGTTTGAATTTAATTTACGTCTTAAAATACTAAGAGATAGGCTTGAAGGTATTACAGTCAGAAGAAACAGCAAAGGAAACAATTGGTGACTAATTCTTAGTGGAATGTATAGTCTACTGGAAGGAAAAATGGTATAGTAAGCTTGAAAACAATTTGAAAGTATAAACAGTAAGAACTGGAATTCCTAATTAATAGCAATACATCAACTAGAAATATTTGTTTTAAAATACATCTCAATCCTTTCAACATCTATCTAACCCAGCCCCTCCAGCCCATAGTAGTTCAGGCCCTTCTCATCTTTCACAGAAACAATTTTAATTTCCTTCTAATTTGAAGCCCTGCCTCCACTCTTTTTCCTCTCATACAATTTTTATTATTGAAATATGTCACATACCATACAATTCACCCTTTTACAATGCAAAATTCAGTGAGTTGTAGAAAACTCACGAAGTTGGCCAACTATCAACACTTTCTAATTCCGGAATGCTGTCATCACCCCAAAATGAAAACCTATATCCATTAGCAGGCATTCTCTAGCTCTCCTTCCCTTCAGTTTCTGGCAAGATAATTTTCTTTCTGTCTCTACAAATTGGCCTATTAGAATATTTCATGTAAATGGAATCATACAATATGTGGCTTTTCATGTCTGGCTTCTTTTGAGGTCAGTTCATGTTGTACTGTGTATCAGTACTTCAACCCTTTTGATTGTTGAATAATAATCCATTTCAAGGGGATATCCCATTGTGTTCATTCATCATGTGATGAACATTTAGGTTATTTTCTCTTTTTGGCTATTAGGAATAATGCAACTATAAATATTAGTGAACAAGTTAATTTGTTTGTGGACATAGGTTTTATATTCTCTTGTGTAAATACCTGAGAAGGGAATTGCTGGGCAATATGGTAACTCTATGTTTAACTTTTTGAGAAACTGCTCCACTCTTGACTTTCAACTTAGCAAAATTGTAAAACAGGTAAAGATCTGAGGCAGTACATTCATTCCACAATGTTAACCTGCCTATGACAGGAAGCTACCTTGGAGACTGTTTCAGTGGTACATATAAGCTGTGTTTCATTGAGGCTATCGCAAAACTTCTGAAAGACTGTGTCATTGATTTTATGAGGGGCTTGCTTTTGTCAGCCCTGCAGTGGGGAAAGAATGCTTGTTTCTGCAACTGACTGCATTGACCGACTATTGTAATAGCAGGATAAAACTACTACTGTTTTGTACGTAAACAGATAGGTTACAATGTCAGAATATTCCTGGACACAGAGAGGGAGTCAAGTGCATTATTTTGCTACATGCTTTGTTGGATAGGTTTGCTATTATAGATATACATTTTGTTAGTCCTTCAATTTGTTACTCTTCATCAGTGACTCCAAAAGAGTATTCTTCGTGGGAAGGATACCTTTAAGTCTTTTTAGAACTTTCTATCTGATTTTGATACTGTGTGTGCTGCCTTATTTTTAGTGAGAAACTTTACTCTTTAAAATCTTCATGATCAATGTATTTGGTCTTTGGCATGCGAAAGTTCTACAATATGTATTACTAACTCTATATATCACTTATTTAACAATCAAATTGTTAACATTTAAAATTCATATTTAATAAATAAAGCTGTCAAAATTTTAATGCTGGTTCCCTAGACATTAATTTAGTGTTTTATGCCTCTTAAAGATAAAACTGTAAAGAAATATTTAACATTTTATAACATTATTTTGTTAAAAGACTTCTTATTTCAGTTTAAATAGAGAAAAATCAATGTGAATATGTAATGAATCTTTAATATAAGACAGTTATAAAATAATGATGTTAATTTTTCTCTTATGCTCATTAACAATTTATATTTTACATTTTGTGAATGTTCAGCTCATTTAGATTTTCCAAAAGAGGACCCTAGTCACAAGGGGGAGACTTCACAATATGGAATTTTAAACAGAAATGTCAGGAAATTTTTATTGAATGAACTGTATCCCCAGAGAGTTTTCAAATGTACTTTGAAGAAATATGCCAGGAAGAAGAAAGTACCTGACCAGTGTTATCTCAAAAGTGAGAGAAAAACAAAGCACCAAATATTTTGGAACTTACTTTATCAATTACAAAAGTAAATATTTCATTAATTTTATTAGAAAAATACACAAGAAACATCTACTATAAACCAGGCACTCTTCTAGATGTCAGTATTCTGTACTGAAAAAAACTGGTGCAACTTATGCCCTTGTGGAGTTTTTAATTTACTTTATTTATCATAATATAATAATTTGTATCAATATATAATTACAAATTATGATATATAATATGCAGGGGTATGAGAGTATTCATATACAGAATTCAATGGGGATTTTATATGGATTGAGGGATCAGGAAAAGCCACTCTTTAGAAGTAACATTTCACCTAAAAGGAATATGAATAGGAGCTTTCCTGATAAATATTTTGCAAATGTTCACAGCTGAAGCAACAAAGAAGGCTTAGATACTACAATTGGTACACAGTAACTGAGGTAAGAAAGGTACAAGAGAAAGACGGTAGTAAGCAGGGGACAGTCTAATAAGGCCCCTTGCTAAGGAGTTTACATTTGTCATATGTTAAAGAAACACATACTAAGGGTTAGGAGGGAGTAACATCATGTGATCAGTTATTTTTTACAGTAACAGTAGAAATAATGAAGAGACTATAGTCTGGATAGTTGCCATGATAGAAAACATAGCAACTAATTAGCTCTCTATTCAATGTTTCTTAACACTGAGAAATAATGGTTGTAAAACTATTGTCTCTAACCTCCAAACTAGCCCTTCTGATCAACACTATATGATTCTGGGACTGGGACCCTACAAACTACATCTTTCCCTTCCCAGTGGCTTTCTGTAAGTTTCTACCAATAGACAGCACCAGAGGTGCCTAGTCTTCCTATCTGCATCACCTGGATAGTAAGAACTACTTTCATGCAGCTGCAGTTGGTTCCAGCAGTGGATGGTTCCAGTTTCCAAATTCTTTCAATATTCACAGAACCAGCTTCACTGGCTTCTTTTAAGGCACCAGCAGCAGCCAGGCTGTGCCCTTCTCCTCCACTGTTTGAGTTCCAGCTCTGCAGGCTCTTCCTCTGAGCTCCCAAGATACCACCTCCAGCTGGACTATGTCTCCTCTGCAGAGTTCTACTTCTTTGGGCCCTACCTCTAAACTTCAGATTCTGATAACCACATCTCTTTTTCCCCCAGGCCTAGGGGTGAGAGACACTCCCTGCACTTATTATTTCTATGATACTTTGGTATCTCCTTTTTCCTTTATAAATCCTCTAAGTCCTTCTACACCTATTTAATCAATTTTCTATATTAAATGCTCTTTGTTAAAATAAATCCAGTGCCAGAAACAAGGTTTTCTAACAAAAAAATCCTTAAAAAATAAAATTTAAGAAGGCAAAAATATATAATTAACATAATAAAAAGCTACAGTGAAAAAGTATACTTTTTCAAATATTATATTAAAAATAATTATTGCAAGTTGTTTTAATATTCAATTTTCAGTTAGGATCATTTGTGTAGGTATATTCACGATCAATATTTTTACTCTAAATATAACACTGATGTCACTAAGTATTAAAACAGAAAAATTGTACAGCTTAAAATGTAAAGTCAAGTCATTGACTCATTCATTTAAGTGAAATTTTTCTTGATACTCAGTACTGTCTGTAATAAGAAGAAAGATGAAATTTGCAATAGACATGCTCTGATAAGTATCAGTGCAATTACCTATAAGAGTTTACAGAGTCTATGATTGAATGTGTGGCTGTAAATTAAGCCAAATAATTGTAATACTTAAATTACATCTTTGAGACAGATCATTAATTCTTACAGATTAACTGAATACTGTCACACTAAAGGAAGCATCCCTTGTTCTTTCTAATAAATAATAGTCTATTTAGAACCAGAAAATATCTTAGATTTTAACATAATCTAGATCATGACTCTATAATTAACAATTTAAAAGTATTATTATGATACATATATAGGAGTTAAATAATGATTGGATTATAACCACAACTTTCCATGCATTTATATACTCAAACTAGCATTGTTGCATAAAAATGTAACCAAAATGGAGGTGAGTCTTAGACTATGCCTGAAATGGGATTATTATTCATCTTTTATATTTATAGAAATGGATGATTATTTGATTGTATCACCATACAATGAAAATTCTTCTGTTCATTACAGAATGATTGTAGCTGTTTATATATTCCTACTAGGCAGGATATTGTTCAGTCTGAATATAAATATAGACAGGGTTATTAGTAAAGTGTTCAGATAGAAATTTCTTTTGTTGGTAGCCCTTCTGAACCTGAATAGAAAAGTAAGAGTTGACATAATTAAAGCCATACTGCTTTATAAAGTAAAAAAATTTTAGCTGCCATGTTGCTATACCAAAAATCAACTCATTTGAAGCACTATAACGATGTAGAAGAGTTTAGACTATATATACCATTACCATATGATGAATATTTTTTCCTGCTTTTAAAATACTGTATAATGGGAGATTAGAAAAGATAAGTCTTCCAGAAAACATTTTTTATAGCATGTATTTTGTGCCAATAGCATGCAAATAACAAAGAATATGTTTAATGAAAGATATGGTCACTATTCCTGGAAATGTATAGTCAGGAAGGAATATGTATAATACATTTTAATTGATACAATAAATGAGATATTTATAAAGTGAAAGGAGAGGCTTAGGAGAGTGATTATGCCTAACTTCATAAGCAAGGTAGAATTTAGGTTAAAATTGAAGGGTATTTTTTTCTTATAAAACTAAAGAATAGTTATATATTCTTATATATATATTATATGGTTATATAATATTATGAGCATCCTGATAATATGCATATTAATAAATTAAACCATATGTGCCAAATGATGAGTATTAGTGAACACACATAGAATTCAGGCTTTGAATGTTTACAGAAATTTTCACATAATTAGAAAAATGGGCTGGTCTTTAAATAGTAAGAAGTGAGATCAAGAGGAGGACATGAATTATTTCCAAAAACAGGTGAAAACATGCAATAATATGTTGACGGGGAGGACAGAACAAAATGAAAATATGCAGATGGAGTTAAAATTTTAAAAGAAAAAGATTAGGTATATCTGTAAACAGAAGTCAATAGTGCAGCCCCTTGGAATACCAGGTTAAGAATTTAAACCTATTGTTTTTTATTCAGTAGGTAATAAGGTGTTGGTGCAGGTTGAAATCAGGATTGTGACATGACAAAGAGGAGTTTTAGAAATATTAATCCAGTGATGGCTGAGAAAATAGATTCTATTGTTATTTACAACGATGGACTATGAACAGTGTGTGGAAAAGACAAGATTAACGAATGAAAATATGTTGTGCATTAAAATAAGAAGTCAATACTGAGAAGGCCTACTAGCTTTTCCAGGCATGGGCTTGATAATTACATATTGTGAGATTGTCACAGAGCAAATAGGTTCAGAAATTTTAAAAAGGACAGACTTGCTTCAGGGGAAAATTTCTAGGAGAGTTGTCAGATAAGAAACTCATAACCCCACAAAGACAAAATGTGTTTGTTTCCTTGGTATAAAGATGGCATATAAAAAATAAAATAGCTACATGTATCTGTCATTCTTGACTGATAACTTATTCCATTCACTTGAATGCATTTTCATATCTTAGCTTTGTACATTCTTTTGGGGCTTTGACTATATCACTATTCAATTATGATAATAAATAAAATGTGTATATTACCCTACATAGTCAAGAGTCTGTAGATTCTTTTCTATATTCTTTGATTTTCATCTTTTATTACTTTATTATTTTAACAACTTTTTTTCTTTACTTTTCAAGGATGAAGAGAAAGAAACACGGTCATTAAGAAAGTTGAACCAGCTATCTACAATATTAAATAACTATATGTTTAACTGAATACTATAAAAATACAAAAACTCTGATTAACATATACTACTTCAACTCTTTTAAATCTTTGTTTAAAAGAAGTCTACAGAAATGTTACACAGTAAATGTACTTAAAAAGGGATATAAGTGCTCAATTATTGGACTTTATATATTTGTGAGTATATCACAAAATATAGAGGAAGCAGAGAGTAAATACTCTGGTAGCAAAGTTGCTGATATGTAACTTACTGTTGAATGGATTAAAAAACAACGGTTACATTTTGTTCTCAATTTCAAATACATATAATAAAATAATTATATTTTATTATAATTTATTTTATTTTTATTATATTTTTAAATTTTATCAACTTTAAATATATTTCATACATTCAAATAATTAAAAAGAACAGTATGACAACATCCTTATATATATGTTTTAACAAAATTTACCAAATTTTAATATTTTACTATAGTCTTTGTACACACACACCGTTACTTTCTGAAAATTTAGCTACTACCTATATATGTACTTATGTACATATATACAATTAAAAAGGAAGTTGTAGAATTCATAACACTTAAACCATAAATAACTCAGCATGAATTTTCTAACCACAAGATTATCTTCCTGCAGAGGTACAGTAGCATTATCATATTTGAGAAAATTATCTGTAATTCTATAAAAAATTAACAATGATACTAGAATATATTAATAATTTAGCTTAGAGTATATATTCAAAGCAGCTTTTTTTTTTTTTTTTTTTTGCGGTACGGGCCTTTCACTGCTGTGGCCTCTCCCGTGCTCCGGACGCGCAGGCTCAGCGGCCATGGCTCACGGGCCCAGCCACTCTGCGGCATGTGGGATCTTCCCGGACTGGGGCACGATCCCCTGTCCCCTGCATCGGCAGGCGGACTCTCAACCACTGCGCCACCAGGGAAGCCCTCAAGGAAGCTTTAATATGCCTTTTACAGCAACAAATGCTGCTGCTTCACCTCCTCTTCCTCCACTTCTTCCTCATCCTACTTTTGTAACGCATAAGCCAAACAAGATATGCTCATTGTATTCACTGTTATTTCTCTTTAATGTCTTTTGATCTAGATTACTCCCCTAGCCTTCTATTTCTAAATAGCACTAATTTATTCAAAAGTCAGACCAAGTATCTTGAAGTATATCCCACAGTCAGGATTTGTCACATTGTTTCCTCATGACTAGATACAAGTTGAAGAGTTTTGTGTGGCAAGGACACTTCATCAGGCACCAATGGCAGGTTTTACTGTTGATAAATTAGGTTGAATTTATTATCAACCTAATTTATCATGAGAGGTTGAATAACAGGCTTCTCTTCATTCTGAAGGTTCATTTTTTCCCCCTGTGTATTACTAAGTAATCTCTTGAGTGAAACACTTAAAATGATGTAAATAACATTCCCTCCAACATTTCTTCCAAAGGTTTAGCATTTAGATGATTCGGCTAAAATTAAATTTATTGCAGGGGATTTCAAAACGGTGATTTTCTAATTCAACATTCTCTACACTTATTAGCCAGCAGTTGTTTTCTAAATATGAACTTTTGTTCTTGTTTCTTCTCCTCCCTCTCTCTTACCCTTAAAACTCACTATGTGCTCATAACATCTTATTAAATTTATTACATCATCATCATCATTTCTATTATGTCAAGTCTAAAATCGGACATCAGTAGCTTTTTTAAACCATTTCCTGTGACTGTATGACCGTAGCTAGTTCATATATTTATAGTTGAAGAACATTTCCAATGTACATTTAGTTTCAATTCAAATTAATAAAATAGAGTTGACATGAGATTATATGCACTAATTTTATTATTGACTGGCCCACTATATGTGGTCAAGTCAGTAATACTGCAGTCCAATAACTGTGTCAGAGAATTTGCATGCAGGAATTTAGTATCTGAGGGACAGTCACCCTAAGTGGATACTTCATCTGCTCTGTGCATTTTCTGAAACCTTCCTTAACTCATGTTTTCAGTCTATCCTAGTGTTGAAGTATGTTCCTGAAGTTTACCAGCAACAACAGTTAATATGATTTTTGTAGGCATTAATGGAAGTTTTAAAAATTAATTTTAATGAACTAAATTGAACAAAGGTTTTGGAATCCCATAGCAAACTCCATTCAGAACAAAATATTTTGAAAGGCTTATGTATGTTTTATAAGAAATCAGAACAGTCACTGGAAGCTAAGGAGCTCAAAAAACTTTGAGTTCCAGAGAAATTTCTTGTTCAGGTCCAAGTGAAGTTCCTGCTTTTTGTTAGCCTGATTATTTTGCCTGAGTGGCTTCCTACAAATATATAACTCCCTCCCCTCTTCCCCACATACAAATCTTTAAAACATGTAAAATAATGAAATAGAGTATGATGTCAACCTTACATGTGGGCTTTACCACAATTTACAAAGTTCTTATATTTTATCATAGTCTCTGTGTGTGTGTGTGTGTGTGTGTGTGTGTGTGTCTGTCTCAGAAAAACTGGTTATTCATCCTCTAGTAAATCTTTTTCTAGTTAGTGATTTTAAGCTTTTTTTTTTTTTTGCAAGACACCTGGAAAATGTTATTTTCCTGTCTCACCTTATATAATAGATGTTTTTGAAAAACAAATTAGGTTCTGTTATTTTACATAAACTATGAAGGAAAGGTATGAAAATCAGGTTTCCAGATCCCAGTACTTAAATTATATTTTCATTAATGTTTTCTAATTTTCTTAGCTCATTTGGTAATTTCCCAGTAAAGGTGCATACTTTGTTATGATTAGTTTCAGAATTCACATCCTTGACTAAATAAATGTTTAAAATTGTAGTAACTTCTAAATCCACAGTAGTCAGTTTAGTTATTTGTACTTCTCTCACAACTTTCAAAGAGTAATGCAATTTCGATTGGGCATATTTTTGTAAATGATGCAAATAATTTTCTCTATTTAATTATTATGTTAAGTTTAATGTTAATTAAATACTGATGGTAAACCTAAGAATGTTCATGAGGTATTATTTTATTATTTAGTTATTTCCTATATAATTCTTATAACTAAGGTTATTTTCTGAATATACTACAGTATTAGACACACATCAATTTTATTACTAAAATCTCTTCATATAAAATTGTTTTGAACATTGATTTTTATTTACCTAGAAGTTTTAAATTTCTGAACTCCTATAAGCCAAAGCAAGTTCTCAGTTACCCAGAATATTGATAAAAAAAGTAGTATGAGATTTTCAAACTGGTACCAAATCATTATTTTTCGCACTTAGTATTGAAACATCTAATAGTCAGTAGATTCCAATTATTTTAAAAGTAAATAACAATATAAGGCAATAACTATGTCAGAGTTGGAAAACTTTCTGGATGTCCCTACTTAACACTTTTCTTTCCCTATTCCAGATGCCTCCATGTAGACCATAACTCCTCTCAGGACGGAATTATGAAAACAAGAGTGCTATACCCTTAAAGGTACAAACCTCTGCCATTTATAATCCATATATCTACCGCGTCAGAAAGATTATTGGTTTAGATATAAAAGAGCTCAAATGTGAAATTGTAGTAAAAAATAAATAAAATAATTTTAAATGTTATTCAATGTCTAGAATATATGTAGAGTAATTATATAAAAGGGTTTGTGAAAGAGTATTTGAATTTGTGCATTTAATAGAGACATGTCTGTTACTAAATTTTCTGAGTATATTGTCAACAGTTTGTGATTCTTTTCTATTTATAGAAGATAAAATTTATCGGGGGAATTTATAAACATATATTAGGATTATTTCTTTTCAGTTAGAAATTGCTAAATCTTATATAGTTCATTGGGATAGTCAAACCTTATTAACTTTACTAGATATGGCACCTTGATATTAGTTTAGTTGACTTTACTTAGAAAGGTGTCTCATATATCAGTTTGACAAAAACAAATTTGCTTACTGTCAAGTTCTATTTTAAACTATTTCAAAAATCACTTTTTTAAACTTTAAACATAATTTTATAAAAAATAGAGATCTATCACACACAGATATATTTTTTCTTTCCTTGGATTTCCTAAATATTTTACAGAAAGAGTGAGACACAATATATCTGTTATAAGCATATTCACCTGAATAGTTTTATCCTGCATAAACTTAATAGCAATATTTCTTTCTGTATCTCTTGGCTAATAACATTTTTCATGTTCCAGCGAGGCTGGACTATATTTTACTTTAGCTTTGAATTAAATCCTGGAAACTTGGAAGCAAGAAAAAAAAATACTTTTTTAAGGAAGAGTATATAGATCTTTGTCATATACTTTATAATCTTCATGGAACTTTTAACATATTTTTATGTTTCTTCTTTTTATTAAATATTATCAGAAATCTAAGTTATTCTCTAAGATCATGACTTTATTCTAAACCAAGATCTTTTAAAATTAAAGATGTTCCAGCAGTGAAGCATAAGCCGTTGCTAAGATCCTTCAGGAGAGTGAGAATAGAAACCATTCATTTCTTCTCTAATGGTATCACATATTTCCAATGGGAATTTTTATTTTAATGAAATCGATTGACCTTTCCTTTGGCCTGAATCACAAGGATACATAAAAAGATACCTCTTACTCTTTTGTTTTTCTTCATGGAGACACTCCTATTGTATTTTTTGCAACATATTCACATTCTTTTCTGCTGCCACTTTTTCCAATTTATTTTATTCATTCCTAAAGGAATTTAATGCTAGACACAACTCGCTCATAAGTGAACACCCATTTTTTAAAAATGGTGTTTGCAAAACCCTGAGTAACTTTCCATATATAATAAAAGGGTGTCCAAGTATATGTGATTTCTGGTATATAAAGGCCAATTTTTTTTTTACTACTCTTGTGTTTCTGAATGTGACTGGTTACATGGGATAAGAAGAGGGGGATAGAAAAAGAGCATTAGTTCTAAAAATGATTCATTTTGAACATTCATTTTAAACATATATTCATAACGTTTTTAAACAACCTTCATGAGCTCTTCATGAGTTCAGTGGCATTCCTGGTTCTTTAGTAAATTGTACCTCTTTCTCTGGATCTTCACAGTGCTTGAGTAACAGAATTATACATTTGCCTTTAGCAAATATTTTATAATTTGTAGGAAGACATCTATATCCATGAAGTCAAAACTAAAATAATATAAAATACTGGTAACATCAGGTGATGTTTTAGGAAGGATACACTGAACATCTCTTTTATCACAAGATACTCATTTATTATTTCTTAGTATTTCAAGTTAATGCACACTTTTGTAATTATAGGAAAGTTACTAAAGGAAGGGTCCATTGGCTCAAAGAATATAATGGAAACACTAAGAATTCTACTACTGCTTTATCCAACTGTACTGCAGAGGTTCAGAATGAAGTGTGCCACTTTTAATGAAGATTATTTTGAGCTAAAGGCAATCGAGACCCTGTGGGTTGAAGAGAAACTACTGCCCCTTCCTTAACTACTTAAAAGAATTTAAATTGGGGATTTTTTTTCAGAAATGAGTTATTACCAAAGATAAATTTTATCCACGTGTCCTTATCTATATGACAAGGTAAACATCTAATTGCCAAACATCTGCTCTTCTTCTTAGAGACGGTGAGTGACCTTCCTGTCCTTGAAAACCCCAGGCCTCTATCCCATTCTTTAGCTCAGGATGTCTTATATACCTCATTTTACCTTTATGCCACTGAACTTCTCATTTATATGAGATTCCTGTATGTACAGAATTAAATTTGATTTTCTCCTGTTAATCTATTTCATGTCAATTTAATTCTTAAGCCAGCCAGAAGAACCTAGAAGTGTAGAAGAAATATTTCTTCCTCCCCAACAATACTTTCCAGCAAGTGTCAGCTACAAAATTTCCAGCTCCCAGGAAAAAATGAAAATGTTGGTTCCCTTGACAGTAAAGCATTTAAAATGCTATAAGAGTAATATAATATAAAGCTTTTCTATTCTTCTAGAGTCTGTCTCTTGACTTGTCACGGGGTTTTTAATTTGCTATCTAATTTTCTTCTAAATAAAGAAAAACTAACTTTTTTTTTTTTTTTTCCGGTACGATGGCCTCTCGCTGCTGTGGCCTCTCCCGTTGTGGAGCACAGGCTCTGAACACGCAGGCTCCGCGGCATGTGGGATCTTCCCAGTCCGGGGCACAAACCCGTGCCCCTGCATCGTCAGGCAGACTCTCAACCACTGTACCACCAGGGAAGCCCAGAAAAACTAACATTTTAAATTTAATAATTTGTTTACTGTTCATCTTTATATCATTCCAGTTTTAAATGTAAATATGAGAATTTAACTCATCTGCAGAATCACTGAAATTACACAACTTGTATTTCATACTTTGTACACACATATGTATTTCTTTCTTAGACAAACAGTGAAAGCACTGTGCAAAAACTAAATCATTTTATTTAATTTATTCGTATGTGTGCATTCTACCAACAGTGTAACTTTGGCTTACTGATCAGTAAAGAGGAACTGAAAGGAAAAAGAATATGAGTTGCCCTATCTTTGCCTCTTTCTGTGAGAAACATTTTCTGTTTAATTGGTTGTCATGGGAAGTAACATGACTAAGAAAAGTCTTGGTGGATTTGTGTTTCTTAGAATGCAATTGCTTTCTTTCTGCATCTGAAGCAAGTTTTGGTTTTAACAGAACATATACCTCTTGGAGAGCTACCCATGTCCATTTTTTCAGTTGTAGATGTAGCATGCCTATTTTGTACTCACTAGATATCTTGCTGAATTATTGTGTATTGTGGGACCTCTGGAATTTAGTGTTCTTGGAGCATCAAAAATGCTATATATAAATAGGTTGAAAGAACATCAGATATGAATATAGAGCCTATCTCCTCTGTGTGTACACTTGTGCATTGGCCCATTGGATTTCACTTCCAAAACACAAGTTAAAAAATAAAATTATCAAGAATTTCAAGATGGCGCAGTAACCAAGTACAGAACCTCTTTGAGCTCAGGGCCTTTTGCAATTGCATTGATTGTACAAACTTAAAGCCAGCCTCGACCAGTAAACAGCACTGTCTTTTATGTCAGGTCACCTGCTTTCATGAGCCCACAGTTTCTCCCTTCTTGCACAGCTGCTTTTTAGAGAATAATTTTTCTCTATTATTGTAAGATCATAATAATTGTGGTAATTATCCATGATCTGTGCAGAAGAAAGCAGCTTTGGATATTGCAATTCAATATGTCGATTTTTAACGACTGAATTTGCCACCCCAAAATATGATTATTTTAAACTGATTATTTTTAAGAAACAGCAGACAAAAAGCTCTGAAAGCTGAGCATGAATTACCCTTTTTCAAGAGACATTCACATTTTTAAGGGAAATCTCCATTTGTGAGCCTCTTTCTCCCTGTACCAAGAAGAGAAGAATGACCAAGTCTCTAGAAATTCTTATCAGTGAAAGCTATGACCTAAATCTGCCTAACAACCTTATCCTTCTGATTTTCCTGATAGCTTCCCATAACTGGCTTCCCCCGCAACGCCCAACATCTTCTTTTGCCTTTAGCTGGAGATGGGATTTAAGGTGATGGCCTGGGCTATTTTGGGAAGTTACTCAGTTTTCCTGGGTATCTCTCACATATACAGGAGTTACATGTGTTTTTAAACTTCTGTTTGTCTTCCTCCTGTTAATCTGTCCTTTTTCATTACAGAGGGGTCTCAGCCAAGAACCTAGGCAGAGGTAAAATTATTTTTCCTCCCCTACTTATCTATTTTCACTATTTTTGTTAATGACATTCACTTGCATCATCATCTCTACCTGGTGCCATTGTTTTGTTTTGCCAAACAAAAACCTCTTTTGTTTTGCTTTTGTTCGGGGAAAGAAAAACAAAATGGAGTCAGTATTGCTAAGTAGCTCTCTAAAATGGACCTGAAGAGGCCATTGAGGAAGTGAGACTTATGCACGCCTCAGCCTGAAAGGAATCTGACCTTTCGACCACTGATTATCTTAACACAGGCATCCAAAACATCTGCCCAATGCTCCAGAAACTCCAGATACTTATCCCATCCTATTCTAAAATAACTTGTGATTCCTTAAGAACAAGTATTTCCTGACTTCCATCAGAGTCAATCACAATTTCTGCCAGATAACTTTAACAACCTTTAGCATTTGTCCTCATGAGCCCCTGACTCCTTCTCTTCCCCAGAACATTCTTCCAGTTTTTCCCAAATCTGTGTCTCCCAAATTGCATATCCTAAGACCCCAAATTCAGCTCTTTGTTCTTTGCAGCCTCGATATCAATTACTATTCAAAGTTCTTTCAAGGCAAAGAAAGTAAACATCTGATTCTAAATCCTGAGGGAAAAAAATTTTTCTCCTTACATAAACTATCAAAAAATACACATATTTTCAGTCTGTCCCATACCTTTGAATTCAGGGTAATAGGTGCAAAATTGCCGAGTCTTTCTGGATTTATGTCATTGAAATTGGCTCATTCTAATTGGCATCTAACTCCCAACTGGTAGATGCTATGTCAGTTATGATTCAGTGAATGTCTCTTCATCTTCAATATGTTGCTGACATTTTAAACTGCTATTTTTCTTCCTTCATGGTTTTCTGATTTTAATTATTCTGCTACTATGATGTTTGTCTTGTTTGAATGCAGAGGTTTTCTTGTTTTTGTTTGTTTGTTCTGTATTTGTAATATGCTTTCTGACAATTTTCCTGAAACCAAAATGTAAAAATATGAAAAATACTGTAAAGCCAAGTAGCTTTGGGCTTGCTTCCTAACGTTTCAGAGAATCACTGTTTTCCTTCCGAGAAAAAAATGTGTTGGCAGCTTTCCTTTTTTGCATTAGAAAGCAAAGCATACAAAAATTCATACTAACAAAGACTGTTAGTTTGAATATCTTGAAAGGAAATTTCCAGTGGCACTCAGACTTCAACATTTTTCCTTGCAGTGACACTATGATTTAAGCTATTGTAAGCTTACATTGTTTTTCTTGAAATATCTTTAAGTGGATCTTTTGTGTATGATCAAATTGTCTGATAAAGATTAAGTTAATAGGATCCACATCATTTTGAATTTTACAAAATTAATTTATTACAATATGTAAATGGGAATTATTGATAGTAGTTATATCAAAGTTTCATCCCTGATTTTTAGTCCAGATATATGTTAAAATATAATGGGAATTTAGTATTCATCCAGGCTCAATATTAAATGGTAAAAATGCAAATATATGAAGATATAGTCTTCATGAATTTACCAGTTTAGCTGGAAACATATCATGCTATAAGCACATTTAACTTTGCTCTCCAAAGGTGTGCTCTTTTCTTTCAAATCTTTGTAGATTGTCTCCTCTCCTTTATCATGGTTTTTTTGTTGTCTTATTACTTTAAATTGCAATTGGTTAGATCTAGCCTCATTAACATGATGTTCATATTCTTCTCTATAATAAAGTAACTGAAACCTATATTCCTGATAGAGGTAAGATTATATGTCAGTGGTTCCTTGAGTCCACTGATCCACCAGGATCAATTACCTAGTACAATCATAATCCTCAGAAGGCTTGTTTGTGGACAATCTCTTAGAAGGGGCTGTGAGGATGGGGCAATTAAAGGCATTCATAGCACACATTTGTCCCATAAGCTCATAGAGTAGAGCTATTTGCAAAGAGCAATGTGAACACATGAGAAAGATGAGGACTCCATCAACTTAGAATTTCAGGCAAGCTTTTCCTACTGCACAGCACTGGGGTGAAACTGTTACATAGGCATTCAAAATCCAAACAAGTAGTTGATGAAATTCCCTCCCCCAAAAAAGGAGGTGGGGGGGAGAAGAACATGTGCAAATAGTGTAGCAGTATGGTACGAAAATAGCAAGCTTAATATTTTTGGAGTTTATGTTAACATATGAGTAATCATGTAGTGGAATTGCTGCTTGATATCTTGGTAGAACATGGAGAAATTTTGAGACTTGTAATCAGGGGAATGAAGAAATTTACTTATTCATAGGTCATATTTCTACTTTTTTCAAAATTCTCTAAAGAAATTTAGAAAGTAACTAGCTATTAGATTTAGGAAAATCCTCAACTTGGGAACAAAAGGATCAAAAAAAAAACCCCTCCAATACTTCTATGAGAGTAGTTTCACTTACTGGGTGTTATAAACTTATAGTCTTTGTATGTCTTTGATTAGAGTTGGAAATTAAATATGCTGATTTCAGTACAATGCCAATAACTTTCTCTATTCAATGATATACACAAATTTAATTATTACCTAACAAATGGAATAGCTGTTTTCTTGCTTTCAAAAGCTGTTTTGCTTTTAATTTCTCTTTTCCAAATTTCAGACACCTCATTGCTATTTGTATACATTATATCACATTACAGTTATAATGCTTCAAAGCAAACATCAGGCTTTATTAAACACCAGAATAGTTATTGACCCAATTTTGAATGCACAGGTTTCATTGTTCGTTACATACTCTCAGAGACTGAATAATTAATTTGGAATTAAGATCAGTATTTAGAGAATTCCTTTTAAGTTTTTCCCAACACTTTCAGTTCTCTGCCTTACATTAACATTCACACTTAACTACTTGAAACAGTACTTACTTATATAGCAAATGTAATTAGTACTTTTAAAGCCTGAAGGCTAGCAATTATCCACTTTCTATTAGTGAACAACTCTTATTACCCATCGTAGTCATTTTATTGTGATACAAAATATTAAGTTATACAAAGCTTTAGTTCTGACACAGTGGTAAAGAAGGATAAGCCATGATGACATGGCCATTTTGAATGCTATTCTTCAAAAATATCAAACATTTAACAATACTGAATACCTATTATGCCCCAGACACAGGAAGTTCTTGGCTTTGATAATACACTAATTAACCAAAGTGACTCTGACTTCAAGGAGTGCATAACAGAGTGGAGGATACAGACAATAAATATAACAATATATAAATAAAAATAACAATAAGGTTGGCACTATATCTTATCATTTGCTAGAGTTTGATAAATATTAGGCAATTAAGAAATGTTTCTGAATGCATAGATTATGCCTAATACCGTTCTCCAGTTTACAAACTACACTTCTCTGGCAATGCCATTACATTTTGGAGAACACTATATAATGTAAAATCATCAACTCTTATAATAAATTTTAAAAGATGTCTCAATTATCTTACAATAAAGGCTCTTATAAGGAACCTCATTTTAAAGTTAGAATGGTGAAGACAGTTAAATATTATTCTAATATAATTTAGCTATATTTAACAATAAATTTGACCCAGCTAACAGAAGGTAAAGTAATCTTGGTTCAGCTACATTGCTCCTACTACAACTTTTATAATTCTGGGTCAGGTAAAATTAAAGTGGTTGAATAGATGACAAGGTCATGTTCAGAGATGTCAGGCATTTGATGTCAAGCAAAGAACACTGGTAGAACTTTGATTGCCACCAGTTTTCTTTGTTTTTGACATCTGCTTCTGGTGGTATAGAAAGTGGGGACAGATGCAAGAATAAAGTATAGGACAAATATTAATTGTGACAATCAGTGTTCCTGCAGTTTTGAAACAAGGATTTTTTTTAAGTCAGCAAATGATCATAGACAATAACTGAATCTGTTAAAAAACATAAATTGGTAAAACAAACAAAAAATCCTTAGTGGAGTCATATAAACTTTTAAAATTGCAAATGAGAAGACATTAAAAGTTTATAGATTGTTAAATCATGATGAATCATTTAGATTTATAATTCCACATGGTTTCAAATGAAATAGTGTGGTTTAATTTAAAAAATGGGAAAGGGGAATTTATTAGTTAACTTGCAAATAACTGTAGGGATTCAGAATACATCTCCCCAAGATGTGCGTGCCCCTTTGACATATGGATTATTTTGAGCTGAAGGCAATTGAGACCCTATGGGCTCAAGAGAAAAAACTGCCCCACCCTTAACTACCTACAAGAATTTAAATTGAAGATTTTTCCTGAAAAAAGAGTTATTACTAGAGAAAAATTTAATCTAAGTAGCACCATCTATATGGCAGGACAAATATCTAACTACCAGACAGCTGCTATACATCGGCTGCCTATAGTCCTATGAAGGACATTCCTGTCCTTGGAAGCATCAGGCCCCTATGCCATTCCTTAGCTCATGGATGCATATATACCTCATTTTACCTTTCCGTGTCTGAACCTCTCATGTGTGTGGAGTCCTTGGCTCTCTTGTGGATGTGGGGTTCTCATACATATGAATTAAAATTGGATTTTCTCCTTTTTTTTTTTTTTTTTCAGTACACGGGCCTCTCACTGTTGTGGCCTCTCCCGTTGCAGAGCACAGGCTCTGAACGCACAGGCTCAGTGGCCATGGCTCACGGGCCCAGCCGCTCCGCGGCACATGGGATCTTCCCGGACCGGGGCACAAACCCATGTCCCCTGCATCGGCAGGCGGACTCTCAACCACTGCGCCATGAGGGAAGCCCCGGATTTTCTCCTATTAATCTGTTTCATGACATTTTAATTATTTAAGCAGCCAAAAGAATCAAAGAAAGGAAAGTGGGAGAAAAATTTTCCCCTTTCTGACACAACTACGGTACTTCATTTTGAACTTTCCTTACAATAAAAGAGATTACAAAAGCTAATTCTATATTAATCATTGTTAAATAGACAACAATTACTACTACATTTTTGAGGGTGTGGATTAATATATTATTTATTGCTCTTTAAGAATGCAGATGGGAAAACTGGACCGCTACATGTAAAAGAATGAAATTAGAACACTCCCTAACACCATATACAAAAATAAACTCCAAATGGATTAAAGACCTAAATGTAAAGCCAGACACTATAAAACTCTTAAAGGAAAACATAAGCAGAACACTCTATGATATAAATCACAGCAAGATCCTTTTTGACCCACCTACTAGAGAAATAGAAATAAAAACAAAAATAAACAAATGGGACCTAATGAAATTTAAAAGTTTTTGCACAGCAAAGGAAACCATAAACAAGACAAAAAGACAACACTCAGAATGCGAGAAAATATTTGTAAATGAAGCAACTGACAAAGGATTAATCTCCAAATATACAAGCAGCTCATGCAGCTCAATATCAATAAAACAAACAACCCAATCCAAAAATGGGCAGAAGACCTAAACAGACGTTTCTCCAAAGAAGATATACAGATTGCCAACAAACACATGAAAGGATGCTCAACATCACTAATCATTACAGAAATGCAAATCAAAACCACAATGAGGTATCGCCTCACACCAGTCAGAATGGCCATCATCAAAAAATCTACAAACAATAAATGCTGGAGAGGGTGTGGAGAAAAGGAAACCCTCTTGCACTGTTGGTGGGAATGTAAATTGATACAGCCACTATGGAGAACAGTATGGAGGTTCCTTAAAGAACTAAAAATAGAACTACCATACAACCCAGCAATCCCACTACTGGGCATATACCCTGAGAAAACCATAATTTAAAAAGCGTCATGTACCACAATGTTCATTGCAGCTCTATTTACAATAGCCAAGACATGGAAGCAACCTAAGTGTCCATCGATAGATGAATGGATAAAGAAGATGTGGCACATATATACAACGGAATATTACTCAGCCATAAAAAGAAACGAAATTGAGTTATTTGTAGTGAGGTGGATGGACCTAGAGTCTGTCATACAGAGTGAAGTAAGTCAGAAAGAGAAAAACAAGTATCATATGCTAACACATATATATGGATTCTAAAAAAGAAAATGGTTCTGAAGAACCTAGGGGCAGAACAGGAATAAAGACACAGACATAGAGAATGGACTTGAGGACGTGGGGAGGGGGAAGGGTAAGCTGGGACAAAGTAAGAGAGTGGCATGGACATATATACACTACCAAATGTAAAATAGATAACTAGGGGGAAGCAGTCGCATCGCATAAGGAGATCAGCTCAGTGCTTTGTGACCACCTAGAGGGGTGGGATATGGAGGGTTGGAGGGAAATGCAAGAGGGAGGGGATATGGGGATATATATGTATATAGAGCTGATTCACTTTGTTATACAGCAGCAACTAACACAACACTGTAAAGCAATTATACTCCAATAAAGATGTTAAAAAAATAAATTTATAAAAACAAAAAAGTTAAAAAAAAGAATGCAGACTTTGGATTCAGGTAGATGGATTAGACACATGCAGGGCTCTGTGCAACAGGTAGCCTTAGTGGGGCTTCTCCTCGTAGCAGTTTTGTGACTTTTATTCATGTTTTTTTTTTTTTTTTTTATTACTGTCTCTTAGCTTCCTCATGTGTTAGCAAAGACACCATGAATCCCATAACGCTGTTTTGGAGTCAGATGAGAAAATGTTTATAACGTACTTATTGCATACATTATTTTGCAAAAAAGACAACTGGAATAAAATAGGTGCTCAATAAATGTTTACTGAAGAAAAAAATGAATGTAGTAGTTTTAGAAATAAAAGGAGAAACACTTTCAGTAAGATAATGAATATAAATTCTGTTATCTTTCAGGTTTCTAAAGTGGTAATACTTTAGTAGTTCAAACATGTTTACTAATAGAGTATGACAAAGTGTAGTAGTCAGACTTACAATAAAGACTTTAGAAGGAGAAAGTAGAAATGATATTTTCCATAACTAAGAAAACTTTTAGTATTGTGCACTGGCCTAGAATTATGACTGCATGCACCTATATTTTAAACAATATATCTACATTTATGGGTATATATATATGAGAAACTACATCACAGACAGTATTTTAATATGGTATCTAGATATTTTTACACTTTTTTTTCTATTTTGGAAAAATATTTAACACAATTTTCATCTCCCGTGCAGATGTAGCACATAATAAGCTATGTCCAGTTACACACTTTTCTTAATAACACCCCATCCCCAACCTGAAGTTTGATCAGAGTAAACTGGGAAATGATTATTGTACTTCATCAGTTGAAATTTCCTTTACATAAATTGCTCTTGCTCCAACACATCTCATTACACATTAATCCATAATGCATCCATCAGTTCAATATTAGCATATTTACCCATTAGTCAGTGTGAACCTCTAAACATCTATACAACAGAATAGAGAGAAATATTTTGTCAAATGAGAGTGATACAAAGTAGAATAGAAAAAGGAACTTAATAAAGGTAAAATGTTTTTGGAAATGAACATTCATTGAATAACTACCTTGTGTCAGGCCTTTTGTTCAATTTTCAACATACACAGACTGTTTTATTTGATTTCCCTAAACATTGTGAAGTCAACCTTAGTATTACCATTTTACGGATGACAAAGGAAACAACAACAAAAAAAAACCCCGAAGTTAGTAGAGGTTAAGATACTCCTTCGAGTTTTTACTTCAATATCCCCTACTCAGATACACATCATATTACTCAATATCCATGGAATACCTTCAAATATCCATAGTCTCTCATCTCCCTTCCCTATATCTACTGTCAAACACTGATTTCAGCCCCTTATAATCTTTTGCTTGGACTAGTTAATTCTCTGCCTCCAGTTTTAAATATCTCCTTTCTCCTTCCCACACATCTGTCAGGTCATGTTACTTCTTGGGATAAAATCCTTCAGGGACTCCCTATTGTGCGAGGATGAAGAGAAAGCTACATTGCATGACACATTAAGCCCTCTTTGAGTTGCCTCCTCCTGTTTCATTCCACTTCTCCCCTGCAGCCCCTGCCCTGAAACCTGATGCGCCCTCCTTATAAAGCGATTTGTAGTTTGTGGTCTGATTGTGCACAATCATGTCTCTAAGCCCATTTTTCCTCAGCTTGGATTTCCACATTAATTTTTCACTACCCAAGTCAAGCATCACCTCCTCTATAAAGCATGTCAGACTGAGAGTTATTTCTGAGATGACTGATCACCATGTACCACACAGACTGTAAAAGTATGCTAAAACTTTTCTCTAAAATATGCCTTGGAGAAAAGGAATCATCTTATGTTTGAATTTATTATACCACAGCATACTTTTCCAGTTTACTATTTATTCAATTGCTATTTTCGGGAAAAAAAATTTGAGGAAGAAACATTTCTTTGAAACAACTTTCATCATTTCTGACTCTGGATGCTTTAATAGGTCACATAATAGCATTCATTAAAAAAAAGAATAAAAAGTCACTTTATGATAGATCAGTAGTTATTCATAAATTTAGGACCTTACCATTACTGGTGTTGGGTATGAACAAAAATAACCCATTTAAATATCACTTTTGAAAAGTCATAAATAAAAGTATTATACAAGTAAAACATACAATGCAAGAATATTTGAAAAAAAGCATGAGAGAGAAAACGGTCCTTCTAATGTGATGACTCGGGATAAAATTTCCAGTGACAGCATCATACAAGGTTTTTTTAAGTGCCATATTTCAGAAAATAGGCAGAAATGAAGATGATGTGCTTTAGAAAGCTGTGCTGGTTGCCTCATAAAGCAGCTGCCATGATGACTAGACAGTGATGTCTAGGATTCACATGAAAGGTTTAAGAAAATTGCTTCATAAAATATGGTAGAAAAAAGCCATAACTTTATAGTAAAATATTATTTTATATAGTGCTATTTGAAGTGTGTTCATGTAATAAATGGATTAATCGTGTATTAAAAGTATGCATTTATCTACTTTTTTTTCAGGATAGAAAAAACATTTTTGTTGCCTTTTCTTGTGTGTTAAAGAGAAAACTGTTTTGTAGTTTCATGTCTTATTTTTTGGACATATGCAATACTTCTTTTATGGATTTTTACTTTGTATTAATTTTTATCAGTCACTTTTCCTTAATATGCCACTAATTTCTTGATGAACAGAGAATGTAAATTACATAAGGAAAGGCTGTTTTGTCAATAAATGGCATTATCACCGTGGTCTTGAACAGTTCTGAGTTTAGAGTGGGTACTTAATACATACTGCTAGAACAGATCATGAAATCACTGCATCCTTACCCACTTCACAGTGTTGACACTCAGTAAACAATTATTTTTTCTAGTAGGAATTCATTATTATAATGAGTAATGAATAAATGAATATCATACCGTAGCGAAGCAGAAGTCTGAATCAAGTCGAGATATTGTTTCATGTTAAATCTCACAGTATATCCACTGACTCTGAAAAAACAGAAAATCAGTAGATTATTTCCATCTTTGAGTGGGGGTAGCAGCTTGATAGGGAAAATATTATGAATCTAATAAGGCTGAATTGAAATTTCCCACAGTTCCTTAATAGTGACTCATATATTTTATTTAGGCCAAACCTAATTTTAGCTCAATAGTTCCTAGCTGAGTGGGCATTCCCACCAGCATATACTGCTCTTGAGGTAGAATTTGACATTAAATGCTTAAGGCTGACTGACTAGTTTTTACTCTTCTAGATGGAGTCCACAGAGGCCCTATAAAACAAGAAAGTGTTTATCCCGGAAAGCTAAAATAAAAGGTCTTCATGTAAAGAACTTCATTAAAGCATTCATTTTCTTCAGCCACTCTTTCCGTAGGTTAGTCTGTCAGACTACCAAATTGCTGACACTGAAACACCAACCCAGCCCTATTCTATCCTTTTGGAAATAGGATCCCTTGATTAGTCCCAAGTATCCAGTGTCAATTCTATTAAGACTCACAACAGTCTGTATCCAGTCTTTTTGATTCTGAGAACCAAAAAGTCCCATACTAAACTCTTTGTGTGCTAGAGACAAGTCAAAAGAAATATCTTTGCTGAGTCATTATATTATATCTTGATAGCTGTTAAGAAAAACCTAATCATTGTTTCCTAAAAGTATTTTATACTTATAATACATACTTTTTGTTCATGTATCCATGTATCCACGATTCTTTTTTTTAAACTTGAGTTCTCTTTGAAGCTTAAGAACTTATAAAGATGTCTCTGTCCTTTGAATTCATAATATCAAGCATTTGTCTCTCATGACATAATCATGTAATACCATATCATTTATCTCCCATTGTTTGATAGTTAGCTTCCACATATGACTAATTACAAGACAGTGAAAGGATTGGACTCAAATACTTCTCCCTTTTACTGAGGAATTAGTAAACTATTCTTCATGTGAATCAATAAAGTTTGTCAGATGTCTTGCTCTATACTCATCCTTTTGGTTTATGTTTGTCCTAAGCAGAAGACTCCCTCTGCATTTGATTTATGTCTACACTGATTATGATACAGGGGCCTACTATCATTTTCTGTTGCTGGTGGTATTTTACTGTCTCTTTTGGGAAAATACCATGTTGCTTATTCCTATAATAGCCGTGATTTATCTTTCTTTACTTAGGGTCCCCATGATATCAGTTACTCAACAAAAGTCTCAGTCTCAGAACTCTTGGTATTTTAGAAACCCTGCCCTTCCTTGATCAGATACCTGAGTTGTTAGGTGACTCAGAGCTTGAATTCTTGGTAGGGATTTGAGAAAAAAGATACTCTCATAAATTGTTGCATAACATATGAATTTCTTTTATCCTTGTTCCCTTTGTCACAGACTGCCTTCTCCTTACCTAATGTAGTTTTATCTTCCTACCCAAATATAGAACACATTTAATGCTCCCTCAGGGAGACAAAGAGTCCCATCCTGTCACTTCATCCATCTCAAAATCTATCTTCCTTAGCAGGTCTTGGGGCTTCCTTTGGTATACAGAGATATAGACTAAAATTACTTTTCTTGTCCTCTCCTTCAAACTTGTATACCAAATACACAATGGTAAAATAGGGTCAAAACTTCTCTTTTCATTAGGAGAAAAAAACTGATGGAAGATACAGACTTCAGTGTTTAAGGCAATTCTGAAATCCCAAGACAAGGAAAATGCCATTCATGATTTTATCAATCACCTTTAAAACAATTTCTAATTCACAGTACTACCATTTCAACTATATTTATATGTGTGGCTTTACTCAGTTTGAATAGTTTCTCCACAATATTTTGGATTCCACTTTTTGGTATGTTTTTTAAAATTGAATATTTATTTTAATAAATTTTCTGTTCATAAATCCTGATAATTAAGAAAAAAGTTAGCATAATTGCCATAAAATGAAAACTGATATTTATATTGTTTCAAAATTTTTTTAATTATATTGAGATTGGAAGTTCTGCGATGCAGAGATAGTGCTAAATTTTCTAGTGTTTACTTATTTTTCTGTGGATCCTAAAACTTTTATTTCTGTATTCTCAAGTATAGTTGCTCATTTCTTGGTCATATATATTCAGCTGAATATGGAACTAACTCTGCAATAAATGAAGAAAACTAATCTATAAAATAACATTGTCCTCTCAGATGAAAGTTTGCAGACAACACAATTTTATATGTTATATTGTTATCTGAATTCTTAATGTTTTTGTTTAATATTTTGGTGAAAAGAAAAAGTAAATATTCCATTATCAGGAGGAATAAAACAAAAGTAATTCTTGGAAGTGTTATTTCTGAAACAGCTATCCAGTTAGGAGAAGAAACACAATTCAATATATGCTCCCTGCTAAAAGAGTTAATCTAATAGTTTTGATAGAAATACATGAATATTAAAGTCAATACATACAAGTTAATTTAATTTGTAAAATAAAAGAAACATAAGAAAAAATGGGTGTCTTGTCAAATAGATAATCAGATAAATAATATTCTAGCATACATTATTATATTAAGAAGCTTTAAAGAGCAAAAAACTTTGTTAAGATTTTTGAAATGTAAAGAATCTTTATAGTGCTCTTTAAAATACATCAGAAAAGGGCTTCCCTGGTGGCACAGTGGTTGAGAGTCCGCCTGCCGATGCAGGGGACATGGGTTCGTTTTCCGGTCCGGGAAGATCCCACATGCCGCGGAGCGGCTGGGCCCGTGAGCCATGGCCGCTAAGCCTACACGTCCGGAGCCTGTGCTCCGCAATGGGAGAGGCCACAACAGTAAGAGGCCCGCATACCGCAAAAAAAGAAAGATCAAATCAAAAGCAAGTTGTTTTAAGTAGCATATCTACAATGTACAGGTAGTTTAGTTATATATTGAATATTTATATAAGTGAAATAAGAATATTCCATCAAAAGCCTCTCATGACAGGTAGATGCTTTCAGGGCTGACACTGGCACATATTAATTTAAATAGATTTCACAAAATCAAAATAGATAAAGAAATAGGTTTTATTGGAAAAAGGGAAAAATGAAGCTTATCAGTGTAGAAATCCATTGAGTTCCCATGCTCCCCATCACCCCACGGAAATGTGCTTCAGATCAGGGTACGGGTGAGTTTAGTGGTAGAGGGAACCCTCCTTTCCATGCTTCTTCCTCCAGTGAGGCAACAGGAGAAAATGGCATTGTCAATGCATAAATACACAGGCCATTTTGTGCCTGGCAGTCAGGATACAGATGTCAGCACTTCTAAAGTTATCTGGGAATGGTAGTCCTCAAATCTGGAGATATTTCGTAGCTGGGGTTCTTAAGTATATGGGACGTTACAGCCTCCTGGCTGGAGGGAGAAAGCTATGAACCTTGTGTAAAATAGAATCTGGTTTTATTTTCTCCTACTAGAAGAAGGCTTAGGGCTCTTTGCCCCGGCAATTGATGGTAAGTTTCCAGTCTAATTCTCAGACAATTTCCTTTTGCAATAAAAATAATGTCTTACAGAATCACCTCTTTCAGCAATATATAAAAACATAACAGTTTGCAACAATAGACGACAAATATTTGTAGAATAATTGAAGATATCCTCTTTTTGAGGAAGAAAAAAGAGAACGTGACAGATGTCATCATTCACTATCAGGAGTCCCTCCCTCTTAACTAGCAATATGGTCTTTTACGAACTTCAGCAAAGGTGAATGAAGCACCGTAATGTCAATGAAAACATTGAAGAAAATATTTTTCTTCTTGCATCAGAAATTAAACAGAAAGCAATAAATATCTAATATTTACTTGTTTTTCCCAGTAAAAAAAATATTGTGTTCTTAGGTTCCTGATTAAATAAAATAGGTAAAAAGGGGAATGATAAAAACAAATAGGAAAGTACTATACAATTTACACATGCCTTAAAGCCTAACACTATATTTTATTGTTCCTTTTATTTATATATTTCTATTTCTACACTAATAAAAGACAAAACATAAAATTAGAAGTTAAAGTAAACATGAAGGAAATTGATCTCCAACTTCAGACTTTCTTCTCTCTAAGGAAAAACATCAAGCTTAAACGATAAACACTGTAAGTCAGTGTAGAATACTATGTGCCCTAAATATGATGTGATATAATGAGAAAAGTAGAGCAAGAGCCAAAACACAGGCCAAGTGACTTAACTGTATTTATTGCCATCTAAACATACTCCAGTATTTTTGTTTATTTGCTTTTAAAGGCTTTGGCTTATCTACCTTGGAAAGTCAGTAAAAATTTTAAAAGCAACCCCTGAAAACTAGAAAGGATCTTAACAGACAGAATGTAGAATGACTGGACTCATATTGCCAAATAAACTAAAAAAATACTTAAATTTGAATTTCAGATAAATGAGTATGTTTTTAGTATAAGTATGTCCCCATATTGCATGGAACATACTTATCCTAAATATGAACTCACGGCTTATCTTAAACCCAAATATAACTGAGCATTGTGCTTTCTTAATTGCTAAATCTGGCAAGCTCACACTGTACAAAAACACAACAAACCCTCAGAACATCAGCTATGGTACTGTCACCAAAATGAAAGATAAAAGTTCCACCACTACTTTGCCTCTCTTCTTCTGGGGAGACCTTCACTGATGTACATTTGTTGTGACAGGTTCTATTTTCTGAAAAATTATTGAATCCCTGTTTAACCCTTGAGGGTTAAATTGAAATGGAAAAATTTTTAAATGTTTATGCATTTCCTTTTTATTTGAATTGATCAATATCACAAGAGTAATAGTTTTTATAAAAGAAGATAAAAGTAGAGAGGTTCTGAAAAATTATCTTTGTCTTTCTGTTTTTATAGTTCTTCTATCTTATTTTGGCCTGGGAATAGCTTGTTTTAAACTTCTGTTTTCATTTGTATTTTAAAACTATGATAGGCCCTTTTAGAGATTGGTTCAAGATGGCAGAGTAGAAGGACATGCTCTCAATCCCTCCTGCGAGAACACTGGAATCACAGCTAACTGCTGAACAATCATCAACAGGTAGACACTGGAACTCACCAAAAAAGATACTCTACATCCAAAGACAAAGGAGAAGCCACAATGAGATGGTAGGAGGGGGGAATCACAACAAAATCAAATCCCATAACTGCTGGTTGGGTGACTCACAAACTGGAGAACACTTATACCACAGAAGTCCACCCACTGGAGTGAAGGTTCTGAGCCCCACGTCAGGCTCCCAACCTGGAGCTCTGGTAATGGGAGGAGGAATTCCTAGAGGATCAGATTGTGAAGACTAGCGAGATTTGATTGCAGGACTTTGACAGGACTGGGGGAAACAGAGACTCCACTCTTGGAGGGCACACACAAAGTAGTGTGCTCATTGTGACCCAGGGGAAGGAGCAGTGACCCCATAGAAGATTGAACCAGACCCACCTGCTAGTGTTGGAGGGTCTCCTGCAGAGGCGGGGGGTGGCTGTAGCTCACTTTGGGGACAAGGACACTGGCAGCAGAAGTTCTGGGAAGTACTCCTTGGCATGAGTCCTCCCAGAGTCTGCCATTTGCCCCACGAAAGAGCCTGGTAGGCTCCAGTGTTGGGTTGACTCAGGCCAAACAACAGGGAGGGAACCCACCCCACCCATCAGTAGACAAGCGGATTAAAGTTTTACTGAGCTCTGCCCACCAGAGCAACACCCAACTCTACCCACCACACGTCCCTCCCATCAGGAAGCTTGCACAAGCCTCTTAGATAGCCTCATCCAACAGAGGGCAGACAGCAGAAGCAAGAGGAACTATAATTCTGCTGCCTGAGGAAGGAAAACCACATTCACAGAAAGATAGACAAAAAGAAAAGGCAGAGGACTTTGTGCCAGATGAAGGAACAAGATAAAACCCCAGGAAAACAATTAACTGAAGTGGAGATGGGCAGCCTTCCAGAAAAAGAACTCAGAATAATGATAGTGAAGATGATCCAGGACCTCGGAAAAAGAATGGAGGCAAAGATTGGAGAAGATGCAAGAAATGTTTAACAAAGACCTAGAAGAATTAAAGAATAAACAGAGATGAACAATACAATAACTGAAATGAAAACTACACTAGAAGGAATCAGTAGCAGAATAACTGAGGCAGAAGAACGGATAAGTGACCTTGAAGACAGAATGGTGGAATTCACTGCCATGGAACAGAATAAAGAAAAAAGAATGAGAAGAAATGAAGACAGCCTAAGAGATCTCTGGGACAGCATTAAACACACCAACATTATAGGAGTCCCAGAAGGAGAAGAAAGAGAGAAAGGACCAGAGAAGATACTTGAAGACATTATAGTTGAAAACTTCCCTAACATGGGAAAGGAAAGAGCCACCCAAGTCCAGGAAGGGCAGTGAGTCCCATACAGGATAAATCCAAGGAGAAACATGCCGAAACACAGAGTAATCAAACTGACAAAAATTAAAGACAAAGAAAAAATATTGAAAGCAGCAAGGGAAAAATGACAAATAATATACAAGGGAACTCCCATAAGGTTAATGGCAGATTTCTCAGCAGAAACTCTAGAAGCCAGAAGGGAGGGCCACGATATATTTAAAATGATGAAAGGGAAGAACCTACAACAAAGATTACTCTACCCGACAAGGGTCTCATTCACATTCGACAGAGAAATCAAAAGCTTTACAAACAAGCAAAAGCTATGAGAATCCAGCACCACCAAACCAGCTCTACAGCAAATGCTAAAGGAGCTTCTCTAAGTGGGAACACAAGAGAAGAAAAGGACCTACAAATACAAACCCATAACAATTAAGAAAATGGTAATAGGAACATACATATCAATAATTACCTTAAATGTGAATGCATTAAATATTCCAACCAGAAGACATAGACTGGCTGGCAGATACAAGAACAAGACCCAGATATGTGCCGTCTACAAAAGACCCACTTCAGACCTAGAGACACATACAGACTGAAAGTGAGGGGATGGAAAAAGATATTCCATGCAAATGGAAATCAAAAGAAAGCTGGAGCAGCAATTCTCATATCAAATAGACTTTAAAATAAAGAATGTTACAATAGACAAGGAAGGACACTACATAATGATGAAGAGATCAATCCAAGAAGAAGATATAACAATTATAAATATATATGCACCCAACATAGGAGCCCCTCAACACATAAGGCAACTGCTAACAGCTATAAAAGAGGAAATCGCCAGTAACACAACAATAGTGGGGGACTTTAACACCTCACTTACACAAATGGACAGATTATCCAGACAGAAAATTAATAAGGAAACACAAGCTTTAAATGACACAATAGACCAGATAGATTTAACTGATATTTATAGGACATTCCTTCCAAAAACAGGAGATTACACTTTCTTCTCAAGTGCAAACGGAACACTCTCCAGGATAGATCACATCTTGGATCACAAATCAAGCCTCAGTAAATTAAAGAATATTGAAATCATATCAAGCATCTTTTCTGACCACAACAGTACGAGATTAGAAATCAATTACATGGAAAAAATATAAAAAACACAAACACATGGAAGCTAAACGGTATGTTACTAAATAAACAAGAGATCACTGAAGAAATCAAAGAGGAAATCAAAAAATACCTAGACATAAACTACAATTAAAACATGATGATCTACAACCTATGGGATGAAGCAAAAGCAGTTCTAAGAGGGAAGTTTATAACTATACAAGTCTACCTCAAGAAACAAGAAAAATCTCAAATAAACAATCTAACCTTACACCTAAAGGAACTAGAGAAAGAAGAACAAAAGAAACCCAAAGTTAGCAGAAGGAAAGAAATTATCAAGATCAGAGAAGAAATAAATGAAATAGAAACAAAGAAAACAATAGCAAAGATCAATAAATCTAAAAGTTGGTTCTTTGAGAAGATAAACAAAATTGATAAACCATTAGCCAGACTCATCAAGAAAAAGAGAGGACTCAAATCAATAAAATTAGAAATGAAAAAGAAGAAGTTACAAGAGACACTGCAGAAATACAAAGCATCATAAGAGACTACAACAAGCAACTCTATGCCAATAAAATGGACAAACTGTTAGAAAGGTATAAGCTTCCAAGACTGAACCAGGAAGAAATAGAGAATATGAACAGACCCATCACAAGTAATGAAACTGAAACTGTGATTAAAAATCTTCCAACAAACAAAAGTCCAGGACCAGATGGCTTCACAGGCGAATTCTATCAAACATTTGGAGAAGAGCTAACACCCATCCTTCTCAAACTCTTCCAAAAAATTGCAGAGGAAGGAACACTCCCAAACTCATTCTATGAGGCCACCATCACCCTGACACCAAAACCAGACAAAGATACTACAAAAAAAGAAAATTACAGACCAATATCACTGATGAATATAGATGCAAAAATCCACAAAAATATACTAGCAAACAGAATCCAACAACATATTAAAAGGATTATACACCATGGTCACGTGGGATTTAACCCAGGAATGCAAGGATTCTTCAATATATGCAAATCAATCAATGAGATACACCATATTAACAAGTTGAAGAAGAAAAACCATAGGATCATCTCAATAGATGCAGAAAAAGCTTTTGACAAAATTCAACACCGATTTATGATAAAAACTCTCCAGAAATTGGGCATAGAGGGAACCTACCTCAACATACTAAAGGCCATATATGACAAACCCACAGCAAACATCATTCTCAATGGTGAAAATCTGAAAGCATTTCCTCTAAGATCAGGAACAAGACAAGGATGTCCACTCTCACCACTATTATTCAACATAGTTTTGGAAGTCCTACCATGACAATCAGAGAAGAAAAAGAAATAAAAGGAATACAAATTGGAAAAGAAGTAAAACTGTCACTGTTTGCAGATGACATGATACTATACATAGAGAATCCCAAAGATGCCACCAGAAAACAACTAGAGCTAATCAATGAATTTGGTAAAGTTGTAGGATACAAAATTAATACACAGAAATCTCTTGCATTCCTATATACTAATGATGAAAAATCTGAAAGAGAAATTAAGAAACACTCCCATTTACCATTGCAACAAAAAGAATTAAATACCTAGGAATAAAGCTACCTAGGGAGAAAAAAGACCTTTGTCTTTTGTATGCAGAAAACTATAAGACACTGATGAAAGAAATTAAAGATGATACCAACAGATGGAGAGATGTACCATGTTCTTGGACTGGAAGAATCAATATTGTGAAAATGAAAATGACTATGTTACCCAAAGCAATCTACAGATTCCATGCAATCCCTATCAAATTACCAATGGCATTTTTTAAAGAACTAGAACAAAAAATCTTAAAATTTGTATGGAGACACAAAAGAAGCAGTCTTGAGGGAAAAAAAGCAGAGCTGGCAGAGTCAGACTCCCTGTCTTCAGACTATACTACAAAGCTACAGTCATTAAGACAATATGGTACTGGCACAGAAACAGAAATATAAATCAGTGGAACAAGATAGAAAGCCCAGAGATAAACCCAAGCACCTATGGTCAACTAGTCTATGACAAAGGAGGCAAGGATATACAATGGATAAAAGACAGTCTTTTCAATAAGTGGTGTTGGGAAAACTGGACAGCTACATGTAAAAGAATCAAATTAGAGCACTCCCTAACACCATACACAAAAATAAACTCAAAATGTATTCGAGACCTAGATATAAGACCAGACACCATAAAACTGTTAGAGGAAAACATAGGAAGAACACTGTTTGACATAAATCACAGCAAGAAGTTTTTTGATCCACCTCCTAGAGTAATAGAAAAAAAAAAGAAAAATAAACAAATGGGACCTAATGAAACTTCAAAGCTTTTACACAGCAAAGGAAACCATAAATAAAATGAAAAGACGGCCCTCAGAATGGGAGAGAATATTTGCAAATGAATCAACGGACAAAGGATTAATATCCAAAATATATAAACAGCTCATGCAGCTAAATATTAAAGAAACAAACAACGCAATCAAAAAATGGGCAGAAGACCTAAATAGACATTACTCTAAAGACGACATACAGATGGCCAAGAAGCATATGAAAAGCTGCTCAACATCACTAATTATTAGAGAAATGCAAATCAAAACTACAATGAGGTATCACCTCACACTGGTTAGAATGGGCATCATCAGAAAATCTACAAACAACAAATGCTGGAGAGAGTGTGGAGAAAAGGGAACACACTTGCACTGCTAGTGGGAATGTAAATTGATACAGCCACTATGGAGAACAGCATGGAGGTTCCTTAAAAAAGTAAAAATAGAATTACCATATGACCTAGCAATCCCACCACTGGGCATACACCCAGAGAAAACCATCATTCAAAAAGACACATGTACCCCAATGTTCACTGAAGCACTATTTACAATAGCCAGGTCATGGAAGCAACCTAAATGCCCATCAACAGAAGACTGGGTAAAGAGCATGTGGTACATATATACAATGGAATATTACTCAGCCAGAAAAAGGAACTAAATTGGTTCATTTGTAGAGATGTTGGATGGATCTAAAGACTGTCATACAGAGTGAAGTAAGTCAGAAAGAGAAAAACAAATATCGTATATTAACGCATGTATGTGGAACCTAGAAAAATGGTACAGATGAACCGGTTTGCAGGGCAGAAGTTGAGACACAGATGTAAGGAACAAACGTATGGACACCAAGGGGGGAAAGCGATGGGGGTTGGGGGTGGTGTGATGAATTGGGAGATTAGGATTGACATGTATACACTGATGTGTATAAAATGGATGACTAATAAGAACCTGCTGTATAAAAAATAAATAAAATAAAATTCAAAAAAAACCCCAAAACTCTGATAGGCCATTTCCCCAAATGGACATATTCTTTGTATTGCTTATTTATCCAATGTGTCTGCTAAAATGACAACATTTGAAGCTACTCGAAGAAATCTAAAATGAAGTCCTCTCATTACCTCATTTGAATTAATTACCATCTAACTTTGTTAAGCCAAGAACTTTCTCTATTTCACTCTTATAAAAGCTAAATTTCATTATCAGTCACCCTTAATGAATCCCTTAATTTTAATTAATCACAAGCTTTTCTCTTTTTAACTGTATACTTATTCTGTAGACTATTATCTGTTAGAGTCCCAAATCCCATCAAATGTGCAGAAAAAGACTTCATATTTTAATAGTTGATTAGAAAATATGACCCTCTCCCTTTTTAAATATTCTTCAGTACAATATGGTATCTAAAGGAATTTCACCTTGATGCATACATTTTCGATTAATCTTAAAGCACTTATAAAACTCCAGAAAACTTACTAATACATTTTGGAAGTTTTTTTCCTTGTGGTATCAATTTGCCTTTTAAAAGCAACGATAATTTACAGAATAAATATGTAGAAAGAATCAGGATTCAAATGATGCTTTAAAAATAATAAAAGAAATCAATTCTGAGTAGTTGGAAGCCTTTTTCCCTAAGCCAACAACACTTGGCTAGAAAAGAGTCTGAAAGAAGGACTAACTTCCAGGATTTAAAAGCATTTTCAAATCCTAATTGTCTTGGAACATAAATGTAGTCATAAGAAACAAAATTGGTTTGAGAGGAAAGTTTCCTATCTCAGCAAGTCAGGTCAGGCAAACCATAGCATTTTTTCAGTAAGTAATGGTTCCTTGAAAATGTTTGAAGAATGAAAAAAAATAAGTTCAATATTGCTTACTTCTCATATTTTAGTATTACACTTCATGGATTACCTACTGATGTCAATCTTCATCCTACATGTCTTTAAGTATTAATTTGTTATTTCCAAGATTATTTATTGAATGCCTATGTATATATTGTCACTATTGGAGAGGTTAACTAATCTTCTCACTGCTAAAAAGGAATAGGGTGAGTGACTAACTCTCTCATCTAAAACACATGAACATTCCACTGTGCAAAACTGTCCTTCATAAAAGGATTTGTCTTTGACTCACCTATACTTCTAAATACCTGTCATGATTTTAAGTAGAGTTCTAAAACGAGATAGAAACATGATTATTTGAAGTGATGCAGCCTAGAAATAGGAATATACTAATAAGGTACTCTTCAGGCAATAAAACATTTTAGCTACAAAGAGTATTGCGGCCGGACACACAGGCTCAGCGGCCATGGATCACGATCCTAGCTGCTCCGCAGCATGTGGGATCTTCCTGGACCAGGGTACGAACCCGTGTCCCCTGCATCGGCAGGCGGACTCTCAACCACTGCACCACCAGGGAAGCCCAGCACAGCCAGTTTTAAAGTGGATCCTATGATTTGAATCTGAGAGACAACAAAGGTATATTTTAAACCACATATTGTTAAAATACAATAAACCAGTCTGTACTCGCTTCCAGCAGATATTTCCTTCAGAGAGACTACAGATACATTTTAAAACTTTAAAATTGAAAGTAGATGTTCCTGTTCATTTTTTTTTCTGTGATGCTGTATAAAGTGGTCATTCCACTTAATGTGGAAAGCATGGAGTCTGGAGAGGTACAGACCTGATACTGATTCCAGCTGTAGGGCCTTGTACAGATTAATCTGGAGTGTCAGGTTCTTTATCCACAAAATGGAGATAATAATGTTTCTCTTCTGAATATTATATAAAGGTTGAGAGAGATCATGGATATAAAATACCAGTGAAAATGCTTAGTTAACAGCATTCATGCACAAATTACACTGAAAAACATAACACATCACGCATGAAAATCCTACATTTCTTGAGTCCTGATACAAATGGATTGACACTGTGAAGACATTTATTTTTGCCAAAACATGTATTAGTACAGTATGTTGTTTTAAAAATATTGGGAAGCTGGAGGAAGAGGTGCATGTGACTATAAAAGAGGAACATGGGGGGGTTCTTGTGGTGATGGGACTATTCTGTATTTTGATTGTATCATTATTAATATACTGATTGCAATATTACACCATAGATTTACACGATGTACATGCAAACTCTGCATTAGCTTACAAGTTCATATGTATGTACAATTATCTGAAAGTTTTAAAGTAAGTTTAATTAAAAATATGGTTATCACGTGCATGTGAGGCAACCTAGATATTCACTAAGGTGTCTTACTTCAGTGGTGACAATGGCGCCAAATAGGAGCATAACAATTTAGACCAAAGAGAAGTGGCTGATGCTGCTATTCTTATCCTCTGTATGTGAGAAATTTAGCCATAAAGATAGAGACTCGAAAGGTTTCAAGACTCTTGCTATTGTCTCTTGATAGTCTCCTTCCAAGCCACAGATTTTAAAGATGGCATTCAAGAGAAAGACAATGTCATTTATTATTTCTATGGATGGTCATACATAAGATGCTAAGTAAATTAGCAGATATCACTCTCAACATAGAATGGATGCTTAAAAATAATTTTACTCTGTATTTATTAAAATAGAATAAAACGTTTGCCTAAATATATGTATATGAATACATACACACATTCTCATGCTCATAAGAGCATATATATTAGGCTCAAAGTCTTTAAAAATCACTGTGCTCTGGGAAAGATGATAAGAAGTTCAGATCAAATTAATATATTGGAAAAGGAAAACCCTCGGGCTTCCCTGGTGGCGCAGTGGTTGAGAGTCCACCTGCCGATGCAGGGGACACGGGTTCGTGCCCCGGTCCGGGAAGATCCCTCATGCCGCGGAGCGGCTGGGCCCGTGAGCCATGGCCGCTGAGCCTGCTCGTCCGGAGCCTGTGCTCCGCAATGGGAGAGGCCAGAGCAGTGAGAGACCCACGTACCGCAAAAAAAAAAAAAAAAAGATTTAAGGGGCTTCCCTGGTGACGAAAAAAAAAAAAAAAAAGGAAAACCCTCTCTGAGAATGTGACAGTTGAGGTGAGAATTGATGCATGAAGAGGAACTTAGCATATGAAGAACAGCTAGGAAGACTATTTCAGGAAGGAAAAGAACAAATCATCACTTTTGAAGACATTAAGGGAAGAAGATAAAAACATCTTAAAAAGAGCTAAGGTTTAATGAGGAAGGACTTAGTTTATAAGTTTAGAGATACAGTTTGAGAGCAAATACAAAGTCCTAAGTTCCTAAGGCCTTTTGGCTTTTAGGTTTGTTTTTGGTGTTTTTTCATTTGGAATAGTAAACAACAGTGCTGAGTAGATCCATGATATGATTATTTTTTTTTAAAGATCATCTAGGTAGAGAATAATTGGAGGGTGATAAGAATGAGCCCATGGAAGAAGTCAGGAGGACTTATTATGGACTTGGCAACAGATGATGGTAGCTTGGATGGGAGAAGTGGAAAGCATAAAAGGTTGATGCATTCAATTAAATTTTGAATTAGAATTAGCAGATCTTTGATATGGGGTGAGGAAAAAATATAGCCAGATATATAGCTAACAAGGCTGATACATTTATCATTTAATAATATACAAATATTGGAGGAAATTCAGGTATAGAGCATAGGGTGGAGCAGAAGTAGGTTTAGATTAATCAGTTAGATTTATAACTAAAATTAATTAAAATTATAAATGATGTTTAAAGCTGTCAGTGAAATATCTGAGTTGAGGTATAAAGTAGAAAGTTGGGTATAGAAATTTAGAAGTCAGAGATGAGCACAAGACTTGATTTACGCATTTGAGTGGAATACACAAATAAAATATATACAAACCATTGGAGCCAATGAGAGCACTAGAAAGATGGTAAAGCGTAAGAACAGAAGAGCATCCATGACTGACCAAAGAGGAGCAGCCACAGTTAGATGTCAGGCCAAAGAGAAAGGATGGCAAAATAGAAGGGGCAGTTGGATAGAGAGGAAGGAAATCAGGAGAGTGGGTGTCATGGAAGCATTAAATGCTTCTTAGAGGTAGAGTAGCATGAATGAAACATGTTCCTCAGTTATCTTAGCAAGAGCAGTTTTGTTATAACGTGGGGTAGAAGCCAGAATAAGGCGTGATATAGAATGAAAATGGACCACCAGGCACACAGAATTGGGAATGTTTTTCTCTGCCACTATGACCTTCTATAGGCACCTAGGCACCTCTCCATCTGGTCAAAAACACCATGACTCAATATTGATGAAAGGGTGACCAATTCTGAACATTACAAATGTGCCCTCATTCACCATCTTTATGCACCATTTTACTGCAAGCTATACAGGGCACTCTAGGGCAGGAAAATGATTTGATAGTGAGAGTTCACTATTTACAGAAGATTTAATTGTTTAATCAATAAAAAAGAAGAACCTATAGAAATGTTATTACAAGTAAAAAAGGGAGAAGTTTAAAGATTATGCAGCTTTAAGCAAATGAACAAAAATGAGTAATAATTATATAATTATATGAACTGGAGTGATTTTCAAAATATAGTGTTAAGTTATAAAAAAGGAATACAAAAGGAACGAAACTGGGTCATTTGTATACGTGGTTGGACTTAGAGACTGTCATACAGAGTGAAGTAAGTCAGAAAAAGAAAAACAAACATCGTATATTAACGCATATATGTAGAATCTAGAAAAATGGTATAGATGTTCTTATTTGCAAAACAGAAATAGAGACACAGATGTAGAGGACAAAGGTATGGACACCAAGGGGGTAGGGGGGGTGGGATGAATTGGGAGATTGCGATTGACATATATACACTATTGATACTATGTATAAAATAGATAACTAACAAGAACCTACTTCTCTTGTTAGCTCAAGGAACTCTATTCAGTGCTCTGTGGTGACCTAAATGGGAAGGAAATCCAAAAAAGAGGGGATATATGTATACATATAGCTGATTCACTTTGCTGTACGGTAGAAACTAACACAACATTGTAAAGCAACTACACTCCAATAAAAATTAATTTAAAAGAAAAAGAGTGTAGCATGCAACCTTTTGTGTAGGAGACAATGAGGGGCAAGAAGCATGCACTCACCTGCACATTTCTCTAAAAAATGTAACACAAGGATGATAAGAAATCATCAATAAGAAATTGATGAGTTTGGTTGGAAACAGGTGAGTGGAGTGCCATGGATATATGAGGGATGGGAAGAGGTAGAAGGTAGGGGGTAATGACACTTTTCTGGGTATAATCTTTCTAATAGTTTTGACTTTGAAAACCATAGTATGTTTCACTACTCAAACACACACACATCCCAACAAGGATGTAAAAATACTGAAAATGGAATATAAACAAAAACAAATGGTCCTAATTGTAATTAAAATCAATAGAATAACCATATTAAATGAGTGGGAAATACTCTTCAACAAAATATGTTCTCTATATCATCAGACTTCATACAAAAAGAGCTATAAACAAATGTTGAACTTCAGTACGTTTATTTTACACGATTATTTGGGTTGGTAATTCTTAATTAATATAATTTGTATTATAGAATTGACAAAATAATACATTGCAGATAATGAGAGACAGGTTAATCACAGTGTCTGGTAACCACTGACATCTTACATCTTCAGGCCTAGAGGTGATAATGGCTTTTTCCTTTCGCTACATCAAGGTAACTTACTGTTCTCAGTTGATTTCTATTTATCTTGTCTATACTTTTGTAAATATTCTCCTTATTGAAAAATCTTTAATTACCCCCCTTTTGTATATGTTATCTATTTCCTGCTGCCACTGTGACAGCTACATATATTTAAATTCTTATAAATATGTATATATAATTCTGAGAATGTACACACATTAATAGGTAGAGATAATAAGAAAAACTGCAAAAAGAAGAAAGAATAATTGACCTAGAGTCTGTCATACAGAATGAAGTAAGTCAGAAAGAGAGAGACAAATACCGTATGCTAACACATATATATGGAATTTAAGAAAAAAAAAATGTCATGAAGAACCTAGGGGTAAGACAGGAATAAAGACACAGACCTACTAGAGAATGGACTTGAGGATATGGGGAGGGGGAAGGGTAAGCTGTGACAAAGCGAGAGAGAGGCATGGACATATATACACTACCAAACGTAAGGTAGATAGCTAGTGGGAAGCAGCCGCATAGCACAGGGAGATCAGTGCTTTGTGACTGTCTGGAGGGGTGGGATAGGGAGGGAGACGCAAGAGGGAAGAGCTATGGGAACATATGTATATATATAACTGATTCATTTTGTTGTAAAGCAGAAACTAACACACCATTGTAAAGCAATTATACTCCAATAAAGATGTTAAAAAAATAAATAAATATTCTGAAATAAATTTCATTTAAAAATATTATGCCCAGTTCAAACGCTTTTTTTCATTAATCACAGCAACTGATTTTTGACATTTTTACAGACCAGTTTCATATGGAATTAATCCAAACCCTAAAGATAAAGTGACCTGTTACTTCAAACTCCTTGGTAAGTCTACATAAGTAGAGCACTATCAAAAAACTGAAGCATAGGGCTCTAAATTCTTGGATATATAAATTCAGACTGAATTGCTCAAGTTTTATTTGAGCTTTCTTTTACAATACCAGAGAGAGAAAAAAGATATTGGGCTGAAAAATTTTACTACCTCATCACTAATTATTACAGTCATAGAAAAAAGTATCTATCTTATTCTCACAAATTTTGTGCTCTTCTTATTTGAAAACAAATATTTGGAAGCATAAGGACTATTAGAAGTCACACAGACACATCAAGTCTACACATTGTATTTAAGAAACATACTTTTAACCACTTCTCTTTCCTGCTAGCTCTGGAATGACAGCCTATCAACTCATTCAACTAGTATTGTGATTATTAAGTGGCAAGGAAACAGATTCACTTGTATGCATTTCAATTGTCAAGACTTGAAATTTCATTGTGCAATGACATGCACTTTTTTCCTAAGAACGGCTTTTAAACTGTTATATCATTATATACTAATCATAAGAATAAAAAAATCATTACGATTATATCAATAGTTTCTAACGTGGTAATAACAACCCACTTTCTTGTCTATAATGTATTTGAAACAATATGCCTTTCCTGCACTAAATTTTAAAAAATTTCTTTTTTAGCAACATGTAAAGCAGAGATTCTAAATATCATAAAAGGCCATTCATTTCCAGGGCTACAACTGAGTAAAATTCTGAAGAATTGGGATATATGCACCTCATAGTTGTTTGTTCAATTAGTCACCTAGTGAATCATTCAAGGTAACTGACCGAATTTTTTAGAATAAGGAACATTTTAACAAACAATAAATAATTATAAATATTAAAACAAATATTTAATTGGCTGCTTTACTATTCATGTGACTGACATCCTAGGCAGAGCCATTTCACTAAAACACATTTTTTTTTTTTTTTTGCGGTACACGGGCCTCTCACTGTTGTGGCCTCTCCCGTTGCGGAGCACAGGCTCCAGACGCGCAGGCTCAGTGGCCATGACTCACGGGCCTTGCCGCTCCGCGGCATGTGGGATCTTCCCGGTCCAGGGCATGAACCTGTGTCCCCTGCATCAGCAGGCGGACTCTCAAGGGAAGCCCCTAAAACACATTTTAGTAAGTAACAGTGTCTGAAGTAATGCTAAAGAGACTTTTAGTTTAAATTTTCTACTATGATTTGCTAAAATATTTCATTGTAGTTAAACTGAAAACCAGTTATAATGATTGGTCACTAAACTTATTCATCTTCTTTTTAAGACTGCATTTGACAAATTGATATTTTCATTCATCATACACTTTCCTAATGGCAGAGAAACTAGGCAACATGGCAAGAGGTGATTCTCTTGAGTCAAATTATGTCATCTGAAGTGAGGCCAGGCTGTTTTAAGGGTAGCGGGATTCTGCTTAATAAAGTGAACTAATGCTGTAATTTACTAAATAATACTATCATAAAATGGAGCACATAGCATTTGACCACTGAAACCATCAATTTTCTCTATTTAAGAAGTTGTAAAATGTAATGTTTTATTTAAAAAGCCATTATATTAGGCCTGGATATAGTCAGTGACAATAAAACTAAAATTAGCATTGAAATAAAAAATTCAAGAAATTTGAGACTCTGTTCGAATGTGTAATTATGGTAAATACCCCCTATTGCTTAATCTATCATGTGTTCTTCTTTGAAATAGTATCAGTGAATTCTAGCTGACACTCGACTGACTAAGCTAACATATAATCCTCAGTAATTTATAAGTGTAAATTCTAGAATATGGGAAATAAAATTAATGTGCCCTACTTAATGGAAATGTCCTTTCCTTAAAAAAAAAGTCTGCTGGTTGTATTGTATATATGATGATTGGAATTTAAGCTGGCATTTTATATATTAAGGGAAAATCATGAGTTGTGTGATTTGAAACAAAAAGTTCCAGCACACTAGTCCTTTTGTGCCTATGAAACAACAAAGTTAGAAAGAGGTAGGTACAGTTATCACTCAAACAACATGGGGCCCCATATAATTTTGACTCCCCCAAAACTTAACTACTAATAGCCTACTATTGACTGAAGGCCTTCCAGATAACAGTCGATTAAAACATATTTTGTAAGTTACAGGTATATCCTCATATATTTTATGCATTCATGACATAATTAACTTCTTAGGTTTTTTTGATATTTCTAGGCTATGCAGTTCATCTGTGAGTTGTTTTCAAATTGTTGCAAGTCTCCAATATATTTATTGAAAAAATTCTGTGTAAAAGTGGACCTGCACAGTTTAAACCCATATTTAAAGGTTGTTCATTTGTACAATTTCTTTAGATTCCACATATAAGTGATATCATAGGATATGATATTTGTCTTTCTCTCTCTGACTTACTTCACTCAGTATGACAGTCTCTCGGTCCATCCATATTGCTGTAAATGGCATTATTTCATTTTTTTATGGCTGAGTAATATTCCATTGTATACATGTACAACATCTTCTTTATCCATTCTTCCATCAGTGGATATTTAGCTTTCTTCCATGTCCTGGCTATTATAAATAGTGCTGCAATGAACACTGGGGTGCATGTAGCCTTTCTAGTTATGGCTTTCTCCAGATATATGCCCAGGAGGGGGATTGCTGGATCATTTGGTAACTCTATTTTTAGTTTTTTAAGGAAGCTCCACATTGTTCTCCATAGTGGCTCCAATTTACATTCCCACCAACACTCTAGGAGGTTTCCCTTTTCTTCCTACCCCCTCCAGCATTTTATTGTTTGTAGATTTTTTGATGATGGCCATACTGGCTGGTGTAAGGTTTGATTTGCATTTCTCTAATGATTAGTGATGTTGAGCATCTTTTCATGTGCCTCTTGGCCATCTGTATGTCTTCTTTGGAGAAATGTCTATTTAGGTCTTCTGCCCATTTTTTGATTGGGTTGTTTGTTTTTTTTGATATTGAGCTGCATGAGCTGTTTGTATATTTTGGTGATTAATCCTTTGCCGATCGCTTTATTTATTTGGCTGCGTCAGGTCTTAGTTGGGGCATGCAGGATCATCTTTTGCTGTGTGTGGGCTCTTTGTTGTGGCATTTGGGATCTTTCTGTTGCGACATAGGAACTCTTAGTTGCGGCATGTGGGGTCTAGTTTCCCGACCAGGGATCAACCCCGAACGCCCTGCATTGGAAGCATGGAGCCCCACTTGACCACCAGGGAAGTCCCATCAGTCGCTTCATTTGCAAATATCGCTTATATGTGGAATCTAAAGAAATGGTGCAAAAGAACCTATTTACAAAACAGAACTTGAGTCACAGATGTAGAAAACAAATTTGTGGTTACTAGTGGGGAAGAGAGGGGAGGGATAAATTGGGAGATTGGGATTGACATATACACACTACTATATATAGAGTAGATAACTAATAAGAACCTACTGAATAGCATAGGAAACACTATTCAATCCTCTGTAATGACCTATATGGGAATAGAATCTAAAAAAGGGTGAGTACATGTGTATGTATAACTGACTCACTTTGCTGTACAGCAGATACTAACACAACCTTGTAACTCAACTATACTCCAAACAAACAAACAAACAAAAAAATTGATGGGAAAGGCAGTGCAAAGCCCAACCTACTTCAAAATATTTCTTTAATAGCCTGCCATGGTGGGTCCTTCCTTTCTACCTGGTCTGATATACACCCATAATTTGAGGCACTTTCTTGAGTTATATAATAAAGGTAGGAGCATTGTTCTTGTTAAAAAAAAAAAAAAAGGTTGTTCAAAGGTCAACTGTAAAATATTAAAATTTTCATTTTTATTTTTCACTCATCTAGGAGATTCTTGGTAAAAATGTTCTTGACAAGAATCCAGTTAGGTTTTGTTGATGTTGTGAGTGGAATTGGTATCAGCTACTTTCCAAGTACTAGCATTGATGAATAGACTAGCAGTTAGTTGCCCAGATCTTTAAGCCAATCAGAAACAGATATTTCATTTGACAGTTACCAGGAAGAGTTTATAAGAACTGCTCCTTATACGAGTTTGGAAGGAGTAATTCAATATTATGAGTAAAATACAAAAACAATATAATGCTGTAAAAATTCTGAATAAGTGAAAGAACATGGTAAGAGATGAAAAGAGATCACACAATTTTACCTTGAGTGAAATGAGCTAATTTATGGAAGGTAATTTCAGATATCCCACCAAAGAATTATCTTCCCATGGCCTTGATTGATTAGTTCATATCTAAGTTTCAAAGGCATAGAAAGCATTATTAATATAAAAATCCATAAGATTATCTTTCAGACTTCAATTAGATGTATCTCAAAATTAAGTGTTCCATGGAGTGCTGTATGGCATATGTATATAACTAGATCTATAGATCTACACAGAGATAGGGATGAGACAGAGAAAGAGAAAGAGAGAGAGAGAGAGAGAATGTAAATATGTCAGGAAGAAATATATAAAAAATCATTTAGTCCAGGAACTTGTGTTTCTGATTTGGATAGGGTAGTTTAGCTATGCCACATCAAAAACCATTAAAAAATCTGGATTATATACAGGAATTACATGCTTGAAGGTATCAGAGAGCTGTTGAGGCAATGAGAACTGGTGGGGCTAAGAACCTGAAGAAAGAAACTGAGGACTATTTGACAGTCTTAAGAAGGAACAGAGATTGGAAATTCAGGATGCTGCAGTGCAATAAATATTTCAGGATTTCTCTTTTGTGTTCAAAGTTCCAAAGTTACAGAAACGAAAGGGAGATTGACCTAACCTTACCAGGTTTGCAACCCAGGCCTGACTCAGCAAAATTACTGACTGACATATTTTGGGGGGAATTCCATAAAAAAATTATTAGGCATGCAGAACAAAAGACGACAAGGCCGATAATCAAGAGAGAAATGGATAATAGAAACAGACTGATAGTGATGAAACAAGTGTAATTGACTGAAAAGAACTTTAAATAAACTGTTGTTTTGATATTTAATATAAGAAATGTGGATGGAATAAATAAAAACAAAATTTCATAGAGAAATTGGAATCTATACTAATAATTTTAGCTAAAGTATGCCAAGGATAAGGTGATCACTTTCAAATGAGGTTCAGAGTCAAAAAGCTTCAAATATGAAATGGCATTTTAGTGAGGTTGGAGGAGTGAGCTAACAAGGGTGGATGCCAGTAGGGGCAGAATTAGTAATTGAATTCAAGATTTTCCAGGCATTTAAAAGAAGTTTAATAAAAAGGCCCCAATGAAGTATATCCCCAGATGAACTTGGAGGCTTTTTTTTATTGATGGGAATTAAGGGACTAGAAGATTGTCAAAACACTAGTAGCGGGTATTTTCAAAAGTTCAAAAAGTTGATTTTAAACTCTATAAATAATATGGATTAATAATAATGATAATAATAATTTTCAACAATATTCAAAGAATCTGTTGTATAGGCAATTGGAGTAGTGGTTCAAAGCCAAAATAATTCAAGTTATGCCAAATTTTGCCAATTTCTTTCTCTTTTTTTCCCCCTTGAATTATTTTTGTTTTTCCTTGAGTTACTAAATTCCAAGATGAGGGCCATGCTACAGATATAATTGAGTTTGGTTTCTACAAAACATTTGATAAAATAACTATGCCATTTTATATTGTGGATTCAGTGATAGAATTTCAAAATGGATTAAGAGTCAGATAGCAAATAAATATAAATAATTTTGATGGTCTGTGTCAATATGAACTTTCTCCTTAGCCTTTCTCTTTTGCTAGTTGTATTGTTTTAAATGATTGAATAACAACCCACATATTTTAAAGACACAAATATAGAAGAGCAAGCATGAGAGATTTTTTAAGTTTCATTTGAAAATAATCACAATAGGCTTGAATAGATGTCTGAAATGAAAACAATATTCTATAATAATAGATGTAAAATAATGTTTCTAAATTCTAATTAAAAATTCAATCAAAGAAAAACAGGTTAATGGAAATACAGTTCCTGTAATAATATGTACTATTTTGGATAAACCAAATATCAATGTTACTATAAATCCAGATGGGAGAGAATATTCTATGAGCCGAATATAATTTTACTTCATGTGAGAATAGGACATTTTAAGAAGTAATATTGCAGTTAATTCTGGGCTTTCCATGTAAGAGGGCTGGCAGTTAACTTAGAAAATATTCAGAGGTATTTGACTGAATAATGAATGCAAGAAAACCACAATAGGAAGAACTGATAAAAGAACTGGTGATCAAAAGGGAAGTCATATCAATTAAAAAAATACTTTGTCTAAAATTATTACATTACAAAAATGTAATGAACTATGTGAATTTTCCCTAATCAGGAGAAATAATCATTAAAATGTTTTTGTATTCTTATTTCGCTGTGTCAATAGTCTTCTCTGTCTATAAATCTATAGATGTATATTTAAAGAGCAAGAAGTTAGTACACAGTCTTAAAGCTTATGAATCTATGTGTACAGTGTAAATATCTCTTGTTAGGTTATCTTCTTATTTAGAGTTGTTTAATTCTACTACTTTCACTAGTAGAAGTTACACCAGAAGCTTAGGTCTGTGCCAATCTGTTTTACCTTATTTCTTATTAGACTCAAAAAGTAGAAGAAAAATTTTTAGTTTACTCTGGCTGAGAATAGATTCTGTAATAAAATATGTGCCCGTTATAGTCAATATCTGGGTTTTAAGAAATATTAGAACTGCTAACTAAATTATTCCTTTTCCATTTTCATTTCTGCAACTGAATCCATCTCTACAATTCATGTCAAACTTTCTGTTCTCCAAATTTTAACAGCTCTCATAAGCTGTGCCCATTTGACCCAGCTGTTGATAATGCACTGTATTTTACTGTCCTCTCTTCAGAATCAGAATTTCAGCATTAACATATACTTCAGAATAACTGATATCCTCAGTGTTGTAATTGGGGAAATTGAGTCTCAGGCACGTGAATTATCTTGCACAGAATCCCATGGCCAATTATCAACTGAGTTGATGTTATAAATCACAACAAAAGATTCAAATTTAGTTTCTTCCCATTTATTCTTCTTCCCTTATTTTATGTATGTCAATCTTCTTTTTCAAAGAAACTCTAAGCTCTTCAAGGGTAATAAGAGTATGTAACAAGGTGCCAAGCCCACTGTAGATATCGAATGCATGTAGATTTTTTGGCTCTGGGTTGCAATTCACCTCTTTTGAGAAAAATCAAACCAAGAGGAAACTATTTTCAGTTCCACAGAAAACAGCGTTATAAGCTATCTTAAAAACAAAACTCTTAGAGACTCCAATATATTTTATTATAACGTGGCACTGGATCTAAGAAACCAAATTTCTTCTTTAATGTAATGGTATAAATTTAATTATTGATTTTCTCAAGACAGAAAATGACTTTGAATTTGATTTTGAATATTTTCTCATAGAACAAAGCTCTCATTTTATCCTAAAATTACATATATTATATATATATATATATATGTTCAGTGATATATCAATATATGTGAATGTATATATGATTTATCCATGAACAGAGATGGATAGTCAAACTATGGATGAGGTGATAAGTGAGAGAAAGAAAGAGAGAGAGAGAAAGAGAGACTTTGTTAATAATTACATTCTTTGGTTCTCTGCAGCAAAAGGATCAGGCAATTGTCTGGGAAGTTGGTCACATTTTACTACCACCAGGAATCACTCCTGGACAACCAAGGACTAAGTCGTTGAAAACACACAGCATTGTTCTTTGGGAGGGTGCTTAATTGTAGAAAGCTACCTCCCAAATGAAAGTTCAAATATTTCCCCTTTCACACATTAAAATGAATTACTATTCATTTAATATTGTCTGTTTCAAACATATTTGATTTATTGGATTAAATCATTAACATTTCCAAAGGAAAAGAGAAGTGATGTTTTTGTTTGTTTGGTGTAGTCATTACACATATTTTTTTCTAACTTCTAGCTTCTACGAGCTTTATATGAATTTATCTAATTTGATTTATATGTCAGTATTACCAGCAAAGCATATCATTATAAATGAAAGTTTGGTAATATGTCTGTTTCATATGTCATATTGTTATCATCATCATCATCTAAGGAGGATCTATTAGAGGAAATGTCTTTAGGATGATTCTTAGAGATGCTTCTAAGAGATTGACATGAGGAGGAAGAGGGAGGCCCACAAATCCTGCTGTCATTGACAGAGTAAATAACATGAGTGATGGGCCTAGTCAAGCCTGACACGAGCAGTGAGTGGGAAATAATACACAGATGGAGTTAAAACCCACAGCATATGTTTTGAAGCTGCTCTAATTCAGAATGAAAAGTGGAAGTGGAGTGGATCTCAGGCAAGGCAGAAGTCAGAAGTTAGGAATGAAGCTACAGGAGCTTTTAAGGCCTTGACAACTCAGAGGGGAAAGAGAATTCAGGACAGCTAAAGCCAGAGCATGGGGAGCAAACAGACAGTTGGTCTGAATTTTTGATACTGTAAATGCAAAACAAGTAGCCTTTTTTTTGCAAGTAAGAATCACTAAGTTTAGTTCTCATTATGGGATATAATAAGTAAGTATAAATGAGAGCTAAAAGCTTACTAGTATCTACTGGAAAGTTAAATAGAAACATTATTTTCCAATAAGTCCTGTCTTCCCAGGAAAAAGTTGTGTGTCTATCAGAGCAATACTTTTTAAAAAAATATTAAGTACTACCAAAAGCTCAGAGAAGCTACTTAGGATGAATGATCTTAGACCCATTCGTACCCCTAAAACCTTCATATCAGATCTGTATCTAAAAGTTCATCCACTGTCAGTATTGAAATTTCTTCTTTTTCACAATTCTTTCTAGCCATAAGATTTCATGTTTTACATAATGTCTTATTTCAGCACTAAACTCTCTTCTTAAAATACTTTTAGAATATGTGATGTTAATAATTGATTTTCTTAAACTGATTTTAACTTTCTACTGTTAACTGAAGAACTCTCTTAGGTTAAAATGAAATATAACAAAATACAAATTCTACTCTGATATTGAAGTTGGTAGTAAAAGTAGCCTAGGAAAGACTGATAGTTACTGGTTTATTAATAAGAAACAAATATCCAGGGCCAAATTTGGGACCAAATCTGTTTTTATTAAAAACTGTGTTTATAAGAGGTTAATAAGAGAGCTTGCATATTTACAACAATTGCCAACAAAGTAATTCCAAGGCTTGGATAAACGAGCTTAAATTCTATTTTTCATAAATACATAGTGGGTTGGCAAAAATCTCTTTCTGTGGATCTAAAAGTCAAGTAAAAATGTATTTTGACTCCAGAGTCCAATAAATGAACAAAATCTCTTCCATTACATTTCTAAAAGCTCAAATTCTTATTTATAGTTGTAACTTATTTTCTTATAAAAATTGGACTAGAAATGGGACAACTCATGATTTCCATTTTCTAATATCAGAAATGACCTAAAAAAAGTCTCAGTGCTTTTCATTTTGAAAGCACAGCAGCAATGGGTCAAACTATAATAAACTCTTAAACTGCCTTTAAAAATAATTCTCCAATAACAGTATCTGCTTTGAATGTCATAGTATAAAAATAGAAGCAATGTCCTCTGGTAACATAATTTCTTACATGGTTTAATTGACTATCTGGCAAAATGTTTACTACCACAGAAATTTATAAGTAAACATTAATTCTATTTTAATATATATATTTTATGTTACTCATTTCTGCTACATGAGTTAGGATTAGCAGCTGTCTCCAACTTCATGAACAATAAGATAATGATTCAGTACATATTTGTTTTGCTTTTTTGAGTTGCTAGAATGCTTCATAATTCTCTTTACTGAACCATACTAATGAAACAAGTTCTCATTTCTCATGCTCATTCTATAGTAAATCTTAACATAATGTCCTCAGCCATCTGCTGGTCTCCATATCCCTTTTGCCTGCCACTTTCTTTTGTCAAGTTTTTCAACAAGAAATTTTTGAAGGAATGTTATTATCTGTGCTTTAACTTGGTTACTTAGGGAAGTAAACATCTAAAATTTTATCTCTGACTCAAGGAATAAAAAGTTTGTAGTAAGCTGAAATCTTAAGTCTATCAACAAAAGCCTGGGAATTCCAGATCATTGTGGAATTCCAGATCATTGTAAAAAGGTTCAATTTTCAAAACTGGTATATAAGCTAGATGAGATCCTTGTCTTGACAGAACTTATGATTTATATTTTAAAAAACAGATGTTGAAAAATATTATGAATATACTGAGGGTTAATAAATTATACTAAAGTTACTCAAGTGAACATTAGAAAACATTGACTGTTAGTAAATTATTTCCTTTAATTGGGTAACGCTCTCTGTTATCAATTGAAGAATTTTTCAAGTTAAAATGACCTATATGGGAGTAGAATCTAAAAAAGAGTGGATATATGTATAACTGATTAATCTTACTGCAGCAGAAACTAATACAACATTGTAAATCAACTATAGTCCAATAACAATTAATTAAAAAATAAACTACTGCAACATATACACCTTACTCTAACCTGGAAGACTGTAGTAAGAGTATCTCAGCAAAGAAATCTATTTACTGATTTATCGATAAGGAAAAATGTCAAAGGGTTGATTAGGAATTTAAATATTATTAATGAACTTAAAAGAATACAGAATTTGAACAAAATAAGAGGATTCAAGCTAATCCATTTGGTGATGGAAATTGTTCCTGAGAAATGATGTTAAAGTTGGGGTTTGTAAGGATGAGTAAATTTTAGCTATGCTAATACAGAAATAAGAGTCTTCAGTACTACATATCAAAAGGCTAGAAGTGAGAGAGATTGTGGCTAAAATTAAGCTGATGCAGGCAACATGATCCTTCCTGTACACAGCAAACAAATTTCTTTGAGGAATTACTACTGGTATTATGTTTGGGAGTTGTTGTTTTTCATCATGAGAACATTAGAGCATCCTAGGCCCCTCTCAGTCATTTATCTCCCTGTTCAGTTCATGGTCCACAATTTTTACCCAATTTCTTTTTAATATTTTCAACTCCTTGTACCATAATTTTTCTGTTGTATGCACATGGAGAAACCCATCTGGAATCAGTTCAAACATTTGCTTTTTTTAGCTCATCCCCCTAATTGCTAAGAACTACTACAGAAAACAGTGTAGTTCTTCCCCTCAGTGACATTATTCTCATCCTCCAGCCTTCTGTCTTTCCTTCGATGTATCATAGTCAACTCATTCTGCTTCCTGTACAGTGGATATGTAAAGCCCTTCTGCTTTAATTTTAGACTTCCTAGGGATCATCCCACCACTCCCAACCTTAACCTCCTTTTCTAGTTCACAGAGAAAATATAGCCTATTTAACATTAATGGCCTGACATTTCCCCTTTAAACCACTGTATCTTTCGTAGCCTACACAAATAATTTCCTTATTTGTATACACTCCACAATGGGAGTGAGTTCCTGTTTGTCAAGACCAATTTCTGACATGTGATTGCTATCTTTTTGACAACAATATCCACTATCTCAAAAAGGATCAATGATTTATCAATTATTCCTACCCTATAACATCTCTAATTTCTTTCTATCACTTTCTTTCAGGCAGCATTTAAATGTGTTCAAGTTTACCTATCTTGGAACAAACTCAGGAAAAATCTCTCTGGAACCATGCATTTCTTCAGACCCATGCTTTCCTTGACCTAGACCACTTGTCTCCCATCCACTTCATGAGTGAATCTTTTGAAACTAATTTTACTCTGTTATCATAATTCCTCCACACAAATATTCCTCAACACATCAAATCTGGTTCCAATCACCTTAATTTCTCCAATAACCACTATAATAAAAAACACAGCACAATTCTTTTGCTATTAAATGCATTACACTTTATGATTCTCACTACATTTTTGTATCTCATCTGAAAATGTTGACTACGCTCTCTTCCTTGAAATACCATCCTCCTTTAGTTTCCACTCCCTTGCACTCCTCTGTAATTGTTTCTTTCTGCTCACATGTACAACTTAATTTTCTTTTAATTTTTTCTTATTTATTCTCATTTATTTTAAAATTGATGCCTCTCCTGGATCCTCTTTATATACCTTTACTGAGTAATTTCATCAATTCCACAGATTTGTTTAAAAGAATATTTTTGCAAAAAGAAATATATATTTGCAATTGGACTTTCAATTATTTTTACAAGTAAATTTAATCATCTTTTATGTTTATAAATGGTCCTAGTTCCTACAGTATGTGCTTAGAATGTGTCTGTGAAGGGGGAAAAAAAGATTTAGGGAACAGAAGATGCTGGAAAGGCTGCTTAGAATCTATAAACAAATTAATATATACACAGAATAAGCATTATTTCAGTTTTTCTATTTCTGTGTTGCAGAAAAAAATTAAATAATGCTTCTCTTTCCTCCCTCCAGTTCCTATGTCATCATCATGGCTACATCTTCAAGTTGCTAATAAATATGACATATGTCATCATCATGGCTACATCTTCAAGTTGCTAATAAATATGACATATGGTCACCATATCTATTAGCATCATGATAAAGGCAAAAGAATGAAGGCACTCTTCTTATTCACATGGAGCCACAAACTAGGTGTGTGACCTTGGTTAAATCATTTAACCTTGCTGAATTTCTCTCTAAAAGGATAGGACCACATGTTCCCTTAGGTAGTTTCAAGCCTGTAAATATTTTGACGTACTATTCCTTACCACTTTCACAATTGTTTTCTAAGCAGAAGAGATATTGTTTACTTTATGGATCTTCAGATTTACATCCACACTACAGGGATGCTGAAGAACTTCTAAGAACTGGCAAAGAAACATGTGGATGCAGGTCCCAGAGTCCATTAACCTGAACTGAGTAGGTTTATTCTCAGCTGCAAGTTTGTGTCCAGATATTACATTATCTCCTTTTTTTTCTGTCAGGTTGTAGTTATTTGCATAATTTAAACTGCTGTCACTGACGATCTAAATGTTGCTTTACTCCACCATTTGACTCTAACATCTAAACAGGCATACCTTTTAAGTTAGACTCAAATTAACCATAGTCTAATTCTATCAAAAGTATGCTAATCTGTAGTGTTGCCTTTGAACTCATTTATCTTTGAGAAAACTAAAAGAAGGAAGAAAACCTAACAGACCAATCAAGACTGCCCCAGCATACCTTGAAATATATCATTGATGTTGCTTTGATGATTAAATTTATTCCTCAGGATCTTCATCTCCATCTTAGATACAACAATAATTTAAGGTGTCATGTTTCTAGTTTGCTTTGCATCATCTTTAAATTATACTTTAAAATCATCTTTAAGATGCAGAAGTATTAAGAAGAAGCACATATCAAAGGTACATCTTGTGCTATGCACTGACGTAATTTACCTGAATGCAGGCCACCTTGACCCAAAAGGCTGGATAAATCACCTGCAGTCTACTTTAATTCTTGTTCTTCTAAATCTCACTTCTTTTCCTTTTATAGCCTGACTTCATTTCTGGAATCCATTAAGCATTTCATATCCCATTTACTAGTACCTGCTTCTTTTCACATAATCTAAATTAACCCAACTCCACTTGACAATCTAGCTTCTAAGAAAAAGCTCAGTTCATCATTATAAAGCTGACCCAAAGGAATAGGTAAAGAGGCTTTTCTATAATAAAACACTAAGCTCTGGCAATCGCAACTTTTATTAACTGTCATACCCTGAGGAGCCTAAGCAAACAGGTTTGAGATATTTGTTTCCCTGGGTAATATTTCTGGATGTTCTAGTAATATCCTTTGATGAACAGTTAAGTTGAAAAAGACAGAAATAAACTTTTAATGTACTGCCACCCCCGTCATCTATTTTGCTTTAAAAAATTATGCAGATGAGTCAAGAAGATAACTTTTCCTCTAAATTCAAAATTTATACATGATGTTTTGCAAGTAAACTTGGGTTTGTCTATGTCTAGATTTAAAAGGGTGCATAAGATTTGTTTAGTTTGTTTTTCCCTTTAAAAATTTTTTCCAGTCGGAGTGTAGACTACAAGAGCCTTCTTATGTGCTTCTGTTTTATCTTGGGCTTAACTATACGATAAGCATGATAGTATGGCACCATAAAATGCAGTTTATTTTTAGTACTTGAGAGAAGAAATGCAGTTGTACTAGTTTCTTGTATTCTTACTGTTTTGTCTGACAGTATATTTGGGCACTGAGAAAATGAAAGAGCTTGATAATTTTTTCTTTAATATGTAAATATTTGCTTACATTTTACAATTTACAAAACAATTTTATTCCAACCATGTGATCAATAAATCCTGACATTTTGGAATTTTAAAAAAAAAAATCTAGAAACTCTGAGTAGTCATATGTATGTGCAAATACAGTCATACAAGAACTTTGCAATAAATTTCATTAGGTAAGAAAATATGAATTTATCATTTGAAGAAAAGAATAAAGTCCCAAATTAAATTAATCTGGTATCAAATCTCATACATTTTGTTATTTAGGAAACAATAGCCCAATTTTTATCAGAGAAAGTAGCATTCATAAAATAGGCAAATGTTAAGAATCCATCTAACATTGTCTTTATTGTTATTTCTTAACTTTCTTTGGTTAAAGAGTTAAAAACAAGCTTGTAGATGATAATGCAGCAAAAATGTGCTAATCTCATTGCCTGTGTAGTTTCATGTGTCTTGTCATTTCCAGTTATCTTTGGAAGATAAATTGTAAATAGTTTAATTTACACAAATGTAAAAAGTTTAGCTTTGAGTAACTGAGTAGTTAAAATTAAATATAACCTTTAAAAATTGTGACTCACTATATTGTACACCTGTAACTAATAGTGTACATCAACTTCAATTAAATAAATACATAAATAAATTACTCTAAATATAAGTATAGTTAATTATTCTAAATTTGTTAAATTTTATAGTTTTGAATACTATGTTATTAAAAGAAAGTTGAATTTTCAGTTACAATTAACCTTTTCTTTGCAAGTATGTACTGCAAAAACTTGAGGGTCAACAGAGTAATTTTCAAGAATCCAGAAAATTCAGTAATAGCATATTACCCTAATGAAGATACTGATTAAGTATAAGATTTTCACATTATTAGTAGTCCTATTTATGGACGACCTGTTCTGAAATGATTTTTAAAATCTGAAAAATTATCAAACATTAAAGATAAGCAGAAAAGCAATGAGTAGATATAATGACATAATTTGGGCTAAGTTTCCTGATCACTTTCATATCCCTTTAATTTCTAAGACCTCAGAAATAAATGCAAATTGTTTAGGATTTGGAGCATCACTTGAAATATATGTTGCATTGAGGATGTTTTGTCATTTTGAACTAATGTAAACCATGTATGTCATGTGGAACTCTGAATTTTTGGGGTAGATAATTGTAGCCACTGAAAATATTTTGTGTTTGATGAGAGTTTGCTACTAGGCCCATAGCTTTCCTATGAATTTATAATAAAAGCTAGTCTCAGAACAAATTCTGTCACGACAGAGATATTCACTGAACATTCATTAGCATGCAAAAATATTACACTACCTAGTCTATAGGCTTGAGTCACTTCCATGTCTCTTTCCACCTCAACCTTTCCTGGGAAGTTTAACCAAGGTCACAGTAGACAATAGGCCAGAGGTTGGATTATGTAATCATTATAGCCAGCATCAGGACCAAAAGCTTCAAGCCCACAATGGTCAAGGAACTGTCAGGAATTTAGCCTGGGGGGTCATCCCTAGGGGTGACCTGGGAGGAGAATCTTTAAAATATATTAGCCAGGAACTTCCCTGGTGGTGCAGGGCTTAAGACTCCATGCTCCCAATGCAGGGGGCCAGGAGTTCACATGCCACAACTAAGACCCGGTGCAACAAAACAAAAAAATAAATAAATAATAAAAATATATATATTAGCCCACCCACATCTTTAGATACTTTTAATGTTCCCAATAATATCTATAATATCCATCATACTAGATAAAGGCTGCTATTTTCCCCTGTAAAAACATGTTTTGACTTAGTAAATAGATGCTGACAGAGACACCAGTTACAGAGCCTCTTATAGTGGCTGCCTCTGGAATGTGAACATTTAAATATATTGCCAGCAGTCCACCACTGATTATGCATCCTCGATTAGACTGTCATCAGCATCTGGGTTATAGTTTAACCTGAAAAGCACACACGTAATTATACGTCATATCAATACATGCTGGAATATTTTAAAGTAAATTAATATTCTAAGAACTAGAAGATACATTAAAGACAATTTAACAAATTATGATACTAGGGAAAATAGGATGATGACATGGGAGTAAGCACTGTCCTTCTCTCACACACTTCTCTACAAGTGTAAAAAACGTCTTCCCGGCCCATTCAAACTCTGTTTATTGCCTTAGGGTAATGGGTAAACCCACAGCCAAGAGTAAGGAGTAATTACAAATAGGAACTTTGTAAGTGTCAGACCAGTTCTGCCACTCACTTGCTACATGAAATTAAAAAATAAACCTCTCCTCAACAGCACAATTTCCTCATCTGTGCAATGGTTACCGCAAATACGGTCATCTCAAAGAAGTGTTTATTCATTCAATATTATTTAAGAATGCTTAGTATGTCTCAAGTTTCTTTTCTTGGTTAGGGACTTAGAAGAGATTTGTAAACCTATCCCTTCTTTCTTGGTGCTTCCATTCAAGTGAGTGAAATAATGAGCCTGATAATAAACAAATGAAATTGCATTTATAATACATTACTATATATAATTAGTATTAGGCTGAAACATAAGGAAAGGTAATTGTGGAGGAAGTATGTACAGTTAGAGGGGGCATCATTTTATACAGTGATACACGGACTGAAATCTGATGTAAGAACTTCCAGTAGAGAATACAAGTGCCAAGGCCACAAGCAGACTGTACATTCTAGAATTCACAAGAATTCCAATGTTTTGCACTAGAAATAAACAAGGTGAAAAGTTTGAGGAGTTGAGGCCAAACAAGCAAAGAGATGATGGGTCACTAAGGTTGTGTGAGAATTAAAGACAGTGATAGCATAGTACCGTTCTTGGCATATAGTAAATGCTAAATAAGTGTTAGACATTTATTCTTGGAATCCATTCCACTGGGGGAGAGATTGCCACCTAAAATATGCTGCCCTGGGATAACAATAGGAGTTGATTATCAGTAGTTTTTGTAAAAAGAAGTGCCTTAAAAATTGAGTGGACAGGAGGAGGAGCTTCAAGATGGCGGAAGAAGAAGACGGGGAGATCACCTTCCTCCCCACAAATACATCTACATGTGGAAAAGCTCCTACAGAACACCCACTGAACGCTGGCAGAAGACCTCAGACCTCCCAAAAGTCAAGAAACTCCCCATGTACCTGGGTAGGGCAAAAGAAAAAAGAATAAACAGAGGCAAAAGGATAGGGACGAGACCTGCACCAGTGGGAGGGAGCTGTGACGGAGGAAACGTTTCCACACGCTAGGAAGACCCTTCACGCTCGGAGACTGCGGGTGGATGAGGGGGGAAGCTTCGGAGCCGCGTAGGAGAGTACAGCAACAGGGGTGCGGAGGGCAAAGCGGAGAGATTCCCGCACAGAGGGTCGGTGCTGACCAGTACTTACCAGTCCGAGAGGCTTGTCTGCTCACCCGCCGGGGTGGGCAGGGCTTGGGAGCTGAGGCTCAGGTTTCGGTCGGAGCGCAGAGAGAGGAACGGGGTTGGCGGCGTAAATACAGCCTGAAGGGGGCTAGTGCGGCACGGGTAGCCGGGAGGGACTCCGGGAAAATGTCTGGAGCTGCCGAAGAGGCAAGAGACTTTTTCTTGCCTGTTTGTTTCCTGGTGCGCGAGGAGAGGGGATTAAGAGCGCTGCTCTAAAGGAGCTCCAGAGACGGCCGTGAGCCGCGGCTATCAGCGTGGAACACAGAGACAGGCATGAGACGCTAAGGCTGCTGCTGCCGCCGCCACCAAGAAGCCTGTGTGCAAGCACAGGTCACTATCCACACCCTCTTTCCGGGGAGCCTGTGCAGCCTGCCACTGCCAGAGTCCCATGATCCAGGGACAACTTCCCCGGGAGAACGCACGGCGCGCCTCAAGCTGGTGCAACGTCACGACGGCCTCTGCCTCCGCCCACTTTTGCTGCATTCCGTTCCCCTCCCTCCCCCCCCCCCCCCCCGGGCCTGAGTGAGCCAGAGCCCCCGCAGCAGCTGCTCCTTTAACCCCGTCCTGTCTGAGCAAAGAACAGACGCCCTCAAGCAACTTACACACAGAGGCAGGGCCAAATCCAAAACTGAAACCCAGGAGCTGTGCGAACAAAGAAGAGAAAGGGAAATTTCTCCCAGCAGCCTCAGGAGCAGCGGATTAAATCTCCACCAACAACTTGATGTACCCTGCATCTGTGGAAGACCTGAATAGACAACAAATCATCCCAAATTGAGGAGGTGGGATTTGGGAGCAACGATATATATATATATATATATATATATATATATATATATATTCTTTCCCTTTTTCTCTTTTTGTGAGTGTGTATGCTTCTGTGTGTAATTTTGTCTGTATAGCTTTGCTTTTACCATTTTTCCTAGGATTCTGTCTGTCCGTATTTTTTTTTTACTTAAAATTTTTTTCTTCTTAATAATTATTTTTTATTTTAATAAATTTATTTTACTTTATTTTATCTTCTTTCTTTCTTATTTTTCCTCCCTTTTATTCTGAGCCATGTGGAGGACAGGCTATTGGTGCTCCAGCCAGGCGTCAGGGCTGTGCCACTGAGGTGGGAGAGCCAAGTTCAGGACACTGGTCCACAAGACACCTCCCAGCTCCATATAATATCAAACGGCAAAAATTTCCCAGAGATCTCCATCTCAACACCAAGACCCAACTACACTCAACGACCAGCAAGCTACATTGCTGGACATCCTATGCCAAGCAATTAGCAAGACAGGAACACATCCCCTTCCATTAGCAGAGGCTGCCAAAAATCCAAATAAGGCTACAGACACCCCAAAACACACCACCAGATGTGGACCTGCCCACCAGAAAGACAAGATCCAGCCTCATCTACCAGAAAACAGGCACTAGTCCCCTCCACCAAGAAGGCTTAACAGCCCACTGAACCAACCTTAGCCACTGGGGACAGACACCAAAAACAACGGGAAATACGAATCTGCAACCTGCGAAAAGGAGACCCCCAAACACAGTAAGTTAAGCAAAATGAGAAGACAGAGAAACACACAGCAGATGAAGGAGCAAGGCAAAAACCCACCAGACCTAACAAATGAAGAGGAAATAGGCAGTCTACCTGAAAAAGGATTCAGAATAATGATAGTAAAGATGATCCAAAATCTTGGAAATAGAATGGAGAAAATACAAAAAAAGTTTAATGAGGACCTACAGGAACTAAAGAGCAAACAAACAGTGATGAACAACACAATAAATGAAATTAAAAATTCTCTAGAAGGGATCAATAGCAGAATAACTGAGGCAGAAGAACGGATAAGTGACCTGGAAGATAAAAGAGTAGAAATAACTACTGCAGAGCAGAATAAAGAAAAAAGAATGAAAAGAATTGACAACAGTCTCAGAGACCTCTGGGACAACATTAAACGCACCAACATTCAAATAATAGGGGTCCCAGAAGAAGAAGAGAAAAAGAAAGGGACTGAGAAAATATTTGAAGAGATTATAGTTGAAAACTTCCCTAATATGGGAAAGGAAATAGTTACTCAAGTCCAGGAAGCACAGAGAGTCCCATACAGGATAAATCGAAGAAGAAACACGACAAGACACATATTAATCAAACTTTCAAAAATTATAAACAACGAACAAATATTAAATGCAGCAAGGGAAAAATAATAAGTAACACATAAGGGAATCCCCATAAGGTTAACAGCTGATCTTTCAGCAGAAACTCTACAAGCCAGAAGGGAGTGGCAGGACATATTTAAAGTGATGAAAGAGAAAAATCTATAACCAAGATTACTCTACCCAGCAAGGATCCCATTCAGATTTGATGGAGAAATTAAAACCTTTACAGACAAGCAAAAGCTGAGAGAATTCAGCACCACCAAACCAGCTTTAAAACAAATGCTAAAGGAACTTCTCTAGGCAGGAAACACAAGAAAAGGAAAAGACCTACAATAACAAACACAAAACAGTTAAGAAAATGGTAATAGCAACACACACATCTATAATTAACTTAAATGTAAATGGATTACATGCTCCAACCAAAAGACATAGATTGGCTGAATGGATACAAAAACAAGATCCATATATATGCTGTCTACAGGAGACCCACTTCAGACCTAGGAACACATACAGACTGAAAATGAGGGGATGGAAAAAGATATTCCATGCAAATGGAAATCAAAACAAACTTGGAGTAGCAATTCTCATATCAGACAAAATAGACTTTAAAACAAAAACTATTACAAGAGACAAAGAAGGACACTACATAATGATCAAGAGATCAATCCAAGAAGAAGATATAACAATTGTAAATATTTATGCACCCAACATGGGAGCACCTCAATACATAAGGCAAATGCTAACAGTCATAAAAGGAGAAATCAACAGTAACAGAATCATACTAGGGGACTTTAACACCCCACTTTCACCAACAGACAAATCATCCAAAATGAAAATAAATAAGGAAACACAAGCTTTAAATGATACATTAAACAAGATGGACTTAATTGATACTTATAGGACATTCCATCCAAAAACAACAGAATACACATTCTTCTCAAGTGTTCATGGAACATTCTCCAGGATAGATCATATCCTGGGTCACAAATCAAGTCTTGGTAAATTTAAGAAAATTCAAATCATATCAAGTATCTTTTCCTACCACAAGGCTATGAAACTAGATATCAATTAAAGGAAAAAAATCTATAAGAAATACAAACACATAGAGGCCAAACAACACACTACTTAACAACCAAGACATCACTGAAGAAATCAAAGAGGAAATTAAAAAATACATAGAAACAAACACAATGAAAACATGACGACCCAAAACCTATGGGCTGCAGCAAAAGCAGTTCTAAGAGGGAAGCTTATAGCAATACAAGCCTACCTTAAGAAACAAGAAACATCTCAAATAAACAACCTAAACTTACACCTAAAGCAATTAGAGAAAGAAGAACAATAAACCCACAAAGTTAGCAGAAGGAAAGAAATCATAAAGACAGACCAGAAATAAATGAAAAAGAAATGAAGGAAACGATAGCAAAGATCAATAGAATTAAAAGCTGGTTCTTTGAGAAGATAAAAAAAATTGATAAACTACTAGCCAGACTGATCAAGAAAAAAAGAGAGAAGACTCAAATCAATAGAATTAGAAATGAAAAAGAAGTAACAACTGACACTGCAGAATTACAAAGGATCATGAGAGATTACTACAAGCAACTATATGACAATAAAATGGACAACCTGGAAGAAATGGAGAAATTCTTAGAAATGCACAACCTTCCAAGACTGAACCAGGAAGAAATAGAAAATATGACCAGACCAATCACAAGCACTGAAATTGAAACTGTGATTAAAAATTTTCCAACAAACAAAAGCCCAGGACCAGATGGCTTCACAGGTGAATTCTATCAAACATTTAGAGAAGAGCTAACGCCTATCCTTCTCAAACTCTTCCAAAGTATATCAGAGGGAGGAACACACCCAAACTCATTCTACGAGGCCACCATCACTCTGATGCCAAAACCAGAAAAAGATGTCACAAAGAAAGAAAACTACAAGCCAATATCACTGATGAACATAGATGCATAAATCCTCAACAAAATACTAGCAAACAGAATCCAACAGCACATTAAAAGGATCATACACTATGATCAACTGGGGTTTATCCCAGGAATGCAAGGATTCTTCAATATATGCAAATCAATCAACGTGATACACCATATTAACGAATTGAAGGGGAAGAACCATATGATCATGTCAATAGATGCAGAGAAAGCTTTTGAAAAAAATCAACACCCATTTATGATAAAAACCCTCCAGAAAGTAGGCATAGAGGGAACTTTCCTCAACATAATAAAGGCCATATATGACAAAACCACAGCCAACATCATCCTCAATGGTGAAAAACTGAAACCATTTCCACTAAGATCAGGGACAAGACAAGGTTGCCCACTCTCACCACTCTTAGTCAACATAGTTTTGGAAGTTTTAGCCACAGCAATCAGAGAAGAAAAGGAAATAAAAGGAATCCAAATCAGAAAAGAAGAAGTAAAGCTGTCACTGTTTGCAGATGGCATGATACTATACATAGAGAATCCTAAAGATGCTACCAGGAAACTACTAGAATTAACCAATGAATTTGGTAAAGTAGCAGGATACAAAATTAATGTACAGAAGTCTCTTGCATTCCTGTACAGTGATGATGAAAAATCTGAAAGTGAAATTAAGAAAACACTCCCATTTATCACTGCAACAAAAAGAATAAAATATCTAGGAATAAACTTACCTAAGGAGACAAAAGACCTTTATGCAGAAAATTATAAGACACTGATGAAAGAAATTAAAGATGATACAAATAGATGGAGAGATATACCATGTTCTTGGATTAGAAGAATCAACATTTTGAAAATGACTCTACTACCCAAAGCAATCTACTGATTCAATGCAATCCCTAACAAACTACCAATGGCATTTTTCACAGAACTAGAACAAAAAAATTTCACAATTTCTTTGAAAACACAAAAGACCCCAAATAGCCAAAGCAATCTTGAGAGAGAAAAATGGAGCTGGAGGAATCAGGCTCCCTGACTTCATACTATACTACAAAGCTACAGTAATCAAGGCAGTATGGTACTGGCACAGAAACAGAAATATAGACCAATGGAACAGGATAGAAAGCCCAGAGATAAACCCACACACATATAGTCACCTTATCTTTGATAAAGGAGGCAACAATATACAATGGAGAAAAGACAGCCTTTTCAATAAGTGGTGCTGGGAAAACTGGACAGCTGTATGTAAAAGAATGAAATTAGAACACTCCCTAACACCATACACAAAAATAAACTCAAAATGGATTAAAAACCTAAATGTAAGGCCAGACACCATAAAACTCTTAGAGGAAAAGATAGGAAGAACACTCTATGACATAAATCACAGCAAGTTCCTTTTTGACCCCCCACCTAAAGAAATGGAAATAAAAACAAAAATAAACAAATGGGACCTGATGAAACTTAAAACTTTTGCACAGCAAAGAAAACCAAAAACAAGATGAAAAGACAGCCCTCAGAATGGGAGAAAATATTTGCAAATGAAGCAACTGACAAAGGATTAATCTCCAAAATTTACAAGCAGCTCATGCAGCTCAATATCAAAAAAAAAAAAAAAACCCAATCCAACAATGGGCAGAAGACCAAAATAGACATTTCTCCAACGAAGATATACAGATTGCCTACAGACACATGAAAGAATGCTCAACGTCCTTAATCATTAGAGAAATGTAAATCAAAAGTACAGTGAGATATCATCTCAACACCAGTGAGAATGGCCATTCATCAAAAATCTATGAACAATAAATGCTGGAGAGGGTGTGGAGAAAAGGGAACCCTCTTGCACTGTTGGTGGGAATGTAAATTGATACAGCCACTATGGAGAACAGTATGGAGTTTCCTTAAAAAACTAAAAATAGAACTACCATACGACCCAGCAATCCCACTACTGAGCATATTCCCTGAGAAAACCATAATTCAAATAGTGTCATGTTCCAAAATGTTCATTGCAGGTCTATTTACAATAACCAGGGCATGGAAACAACCTAAGTGTCCATCAACAGATAAATGGATAAAGAAGATGTGGCACATATATACAATGGAATATTACTCAACCATAAAAAGAAATGAAATTGATTTATTTGTAGTGAGGTGGATGGACCTAGAGTCTGTCATACAGAGTGAAAAAAGTCAGAAAGAGAAAAACAAATACCATATGCTAACACATATATATGGAATCTAAAAAAAAAAATTGTCATGAAGAACTTAGGGGCAAGACGGGAATAAAGATGCAGATGTACTAGAGAATGGACTTGAGGACATGGGGAGGGGGAAGAGTAAGCTGGGACAAAGTAAGAGAGTGGCATGGACATATATACACTACCAAACGTAAAATAGATAGTTAGTGAGAAGCAGCTGCATAGCACAGGGAGATCAGCTAGGTGCTTTGTGTCCACCTAGAGGGGTGGGATATGGAGGGTGGGAGGGAGACGCAAGAGGGAGGAGATATGGGGTTATATGTATATGTATAACTGGTTCACTTTGTTATACAGCAGAAACTAACACACCATTGTAAAGAAATTATACTCCAATAAAGATGTTAAAATAAAAACTGTATAAAAAAAACAACAAAAAATTGAGTGGGCAGAGACAAACTTTATCTAACCTAGGAGATGGTGAAGGACAGATTCCTATGGAGATATTTATCCACTTAATTCTAAGACTTTCTATGGTTAATCAAGGATTGTCGTAAAAGATCTTGTTTAAACATCACATAGTTTGAGTTGGTTCCAAAAGCTACAACTGGTGTATCACTAGAGACTGACTGGTTTGGGGTCTTCTTATCTATATTTTTCTTTTCAGTGGATGAAAGGAGGTATTAGGGAGTTTAATTTAATAATGTCATAATTAAAATACTACTTCTTCATAGGAAAAATTAAAAAGGACATTGAAGAATTTGGTGAAGTGAAATAACTTTCCTCATGAGGAAGGAGAATGTTCATATACATATATATATATATATATATATATATATGAATAGAAAAGTGTTATTTGAGTCAAACTGAGGACTATAGCTCAGGGGATAGCCTCTCAGATAACTCTGAAGAACTGCTCTGGAATAGCATGGTTTTCAGCACAGTTTTATGTCCTGTCAGAACAAAGAACATCAAACCAGTTAGGGATACATTCCTTCAAGCTTCCAAAAAAACCCCAAAACGCAAATCAGCATGAACACAGCGAGTCAGTATGGCTTTGGCACCTGGAAAGGGAGTCTTACTGTCGAAGGAATACTAGCATTGGCATCCGAGGAAGGGAGGCATTTAATCTTTATTTTATTTTTTTTTTCGGTACGCGGACCCCTCATTGCTGTGGCCTCTCCCGTTGCGGAGCACAGGCTCTGGACGCGCAGGCTCAGCGGCCATGGCTCACGTGCCCAGCCGCTCCGCGGCATGTGGGATCTTCCCGGACCGGGGCACGAACCCGTGTCCCCTGCATTGGCAGGCGGACTCTCAACCACTGCGCCACCAGGGAAGCCCCTAATCTTTATTTTTAACATGGACGTTCTTTACTCCCGGTCAGTGCATGCTTCTCTTTAATGATTAAAGCAGATGTACAATGTATTTTTTTTTAATTTTTAGTTTATATTGGAATATAGGTGATTAACAATGTTGTGATAGTTTCAGGTATATAGCAAAGTGATTCAGTTGTACATATACATGTACCTATTATTTTTCAAATTCTTTTCCAATTAAGGTTATTACAGAGTATTGGGCAGAGTTCCCTGTACTATACAGTATGTCCTTGTTGGCTATCTATTTTAAATATAGCAGTGTGTACGTGTCACTCCCAAACTCCCACTCTATTCCTCCCATCCACTCTTCCCCCATGATTAGGAGGGGAAGTTATGGAGCAGGAAGGACTCTGTCTTTCTTGGACAGAGGACTAAAGACTAATGCTCAGAGGTACTCTTTCTTCAAATCTGCACCAACAGAATTCTTTGTTGTTTCTTTCAAGGAGATGGTTCCTTTCAGGGAGTAAAAGATAGAAACTTGAATTCTAATTGTTAGTCTACTATTATATTCATTGGGATTCTTTGTAAGGAAGTTGGATAACTCAAGGAATAATTAAGTTGCACATTGTAAAGGGCCTCAACACAAACAAACCACAAACGCGTGCCCTTAGAGATAGCTAGATCCTCTCCCCTCCCCTTCCCTCCCCTCTCCTTCTCTTCCTCTCTTTCTCTCTCCCACTCTCTCGATCTCTCTCCCTCTCTCTATCCCACTCCCTCTCTCTCTCCCTCTGTCCCTCTCCCTCCCTCTCTCTCTCTTTCTCCCTATCTCTCCCTCCCCCCTCTCTCCTTCCTTCTCTCTCCCTCTCCCTCTTTCTCTCTCTCTCTCTTTCACTTTCTATCTCCCTCACCAACGATGCATTTTATACTCTCTTCAAATAAGAAAATTTGGCCACCATCAGCAACCACATTTTATATATGAAGGCTTTAACTAAGAGAAAGATTCTTATTCAGTTACTGAGATTCTAAATCATAAATGTAATAGAGGTTTAAATGGTTTAGCTTTTGTCTGACATTCACATCTAAACTAATTAATTGTAGCCTGAGGACCCAAATCATGTCATAATGATGGTTTTTCCTGTGTTATGTGTCTGGATGAAGGGTTCCCAAACTTAGTGCGGAGATGTTGAACGTAAATACCATAAAAATCTTCTACAGATATGCAGATACCTATAATAGCCATTAACTTCTTGTAATTGCATGTATAAAATAATTGCTCTTAATCATTTAATTATGGACTCTATGGAAATTAGCTTCCTCTGCTAAGTTCATAAACATCTGGGGGACTTAGACACTAGTGTTCTAGAGAAGCCTACTCAAGAATCAGTCATTTTAACTCTGAACATATGGACAACAATAAAGACAGTGCAGAAAATAGAATTTATAGATACTATTAAGAGCAGATCTAGGTTGTAGTCTGATTAAAGATGCAGAATGATTCAACAGGAGGTTTATCATTCAGGGAAAACTTATAGAACTCACATTCTGAAGTCAAATTTCCTTAATTCAAACTTAATTGCTAAGACTCTGGGCAAGTAATATAATTTTTCTAAGCCTCAATTACCATATGTGTAAAATAGGAATAATAACAAAATCTATCTAGTAGACATATTCTTAATAATAAATGTACTGTTTCAAGAGAAACATCTATAAAATGCCAGGCACATAGTATGGACTTTATACATGCTAGCAATTTTTATTATTCTGTTGCTGTGTGGAAGGAAAGTTGAATGAAACTGATACAAATGTTTCTGAAATCATACTTTAGTAAAGATATTGACAAATCAATTACAAAATAATAAAAAAATAAAGATAATAGATACTATGCCTTTTACTGAATGGGAGTTTAAAATGAATACTAAGAGGTTTTCTCAATTTTATATTCTATATTTTTCTTTACAGTTACATTTAAGAGTATAATGATTTTAAAATATCTTCTTTCAGAATTTCAATATGCTTACTTACCCACCTTTTCCCTACAATCACTTGTTTTCTTGTGTGACAACAACAACAAAAAGTTACTTTAAAGCCTATGACTGAAACTTGGAGCTATGTATAAAAATTTGCCATTGTGCCTTTTTGCATTTATATATATAGAGCAGTTGTCCATGCCCTACCATTGTTCCTCATATAATAAAAACTTGATATAAATAGAAAATAAATAAAACTAGATAATTAAATAATAAAGTTTTTATTTCATGTGAATGATATGAGTAAATGTACAGATTCTAGAACATTTTAATAGAATTCTCTTAGAAGTTCATGGGGTGGGGAGCAGTTTCTTAAAAAGGAGTCATTGATTGGATAAACGTTTTGAAATTTGATCTGTCTCATATTATTCAACAGCAACTTACTGTTTGCAAAGCACTGTGATAAATGACTTGGCATACAAAATAAATAGGAAGAGCCAAACTAGTTCCATTATAAGAGTCACTTATAAAGAGCCTTCATAAGATACACAGGTTCCTAGATTTTGCTCTAGACCAGGGGTCAGCAAACATTTTCTGTAAAGTGCCAGATAATAAACATCATCTACACTGTGGACCACATGACTTATTTTGCAAATTCTTCACGTTGCCACTGTAACAGAAAAGCAATCACAGACAACAGGGAAGATAAAAGTGGTTGTGTTTCAATAGAACTTTATCTACAAAAACAGGTTGTGGTCTGGATTTAGCTGGAAAGCTGTAGTTTGCCAAGCCTGTTTTAGACCAACTGAATCAATCCGGGGGCCCTTTGAATAAAGATTTTTAATAAGCTACACGTGACTCTCATGATCGGACATATTTGGGGAACATAAGGATAATATATGCACATTGAATAAATGCGTGTGTCTTTAAGCTGGCCTCGGTTTCTGCAAAGAACGGATACACGAAGAAGATGTTATACAATATGAAAATACTGTTTGTGAAATTTGCAGTTAGAGAGGTTCCAAAGGGACTAAGTGGAATAGGTAAGAGAGTTCTGTACTATCTTAGAACATGCAAAGATTTAACCCAATTTATTTGGATAGAATATAAAGCACTTAAGCTCATCAAAAAGGCCGTTATGGAGAGAAAGGAGTGCCACAAACGCCACATATTTTATTTCAAGTAGTGAGTTCCTTTGACAGTATTGAGCAGTATAATGAAGCATATAGGTCACTCCAGATTTCAGGTTTCCTTTGAAAATCTGAAAGAGTTGGCACCCTCTGTATTGCACTTTCAAAAGGCAAAACTCATCTGGAGCTGAATATTGCATCCCCCTTTTAGCAGAGGCAGGTTTTCTCTGATTCAAGCAATCTCCACTTGCATATGTAACTCATTTGGGTTACCTAAATGTCCTGGCAGGTAGTTAATTTTAGACACTTTCTTTCTAATTATCTTGTACACATTTCAGTTGTCTGGAAGAGAAGAGAGAATCCAAGAGGGGTTTCATTAGGAGAAATGCAAATTGCCTGTTAATAGGTGGAAAGACTTAAAGGTATAATCCATTTACAGAAAGTACCTATTTATCAGTTTAAATTGATTATACATCAGCATAATTTGGGTACTTTAATGTATGCACGCTTAGTTTTACATTTTCCTACTATACATACTCCAGGGTAATTTGGTAAAGACTAAAATGAAACAAAACTGAACTAAACACTCTCCCAGGGCAGGTAAAACAAACTCTGCATTAAACATATGTCAATACGAAAATACCTATGTCCTATACATGTGCTATATTTCTCACTGAAATTAATTAAAAAAATTAATTTTGAAGATATTTGAAGCATATTGTATAATGTTACATTTTTAAGGTAAAATGAGGTGATGAAGCTCTTTGGAATCCAAGGTCATGAAACACAAACCACAAAAATATGAAGTAATGAATTGTAGGAATAATAAGTTTAAAATGTCAGTACATGAAATAAGTTTTTATGTTTGACTTGATGGTCTCAGAGTTTCCCCAAATGTTTTTTGTTTAACATCTTCATTGGAGTATAATTGCTTTACAATGTTGTGTTAGTTTCTGCGTATAACAAAGTGAACCAGCTATACATATACATATATCCCCATATCCCCTCCTTCTTGCGTCTCCCTCCGACTCTCCTGTCCCACCCCTCTAGGTGGTTACAAAGCACCGAGCTGATCTCCCTGTGCTATGCAGCTACTTCCCACTAGCTATCTATTTTACATTTGGTAGTGTATATATGTCAATGCCACTATCTCACTTCGTCCCAACTTACCCTCACCCCGCCTCCTGTCCTCAAATCCATTCTCTACGTCTGCGTCTTTATTCCTGTCCTGGCTCTAGGTTCTTCATGACCTTTTATATATATATATATATATATATATATATTCCATATATATGTGTTAGCATGCGGTATTTATTTTTCTCTTTCTGACTTACTTCACTCTGTATGACAGACTCTAGGTCCATCAACCTCACTACAAATAACTTAATTTCATTTCTTTTTTTGGGGGGGCGGGTACGCGGGCCTCTCACTGCTGTGGCCTTTCCCGTTGCGGAGCACAGGCTCTGGACGCGCAGGCTCAGCGGCCATGGCTCACGGGCCCAGCTGCTCCGCGGCATGTGGGATCCTCCTGGACCGGGACACGAACCCTTGTCCAGGCATCGGCAGGCAGACTCTCAACTACTGCGCCACCAGGGAAGCCCTCTACTGTTGTTAATATGACCACAGCTGTTCTTCATCAGCAAGATTTAAATATCTGAGACTGCTTTAGGATTTCTAATAGCTTTGAACCAGTATCTTTTAATTTCACAAACCTGATGAGGCTTTCTTTTTGATATTCATACCTTAATTTCCATTGACACAGAAACACATTAGCATAAGCCCTTGCTAGCTTGCACCTTTGCCCTTCGTGAGTGTTACAGCTTTCTAACTAGCTTCTGTGTCAACAATCTTTCTTGTATTGTGACATCAAATTATTTATTCTAAAATATTACTTGAATTGTGGTTTTAGCATCAGTTTTTAAAACTTTTAACATCTTTACTGGAGTATAATTGCTTTACAGTCGTGTGTTAGTTTCTGCTGTATAACAAAGTAAATCAACTATACATATACATATATCCCCATATCTCCTCCCTCCAGCATCTCCCTCCCACCCTCCCTATCCTACCCCTCTAGGTGGTCACAAAGCACTGAGCTGATCTCCCTGTGCTATGAGGCTGCTTCCCACTAGCTATCTATTTTACATTTAGTAGTGTATATATGTCCATGCCACTCTCTCACTTTGTCCCAGCTTACCCTTCCCCCTCCCTGTGTCCTCAAGTCCATTCTCTACGTCTGAGTCTTTATTCCTGTACTGACCCTAGGTTCTTCAGAGCCTTTTTTTTTTTTTTTTTTCTCTTTCTGGCTTACTTCACTCTGTATGACAGACTCTATGTCCATCCACCTCACTGCAAATAACTCAATTTCATTTCTTTTTATGGCTGAGTAATATTCCATTGTATATATGTACCACATCTTTATCCATTCATCTGTTGATGAACACTTAGGTTGCTTCCATGTCCTGGCTACTGTAAATAGAGCTGTAATGAACATTGTGGTACATGACTCTTCTTGAATTATGGTTTCCTCATGGTATATGCCCAGAAGTGGGATTGCTGGATCCTATGGTAGTTCTATTTTTAGTTTTGTAAGGAACCTCCATACTGTTCTCCATAGTGGCTGTATCAATTTACATTCCCACCAACAGTGCAAGAGGGTTCCTTTTTCTCCACATCCTCTCCAGCATTTATTGTTCGTAGATATTTTTAAAGATGGCCATCCTGACCAGAGTGAGGTGATACCTCATTGTACTTTTGATTTGCATTTCTCTAATGACTTGTGATGTTGACCATTCTTTCATGTGTTTATTGGCAATCTGTATATCTTCGTTGGAGAAATGTCTATTTAGATCTTTTGCCCATTTTTGGATTGGGTTGTTTGCTTTTTGATATTGAACTGCATGAGATGCTTGTATATGTTGGAAATTAATCCTTTGTCAGTTGCTTCATCTGCAAATATTTTATCCCATTCTGAGGGTTTTCTTTTCGTCTTGTTTATGGTATCCTTTGCTGTGCATAAGCTTTTGTTTCGTTAGGTCCCATTTGTTTATTTTTGTTTTTATTTCCATTTCTCTAGGAGGTGGGTCAAAAAGGATCTTGCTGTGATTTATACCATAGAGTGTTCTGCCTATGTTTTTGGTATGCGGGCCACTCACTGTTGTGGCCTCTCCCTTTGCGGAGCACAGGCTCCAGAAGAGCAGGCTCAGCAGCCATGGCTCACAGGTCCAGCCACTCTGTGGCATGTGGGATCTTCCCGGACCGGGGCACAAACCCACGTCCCCTGCATCGGCAGGCAGACTCTCAACCACTGTGTCACCAGGGAAGCCTCTGCCTATGTTTTCCTCTAAGAGTTTTATAGTGTCTAGCCTTACATGTGTGGTCAAAAGTCTGGTCTTTAACCCGTTAGGAGTTTATTTTTGTGTATGGTGTTAGGGTGTGTTCTAATTTCATTCTTTTACATGTAGCTGTCCAGTTTTCCCAGCACCACTTATTGAAGTGGCTCTCCTTTCTCTATTGTATATTCTTGCTTCTTTATCAAAAATAAGGTGACCATATGTGTGTGTGTTTATCTCTGGATTTTCTATCCTGTTCTATCGATCTATAATTCTGTTTTTGTGCCAGTACCATATTGTCTTGATTACTGTAGACAATACTTGTAGTATTGTCTGAAGTCAGGGAGTCTGATTGCTCCAGCTTTGTTTTCTTTCTAAAGATCGCTTTGGCTATTCGGGGTCTTTTCTGTTTCCATACATTGTGCAATTTTTTGTTCTAGTTCTGTGAAAAATGCCATTGGTAGTTTGATAGGGATTGCATTGAATCTGTAGATTGCTTTGGGTAGTAGAGTCATTTTCACAATGTTGATTCTTCCAATCCAAGAACATGTTATACGTCTCCATCTATTTGTATCATCTTTAATTTCTTTCATCAGTGTCTTATAATTTTCTGCATACAGGTCTTTTCTCTCCTTAGGTAGGTTTATTCCTAGGTATTTTTTTCTTTTTGTTGCAATTGTAAATGGGAATGTTTCCTTAATTTCTCTTTCAGATTTTTCATCATTAGTATACAGGAATGCAAGAGATTTCTGTGCATTAATTTTGTGTCCTGCTACTTTACCAAATTCATTGATTAGCTCTTGGAGTTTTCTGGTAGCATCTTTAGGATTCTCTATGTATAGTATCATGCCATCTGCAAACAGTGACAGCTTTACTTCTTCCTTTCCGATTTGGATTCCTTTTATTTCTTTTTCTTTGCTGATTGCTGTGGCTAAAACTTCCAAAACTATGTTGAATAATAGTGGTGAGAGTAGACAACCTTGTCTTGTTCCTGATCTTAGGGGAAACTTTTTGAGTGTTTCACCATTGAGAACTATGTTGCCTGTGGGTTTGTCATATATGGCCTTTATTATGTTGAGGTAGGTTCCCTCTAGGTCCACTTTCTGGAGAGTTTTTATCATAAATGGGTGTTGAATATTGTTGAAAGCTTTTTCTGCATCTATTGAGATTATCATATGGTTTTTATCCTTCAGTTTGTTAATATGGTGTATCACATTGATTCATTTGTGTGTGTTGAAGAATCCTTGCATTCCTGGGATAAATCCCACTTGATCATGGTGTATGATCCTTTTAGTGTGCTGTTGGATCCTGTTTCCTAGTGTTTTCTTGAGGTTTTTTACACCTCTGTTCATTACTGATATTGGCCTGTGGTTTTGTTTTGTTATGACATCTTTGGTTTTGATATCAAGGTGATGGTGGCCTAATAGAATGAGTTTGGGAGTGTTTCTCCCTCTGCTGCAGTTTGGAAGAGTTTGAGAAGGAGAAGTGCTAGTGCTTCTCTAAATATTTGATAGAATTCACCTGTGAAGCCATCTGGCTTTTGTTTGTTGGAAAAATTTTAATCACATTTTCATTTTCAGTGCTTGTGATTGGTCTGTTGTTTTTTTTTAAATTTCTTCCTGGTTCAGTCTTGGAAGGTTGTGCTTTTCTAAATATTTGTCCATTTCTTCCAGGTTGTCCATTTTGTTGGCATATAGTTACTTGTAGTAATCTCTCATGATTCTTTGTATTTCTGCAGTGTCAGTTACTTTTCGTTTTTCATTTCTAATTCTGTTGTTTTGAGTCTTTTCCCTTTTTTTCTTGATGAGTCTGGCTAATGGTTTATCAATTTTGTTTATCTTCTGAAAGAACCAGCTTTTAGTTTATTGATCTTTGCTATTATTTCCTTCTTCTTCTTTTTTTTTTTTTTTTCATTTATTTCTGATCTGATTTTTATGATTCCTTCCCTTCTGCCAACTTTGGGGTTGCTTTGTTCTCTCTCTATTTGCTTTAGGTGTAAGGTTAGGTGGTTTATTTGAGATTTTTCTTGTTTCTTGAGGTAGGATTGTATGCTATAAAATTACTTCTTATAAATGCTTTTACTGCATACCATAGGTTCTGGGTCTTCGTTTTTTCATTTTCATTTGCTTCTAGGTATTTTTTGATTTCCTCTTTGATTTCTTCAGTGATCTCTTGGTTATTTAGTAGTGTATTGTTTAGCCCCCATGTGTTTGTATTTTTTACAGTTTCTTTTTCCTGTAATTGATATCTAATCTCATAGCATTGTGATTAGAAAAGGTACTTGATACAATTTCAATTTTCTTAAATTTACCAAGGCTTGATTTGTGACCCAAGATATGATCTATCCTGGAGAATGTTCCATGAGCACTTAAGAAGAAATTGTATTCTTTTTTTTTTTGATGGAATATCCTATAAATATCAATTAAGTCCATCTTGTTTAATGTGTAATTTAAAGCTTGTGTTTCCTTATTTATTTTCATTTTGCATGATCTGTTCTTGTTGAAAGTGCGGTGTTAAAGTCCCCTAGTATGATTATGTTACTGTTGGTATCCCCTTTTATGGATGTTAGCTTTTGCCTTATGTATTGAGGTGCTCCTATGTTGGGTGCATAAATATTTACAATTGTTATATCTTCTTCTTGGATTGATCCCTTGATCATTATGTAGTGGCCTTCTTTGTCTCTTGTAATAGTCTTTATTTTATAGTCTATTTTGTCTGATATGAGAATTGCTACTCCAGCTTTGTTTTGATTTCCATTTGCATGGAATATCTTTTTCCATCCCCTCACTTTCAATCTGTATGTATCCCTAGGTCTGAAGTGGGTCTCTTGTAGACAGCATATATACGGGTCTTGTTTTTGTATTCATTCAGCCAGTCTTTGTCTTTTGGTTGGAGCATTTAATCCATTTACATTTAAGTTAATTATAGATATGTGTGTTCCTATTACCATTTTCTTAATTGTTTTGGGTTTGTTATTGTAAGTCTTTCCTTTCTCTTGTGCTTCCTGCCTAGAGAAGTTTCTTTAGAATTTGTTGTAAAGTTGGTTTGGTGGTGTTGAATTCTCTTAGATTTTGCTTGTCTGTAAAAGTTTTAATTTGTCCATCGTATATCAATGAGATCCTTGCTGGGTAGAGTGAGCTTGGTTGTAGGTATTCCCCTTTCATCTCTTTAAATATGTCCTGCCACTCCCTTCTGGCTTGTAGAGTTTCTGTTGAACAATCAGCTGTTAACCTTATGGGGATCCCTTGCATGTAATTTGTTGTTTTTCTCTCCCATTAATATATTTTTTTAATTTTTGATAGTTTGATTAATATGTGTCTTGACATGTTTCTGTTGGATTTATCCTGTATGGGACTCTCTTTGCTTCCTGGACTTGATTATTTTCTTTCCCATATTTGGGAAGTTTTCAACTATAATCTCTTCAAATATTTTCTCAGTCCCTTTCTTTTCCTCTTCTTCTAGGACCCCTGTAGTTCGAATGTTGGTGCATTTAATGTGGTCCCCATGGTGTCTGAGGCTGTCCTCAAGTCTTTTCATTCTTTTTCTCTATTCTGCTCTGCAGTAGTTATTTCCACTATTTTATGTTCCAGGTCACTTATCCATTCTTCTGCCTCATTTATTCTGCTACTGATTCCTTCTAGAGAATTTTTAATTTCATTTATTGTGCTGTTCATCATTATTTGTTTCCTCTAATTCTTCTTGGTCCTTATTTTGTATCATCTTTACTATCATTACTCTGAATTCTTTTTCAGGTAGACTGTCTATTTCCTCTTCATTTGTTTTGCCTGGTGGGTTTTTACCTTGCTCCTTCATCTGCTGAGTATTTCTCTGTCTTCTCATTTTGCTTAACCTACTGTGTTTGGGGTCTCCTTTTTACAGGCTGCAGGTTCGTAGTTCCCACTGTTTTTGGTGTCTGCCCCCAGTGGATAAGTGTGGTTCAGTTGGTTGTGTTGGCTTCCTGGTGGAAGTGACTGGTGCCTGTTTTCTGGTGGATGAGGCTGGATCTTGTTTTTCTTGTGGGCAGGACTGCATCTGGTGGTTTGTTTTGGGGTATCACTGACCTTATTATGATTTTGGGCAGCCTCTCATCTAATGGGTGGGGTTGCATTCCTATCTTGCTAGTTGTTTGGCATGGGATGTCCAGCACTGGAACTTGCTGGTTGTTGAGTGGATCTGGGTCTTAGTGTTGAGATGGAGATCTCTGGGAGAACTCTAGCCGATTGATATTACCTAGGGCTGGGAGGTCTCTGGTGGTTCAATGTCCTGAACTCTGTTCTCCCACCTCAGAGGCTCAGGCCTGACACCTGGCTGGATCACCAAGTCCCTGTCAGCCACACAGCCAGGCACGTGGACCATTTCTTGCCTTTTGGTAAGTCTGAGGCCTTCTGCCAGTGTTCAGTAAGTGTTCTGTAGGAGTTGTTCTACATGTAGATGTATTTTTGATGTATTTGTGGGGAGGAAGGTGATCTCCACATCTTACTCCTCTGCCATCTTGGAGGTCCTCCTTGCCTGATAGCTGGGTCTGTGGACCTGTGGGAGCAGGCAGTTCTAACAACAGCATTGGTGCCAAGCCTGGGAATGAAGCTCCACTCCAGCCACTCCTGTGTCCAGCACCACCATCTTCTCCTGCCTCCACCGCTGACTCTGCAACTGTAGCTGCCCTTGCCCAGCTCCAGCTCCCCAATTTTGAATTGTGATATTTTAATTTATGCTGTTCAGTCTTATTGGGAATTTCTTTCACCTCTCCATGCCTATCTACTCCAATAATTAATAATGCAATTTTTACATGAATGTAATTTTTGAGAAAATGTTAATATTTATTCTGTTAACATGGTCCCCAACATCAGAAAAATATTGTTTTAGGCAGACTTTTCTCTAAGATACAGTTTAAGGTATAGTCTCTATTTGATAGCAGTTAGTGCTGTGCCATTTTTTTGATAATCTCAATTGTTCAACACAAGTTCAGAAGCAATACATATCTGTCCATACTAATACAATACTTCCTCCAGAATGGGGGTCCTCTTCAGTACATCTACAGAAATAGAGTTAAATCTGCATACCAAACCCATATCCATGTTTTGGTGTTAAGTAGAAATACATTAGGAAGATACTTATGTAGTGTAATTTGCCTTACACCATTCACGAGTGTTTCCAGTACAAAATTAATATTCTACCATTAGACTTTCATTCATTTGAGGTTAAGATATTGCTGCCTTTTAAAAGTTTCCTATTTATAAACAACCATACTTGAAAGGGTAATTATAGTAATCTTTCTTGACTATTAATAATTTAGTGGGCCTGATGGAACTTCTTGCAAATTATGACAATTACCTATACTCAATGTTTTATTCTACATTTCAGTGGGAGAAAAGATGGGTAGACCTGGAAAGTTTATTTTTTCTTTGGAGACACAAATGAGTAAAGCAGAGTAATGACAAGATAAAGGAAACCTGGGGTTAAGACGAGTAAATTGGGCAATACAAAATAGAATGGAAATAATAAGGTTCCAGTGATTGAAGCTGCATCTAGTTACTCAAAAGCCTGAGCAAAGGGGTACTTCTTTCCTTTCCCCCTTTCCTCCCTTATCTCTGGCTCTTCTTTGTTTCCTCTTTTCTACCCACATAGCTTACAAAGAAAACACATAGCTATGTCCTCTAAACCCTTGCTTTCCTCTTAACTCTTCTAGCTCTTAGAGCTTGCACTAGACAATCCTTCACCTGTTGTTTATTTTCATTTTGTAGTTACTGTAGTTCCACGAGTATTAATTCTGTTGGACATTTTAATATTCCTAGACAGAGAGTGGTCTTAACTTTGTGCTAATTCCCCTTAAGATTATATGTTAATTTTCTCAATAAAAGAATATAGTTAAATAAAACTTCAGAAAAAAAAAACCCTACAAATGTGAAAAAATTAACTATACCCTTCTGACATTCATGTAAAAGCACCAGAGATTAAAGTTAAGGAATAAGTCATTCAATGAGAATAACTAAAATTTACATAGAGTTTACCATGTCCCAAGTACTATTCTAAATAAGTAATATATCTCTTTTAATCCTTTAAAGGATTCTATATAATAGGTACAATTATCATCGTATTTTATAGATGGAAAAATGAGACACAGAGTGTTTATAAGGGATTTACAAAATTCACACAACTGGGTTTGAACACATGCAGTCTGACTCAAGTGTCTTTGCTGTTCAGGATAACACAATGATGCCTCATGGGAAGGAAAATAAGTTAAATATATGTCAGAGAAGGACATACTCATTGTAATTTACAAATCCTTGTAGGCAAGTGGAATCAGAACATACAAGCAGGCCTTGCACAACCCATTTGTGAATCCCAAGCAATAATAGAAATACAGACCCATATACCATTATTTCAGTATTTAAGAGCTATAAATCAAGATAGCAAAATACTAAAGAAAACTGTTTTAGCCTATAATCTTAACAAATATATCTTTCAATGACATGGAAGGCCGGGTTCAAATTTAGAATTCTCAGAATTAAAGTTTCATGCCTACACTGTGTTGCTTGGGAAGGGCCACCCCAAAGCTCCTGTCCGAGACCTGAGACTTATCCTCATTCATAACCCCAACTCATGGGTCTTTCCATCAGAACAGTAAGTATCTTTTAAGCACAGATGATCATCCTGCCTTATACATATTAGCTCTGTTTATTACTTCAAAGAGTTTCCCCTTGAATAACACTTAGCACTAGAATTTTTCACATCAGAGATATTATCTGATATTAGGAAAATGTATGTAGGAAAGAGATACCTGAAGGTCCTGAAGTTGGCTTAGGGTGATTGGATAGGAAATTACAGACCAGGAGTGTGTTCTGTAAGGAAAATCAACAGCTCCAGGAATACATTCTCATGGGTCATTTCTACTCCTGACCCATGCAGACATGTCCAGTTCTCTTATTCGATTCTAAGAGTAGTGTTGTAAAAAAGGTTTGAAAAAAATACATCCATAAAAGTGAGAGACAATGACCGATGAAACTAAAGAATGCCATTTAGAATAGTATTAAGTCAAATCTGGTGAATATCAAAAGACTTTGCCAGGAATCTCCTGTAGAAACAATTCCTTAGCAAGAATGGCAAAAAAGGAAAAAAGTAGTGAATATGTGAGATAGAAATGGAAAGAGAAAAATGTGGACATCTAGGTATGTATGGAAACTCCCATAAATGAACTATTTGTCACTCATCTTAATGTTATATCTAGGGAAATGGGAAAAAATATTTCAACAATGTGAAACCTTAGAGAAAGAAAAGAGAAGCACAGTCAATTTATATGGCCTGGGTATTCCCACAATGTAGTACTGAAAGAGAAGCTTTGCTGAGGAAGACTGGGTAGATTTTCTACTGGATTCCTATAACTGATGTGTGCAGAAAATGAGGTCAAGCTTTGGGAAGAATGAAAAACTAACCCTGATAAAGATGCCTTTATATGGACTTTGGACATTATGGGAGTCAGTAAAATCCCAGGAAATATGGAGTCTGGGCTTATCTAGAGTGACTTTTATTAAACTATTAATTTATTAAACAAACAAGTAAATAAAATTTTATTTAAAATTTATTAGTTTTTTTGTTTTATTAAAGACAAAACTGCCTATTATAAATATGTTCTACTTTGTACAGTGCTATTTTACATAATTGATTTCATATTCAGAAGAACTTTGTGATGTATGTACATATTTTGTTGCCCTTTCAGACAAAGGGATTGAACTATAGAAATACTCAACTTTTCAAGGCACCTACGAGAAGCTTCAAGGATTCCATGATTCTGTGATCATCTTTCATAGTACACTGCCTCCAAAGACATGGATAACAGCGTGGCTGAGGTAACTATGCTTTCCAGATCAAAGTCCAACATAGGGGGCCTTGTTGCTGTCTAATCTTGCAGAACCCTCATAACCTCTGGGTATTGATATGTGAGAAGTGAAATCTAGAGTCTGTAGCTCATAAGAGGAGCTAACCCACCAGGAGAACAGGTAACAAAAGGTCCTTGAATGTATCTTCAAGCTGCTGGTTTAATTTGTTATCCTATCTCAAATCTTGTTATATGAGATAATAAATCCTCATTAAAGTTAAGTCACTGATAGTTGTTTTCTATGTTATTTGCTACCGCAAGCACACTAATATGAAGAAAATATGACATCCAGAGCTATCCCATGCAAAACTGATAACTGAGTGCAGTTACACTACTGAATGGATTAAGAACAATAAAAGCTTAGACTTATGTTACCTTAAAAACCAAGTGGTTTAATGTTGTTCATAAACCATGTAGTTATCATATCTACAATTGATGATAAAGTTTAGAGCCAACCCTGAATTGTAAAATAGTTCTAAGTATTCATGTTAAGTTTTTTGAGTAACCTTATCATTTATGATATACAAATATGAAGTACAGCCTCATATCTACTATCTATCTATCCATCTATCTAGCCATCTTTTTATATCTAGCCATCTTTTTATATCTATCTACCTGTGAATAAGATAGCAAATAAATGAACTTTTAGAGGAACTCTTAAATTACATTCACTGATCTTTGCGTAGTCCAAATTCCACAGTCACCTCCATTAAAATGAATAATTTACTACTCTTTATCAGTGCCAATTACACATGTTTTACCTGTAAGATATTATTAGCACTGTTACAATGTCAGTTCAACCACAACCATTATGCAATAATATAGCTTGGCTACATAAATCAAGATAAGAGCTTCTTGTTTATGACTCTCTGGAGGCATGAGACAAAAGATTAAGACTGTTAGGAAGGATAAAAATAGCTGACTCCCATATTTCTATCAGCAGGGATGAAAGTTGCTTGTTTTCAATACCCTTAACAAATGACTAAATCACTAATTCCAGAATATTTTACTGTTAAATTATTGTTTATAGATAAATGAGATTTTAAGATTAGCATCCTGCCAAAAAAGGTTCTGTGTTTGATAAATAAAATAAGACTATAAGCAAACAAATATTAACAGAGAGGATGACATTTTCTCTCATTTAAAATAGCTGATTGTGGTATTTAAGTCTATGTGAGTATATAAGTTTTGGTGTGTGTACATACAAATATTCCAGTATGTGTGACTTTTACCCCCTTGTGTGCATGTGTGTATGTGTGTTGGGGGGGCTAAGTGAGTATGGGCGGGGGAGTATTTCATCTAACTTTAAAAATACCTTATAATTGACTGACAGTTCAAAGAGATGAGAACCTCGATGATTCTTTGCTTGTATAATCACTCTGAAGCATATACAAACTGTTTTTCATAGTTTTATAAAGATTTTAAGGGGATTTGTTTTATAATAAATATGTTGTGCCCTTGATATTTTACTTCTTATCTCCATTGGCTTCTACACAAAGCAGACTTCAAAGCTCTTTTAAAATGAACTAAAAACATATCTACTTAAATTCCATCATTGCCGTGTTCCTCCCAATTAAATCCTAAATCCTTTAATTAAAAAAAATGCAGAGAATTCCAGCCAGTTAATTCTTGGTTTTGACCACAGTAGATGTGGGGCTCCGTACTGTCATGAGTCTTATTGGAGATTCCTGAAATATCTGGGTAATTGAGCTGGGGATCTTTCCAGGCAAACACTCTTCTATGAAACAGGGTAGTATTACAGTCTGGGGAGATGTAAATGCAGATCATCATCCCTCAGAGATTTCTCTTGGCTGAAAGCATAGATGTGATTAGACATTCAAGTTCCTCTTCTTCGAACTAATCTGTTTACCTCCATATGGGCGGGCTTAAAACCAAATCTAAAACCTGAAATTGTTTTGTCGTCAGTGCTGTCAGAGGCTCTGTCTACATGAAGCCAAAACAGCCAGATGGAAAATGAAAAGCAACATCCATCATCTAAACATTTTCCTTTTCCACTGCCAAGCATGTAGATATTTGGAAACAACATCACAGTTGACTGAATGTTTTATTTTTAATCTAGATGTTTTGGTATTGTGTAGATACAACCTCAGCATGTAACTTCCTGTGCAAACTTCCCAGATCAGCACAATGGTAGATACATTAGAAAAATAATACACACACATATATTACATTTACTGCATTATTTTAAACCATGAATAATACATTATATTCAGTATTAAAGAGGATATCATGCTGAATAACCATAATTGAAAATAAAAAGTAATCACACACAAGCACAAATAACAAAAATTAGTAGCCTACTGTGATTTGTAATTTAGAAAAAAACACATTTTCATAGGGCCATAGTAGAGACTGATACGGCAGAGCACACAGAGAGATCAGGAGAGGCCTCATGGAGAAATGGATTGGTTTTGGAAATTAAAAATGACCAAGACATGTTAATAAGAATACGTGAATATGGGCTTCCCTGGTGGCGCAGTGGTTGAGAATCCGCCTGCTAATGCAAGGGACACGGGTTCGAGCCCTGTTCTGGGAGGATCCCACATGCCGTGGAGCAACTAGGCCCGTGAGCCACAACTACTGAGCCTGCGCGTCTGGAGCCTGTGCTCTGCAACAAGAGAGGCCGCGATACTGAGAGGCCCGCGCACAGCGATGAAGTGTGGCCCCCACTTGACACAACTAGAGAAAGCCCTCTCACAGAAACGAAGACCCAACACAGCAAAAATAAATTAATTAATTAATAAACTCCTACCCCCAACATCTTAAAAAAAAAAAAATCTCCAAAAACAAAAAAAAGGATACATGAGTATGAATGGCATTTAAGGCATAAAATGTAGGAACAGGGGTCAAAAAACATTGACCTATTGACCAAATCTGGACTGCTACACGTTTTTGTATATACACGTATAGGGGAACACACCATACTCATCTGATTGCTTATTGTCTACCTATTGCCTATGGCTACTTCAGCATTACACCACTGACTTGCAAAGCCACAAATATTTACTATATGGTTCTTTATAGACAAGACTTTGCTGCCCCTATTACATAATATATTTAGAGAAGCAGATGCAATGCAATGTGAATGGCACATAGGATGCACGCTGCTGATGTGTATGCCTTGGCCTGGGGGCATTGAGTACATAGGACTGGAAGGGAATTTCAGTCCAGATCATTTAGGACCATGGAAGGGAATTTCAGTCCAGATCATTTAGGACCAATGTCAAGTTAAAGACTAAATAATACTTCGTATGAAGAGAATAACAGCAAGATCAGGCATATACTTATTTTTCAAAAAGCTAGGCTTTTAATGTGATTATATGTCATTTTCTTTTTTAGTATCTACAAAGAAAAAATCTGGTGGACAATATGTCAAATTTTTAACATTAGGTTCCTCTGATGATGGGATAATTATAATATATCAATGAGGCATATATTTTTGATGTAAAATCAGTGGCAATGTATGGAATTGTTTGAAGGCTGATTGTGGAGGCATTTTGGAAAGTGCTTTAACATCACATTAGCTTAAAGATAACCCTATTTCATTGAAATTTGATGCCAATGGTTTTAAAAAACAAAGTAATTATGATATAAATAACGACTCCTTAACTAATTCATCTTGCAAAACCAAATGCTAATATTTTGGATGTTAACATAATTCATTATTGAACAGTGATGGTCATAGGGTCTGACTGTTTGAGATTTGAATGCATGAATGGCTTTAGGAAACCTGTAAATGTTTGTGCCAGGTTTCCTGTATGAAAACAGGGGCATAATCACAGTTCTTCGTTCATGTTGTCAGCTAAATTAAATAAGTTGTTCCAAGTAAAGCACTTAGATAATAAATTGTTATTATTATTGTGATTATGTTTATTATTTGATTGAGGCATAAATGTGTTGTACTTCAAAATAGAATTCAAGCAAAATTTTCCTATTTATTACGTTATTTCAACAATGTTTTGAGAGCTAAAGAACTGCTTCATCTGCAGAGAATATGTGGAGTTTTATATCCCTCAGGCTTGTATATTTTATCCACAATGAAGTTCAAAGGAAAACTAAGGGAACAAAATGGTGCCTGAAAAGAGATATGGTGCATTTTTTTCTTCCTGACTGTTCAACCCCTCCTCTTATCCCTGGCCATGTCTTTCTTATGTGTGGTTTTCACAAAATGTAAAACATAGAATAAAAATTTTTAAATGCTTTTTTTGGTTTATTTTTAGTTTTTTTATTGAATTATAGTTGATTTACAGTGTTGTAATTTTTAAAATTAATTAATATATTTTTAAAATTTATATATTTTAAATTATATATTTATTTTTGGCTGTTGTTAATTTTTTTAAATTAATTAATTAATTTATATATTTATTTTTGGCCATGTTGGGTCTTCGTTGCTGCCTGCGGGCTTTCTCTAGTTGCTGTAAGCGGGGGGCTACACTTTGTTGTGGTGCACAGGCTTCTCATTGTGGTGGCTTCTCTTGTTGTGGAACATGGGCTCTAGGCACATGGGTTTCAGTAGCTGTGGCATGCCAGCTCAGTAGTTGTGGTAAACATAGAATAAATTTAAAGTGGTAAGAAAAAATAATAAAGACAAGATAAATAAAACTCTGTCATTCAGACTTAGACATAGTATAACTTAAGACCTGATTTTTTAATGTTATTTTTTCAACTTTAAAAATGTATGCACATACACTTTAACACACACAAACACACACACACAACACAGAATTAGAATGATAATGACAAGTGTATGCAAACAAACCCCACAGTTTCAGTTATTTTTGGAAATATATATTCCAGGCTGGATAAATACAATATAACATTCATAATACTAGTTAGTTATAACACATGGTATCTATTCACTAATGAAAGTTTCTTAGAATGAATGGACATATTCATAAAAAATTATGTTGCTACCCTGAAATTTACCTCTAAACATGTATATTCATATTATTTTTATTGCTATTTTTTAGATAGAACAACTTACAATAGTGAAATTACCAGTATCCTGTAACATTAGAATATAAGGATAAATGCATATACAAATAAATTATATAAGTGAATGTATAATGTTTTCACAAATAACAGTTGCAAACTTGGAAACTTATTTGATATTTACTCTCATTTTATTGCTTTGTTGTTGTTTGGCTGCTGTAATACAGGCCAAAACAATGAATTAAAAAAGGTAATTTCTATCTCTCATAATGTTATGAATGTTCACAGTACAATTCTGTTACAACAGAATCTAGACTGGTGTCAGACTATAACTCCCATTTTGTTTTTCATTTCCAAGGCTCTGCATACTACGCATCAATTCTCAGTTTGCATTATGTGGTGATTGATTAAGGTCTGAGATTTTTAGAGGATAAATTTGTTTCATGGAAGGATAGAAAATTGAAATACTATATGATTTGAACTTTATAGTACAGGTTAGTCATCACACCACATAGCTGTTCCTCCTAGTTTAGTCCACAAACTAGGAAGAGAGAAATTTGGCCCTAGAGAAGGAAGAGAAAGAAAAAGGAAATTGAGATACTATTGTATGAGGCTGACCCACATGGTAAGGATTTCCTCCCCTTTGAATAAACAGTACATTTTTAAGAGATGATTGAGAATATGAAGATTGGTGTTCCATGTGTTCCTTATGGGAGTTTTCTTGGTGTTTGTTAGTTGTTTTAATATATCTGCTTGAATGAATGCAACATGGGTCCTGAAATTTTTGTCTATTTTGTTCACAAATCTATCACCTCTACCTAGAACAGTGCCCGACACACAGTAGACAGTGAATATGAATATCTTCAAAATTGGCTTCTACATTTTGATTTAAGATGGCTGTTTAGCTCCCGCATGACATCTGTGTTCTAATTAAAGGAAAGTAGAGAGCATACCTATTCCCTTCAAAGACAAGACTCTAGAATCTCAATACCTCTTCAGTCATACTCATGGGTCAGGACTTAGTCCCATGACTATTCTTCTGGGAGAGTGTAAAATGTATTATTTATTCTGGAGATCAGCTAAAACTTGAAGGTTCTAAAACTAATGGAGAAAAGAAAAGTCAATATGGGGGAACAGTTAACATTCTGTGCCACAGTGCTTTTGCATTTAAAAATTCAGCTATAAAACACATACTAATTCTATTTTTCTTATGGAGTGGTCACTAAGAGATCTGGGCATGGTTATTTTATGTGTTAAGTGTTTTATGAAACAATGTAATTTCTACTTGATCATAAAATATTAAATAGGTAAATATAATTTAATGAGTAGTTATTTTCAGTTTTCTTTTTATATATAATTCAGAGACGTAATACTTTTTCTAGGAAATCATTATATTATTCAAACACTAAAGAATTATGTCTCCTTTTGATCATTGTATTGTGTCTTCATAAAATTTATATTTTTGAAAATGTGTATGTCTTTGAGATGATGAATATTTTTCAAATGCTACAAACCCTAAACTATCCTATTTTTTTCTCAAAGAAACCTCTCATATAATTCAACATTTGAATGAATTTGATCAAATTCTATACAATATAAATGATTGAAAGAGAGAAAATAGTAAATATAAAATGTATCATCAATCAAGAATTAAGAGACACAGTGAAAAGGATAAACTAGGAGTTTCGGATTAACAGATACACACTACTATATATAAAATAGATAAGCAATAAGGACCTACTGTATACCACAGAAATGATATTCAATATCTTGTAATACCTATTATGGAAAATAATCTGAAAAAGAATATGTAATCTGAAAAGAGTCACTGCTGTATACCTGAAACTAACACAATATTGTAAATCAACTATACTTCAATTAAAAATGAAGAATTGAGATACATGACTATATACATATAGTAAAGAGTTAGTCTGAAAGGAAATTAAGGCCTGTTTGTCAGAACTTTTCTGCAATTTAGGAAAACATTTTTTGTAGGACCTTATAACTATGCACACATATGAAAAAAATATTTTCCTGTCTTAAAAACTAAATAGAAATATTTCTATGTAAGCAGTTTAACAACTGAGTCTAGGAAATTTAAATAACAAGTCAACTCAAATAATTCATACAAAATACCTAATTCTGCTGAAGTGAGGAGATCAAATAGGGAACTTGAATTTAATGCAACCAGTTTTATAAACAACACTGTAATTTCTATAAGATGAGTTTTACCATAATAAACTTCTTTAATATACAATAAAGGAAGAAAAGTGATGAAATATAATGTTGAATTGTGGGATTTAGGCAGATTTATAGAATTTAGAACAAGAGATGTTGGGGATATAACCCACGATACAAATAAGAATAGAAAAGAAAATATATAGAGGTGAGCAGGCAGTGAAAACATACACACAAGAGGGAAAACCACCTAATTAAAATAATAGTGAGTGATGAGACTGTCAATACTCACTAGTGTTTTACAAATTCTTCTCTGCATTAGGAATTTTTACTCCAGAATTTTAATTGGTCTCTATTTTTTATAAAAATTGAAAACATTTAAAAAAGATTGCACTACTCATATTTTAAATTGATACTGAAATCACTCTTCCATGAGTCAAATGTGTATTGAAAATATACAATTTCCTAATTAGTTTAAATATTTATACATGTGAGAAAAAATGGAATCAAAAAATCTTTCAAAGACAAATAGAAAAAATTTTACTATACTAGGAGGAGACATGTGTTCCCAGGGTCACCTAGGTATTTTAGATAGTGCAAGTGGACACTATTAACAGTTTTGCTAGAATAACCAGCGCTGACTGGTCTGTCACAGGCTATGATATAAAGTCACCTTCACTTTATTCTACTCTTCCTGTTATCATTTTGGAAGATTTTCCTCTAGTAACAGTCTTGGTCTTCAATGGATGGAAGGCGTAGATGAGTGAGATTCTTCTGCACGTGAAACTCTTCTGGGCCTTATTTGGTCATAGGCAAATCTGTAGTGAGCACATATACCATGGCCTGCCCTCTGCCCATGGTAGAAGCTACTTGGAATTTTTCTCCTTTGCTAGTGATCAGAAGGATAAATCTGCCTAATTTCGAGGTGTCATTAACTCACCTGCCCACAGTTGTTATAGTCTTCAGCTCAAGTTCTTGTGAATAATTAAGTTGACATTTTTATCTCTGTGTGTTTTGTTCTTTCTCTATCAACTCTTTCGAAATCCAGTTGCAGAGTAGATAGAGACTGAGGGAGAGAAGTGATGATATTTCTCTCACACCAGCATAATTTAATTGCTTATAAAGTGACTTTGAACAATATCAGCACTATCTGAAAGCACATCATTGCACAACAACGTATAATGTGTGTGAGGATATATATATATATATATCCCACATATATGTATATATATATCCCATATATGTATACAGTAGCTTTACTTTGCTATTTTTGCTATATATATATATACCCCATACACACTAGCTTTACTTTGTTAAATATATATATATTGTATATATATATATATATATATAAAATAGCAAAGTAAAGCTAGTCAGCAGTAATTTAGTAATTATCCTACATTACCTTTAAATATGTCTTAATAGATGCCCTAGGTTTATTCCATATACTTTCTTCTTTTAAGGGCTCTTCTACTATACCACAATTTTTCTGTATCAGGGCATTTGCAAATTGTTTTTTTTTTTTTTTTTTTGGTGAGAAATTATCTTACTTAAATCTATGAATGTTTCTCACTTCATTCAGGTTTCTCAGCAAATGTCACATACTCAGAGAAACGTTCCTTGCCTGCTAAATAAAACATGTCCTCCTGCTTACAACACCATCACTTCCTAAGCCCTTGCCCTTTCTTACTTTTCTTTATTGCACAATAATTCTCTGAAATCATGATATATTTTATGTGCAATTTTAACCTTCCTTGTTGAAAGGATTTGTATGACATTGATCTATGTGAGAGGATTTGTATGACATTGATCTATGTCAAAAGCATCTGGTATATTTTGGATACTTAGTAATAGTGTGTTGAATGAAAAACAGGACTAAATGCTGTGGTACAGCTATGGACATAAATAGAAGTAACATGCTACATTTATAAGAGAGAAATGTACCATGAATGTTTTTGCTTAAATTCAATTACTTTTTTTTACCCCAAATATATTTACTTTTTTTTTCTAACACAAAAGTGATTTAAGAGGCTTGAAACACAGTTTTCTGCTTACCAAACATCTTAGCTTAATCTTGGGGGAGCACATTATTCCATTTCATTATAATGAAATAACTTGTCCCTTAGAAGAGTTAAAGGAACTTCAATCGTTTCTGCTAATGGAAAACTGAGCACTAGTATAGATCATTCTAGTCTGTAAATTTACAGAGAAAAGCTAGAGGTTTCCTCCTTAAATAACTTAGAATAGAGATTGAAATAAGAGATCTTGGAGAAGAGATGAGGATGAGGGCAAGACTAATTATGGCTAATTGTCGTAACAGTGCTTAGCTTTCATACAACACTGACAAGTTTCAAAATACGTTCACCTTCACCCTCTCATTTGGGAGGGGTTTTGCTTGTTTGTTTCATTTGTTTGGCTTTGTTTTAGCATTTAGTGACATTAAGTGATTCACTCAATGCCTCAGAAATTAAGTGGGTTGCAACCTAGGTCTTTTGGCTGCACTATTCTCCCCCTGACATTTTTTAAAAAATAAATATCTTCTTCTTCATAAAAATTATTAAGTTCCTATTACACACTGTGGCAGATAGAAATGAGCCTTCACTGAGCTCCTGGTCTGGTGTGGGAGACTGGTGTGTAAATGGACAGTTGGATACCTAGTGATGATAAGCTCTCAAATGGAAAACACCCAGAGCCAAGTGCTGTGGAAGCCTTGAGGAGGGAGGACCTGACACTGACCTGGGAAGTCAGGACAAGCTTTATGGTATTGGTGACATTTGACTTGCGTCCTGAAAGAACTTGGAGGGGTTACCATTAATATATTTTTTTTAAATTTTTATCAGTGAGCATCAGTGAGATGGTTAAGAAAGAACACATGGACTACTGATTACATTATGAGAAATAATTTTTTCTGTAAAGAGCCATAAGTAGATGGTTACATCCTTCCACTTCTGTCCACTGATATTTCGAAGTTGCTTCCTTTCTCAGTTGTGTTTCATGTTAAGATGATTCCATTTCCCAGTAACTTTCTTTCCTTGATCACATTCTATGACATTATGAAGTCCCAAGATGTCTTTTCATGTCATATGTAAGTAATGCTGAGAAAAGCAAATTTAGAATATAAAAAGCTCACTATCATACTGTGCTCATTTTTGCTATATTGGCCATTTAAAGATATAATCTTTCAACCTGATAACTGAAATTGTAAAAAGGATTTGAAAATGTTATTAATCTATTTCTGTAACAAAGAAAGCAAAGAGAAGGGAAAATTTTATACATTTATTAGTACATGTTATCCCATTTCTTTTACTATGTAGAATCAGAATATTATTTTTATAAAAAATAAAATTCTAATAAAATATATTAAAAACCTAAATAGCATTAATGAAAACTTCTAAAGACTACCCATATATTGTAACCCCCCCAAAATACATATATCTTCAAATTAAGTTTTTATTTTTGTATGATGAAATTAGTTCATTTTAATACACTATATTAATAATACATAAAATACTAATTTTTAATTGTTTTAGTAAGTGAAATAGTGTTAAATGTTATTTTTTATTTCAATTTATATTTAGTAAGTTCAATTTAGTCTGACCTGACACATATAAAATTAAGATCACCAAGTAAATTTTATATTTTCAATGATTAATTTCTATTTCACCTTTTTTATTAACCTATGCAGGAATGTAAGAATCAAACAACATTGAATTTTGATACTCTCATTACTTAATTTCAGTTCAGAAGACATCAGTCCATCTTTTAAATCATCACCTCAGTTCAAGGCTTTTACTTTATATCACCCAAGAGTTTTGCATAGTGCAATTAATCATATTTATTTATTTATTTATAATTTGGTTGCATTGGGTCTTCATTACTGTGAGCGGGCTTTCTCTAGTTGCGGTGTGTGGACTTCTCATTGCAGTGGCTTCTCTTGTTGCGGAGCATGGGCTCTAGGCACGCGGGGCTCAGTAGTTGCAGCACATGGGCTGAGTAATTGCGGTATGCGGGCACTAGAGCACATGGGCTTCAATAGTTGTGGCACGTGGGTTCAGTAGTTGTGGCTCGCGGGCTCTAGAGCACAGGTTCAGTAGTTGTGGTGCATGGACTTAGTTGTTCTGCAGCATGTGGGATCTTCCCGGACCAGGGATCAAAACCGTGTCCCCTGCATTGGCAGGCAGATTCTTAACCACTGCACCACAAGGGAAGTCCCTAATCATCTTTATTTATGAATTCTCCAATTGTGAATTCTCCTATTCGCTAAAATTTGTAACCCAAAGTCTTTTGTGGCCATTCATGGACATGCACGTTCCCAGCTGAGGTCAAACGATGCAAGGCTATGCCTTCTTGTTTCCGATCTTGAAAGTGTCTTCAAGACCTATATAATGCCACATATTTTTGTGTGTGGGTGTGTGGTTTTGTTAATTAAAATGGCCACAAAGTTTACTATCGAAGTGCTGCTTTTGTTCCTAAGCCCAAGAAGGCTATGACATGCCTATGAAGAAAATATGTGTGTTAAATAAGCATAGTTATAGTGCTGGTGGACATGGGTTCAATGTTAATGGATCAAATATATAGATATATATCAAATCAAATATATATATATATATACACATATATATATATATATATGTTTTAAGGTGTTTAAATAGAAACGAATATAAAACAAGGTTATGTATTAATCAGTTGATGAAATATTGTAACCAGAGCTCCCAGGAACCTAACCCTGCATTTCACCTAGGAGAAATGTTCTTGTATTAGCTAATTTATAGTACATATGATTTAATAGAACTACTGTAACAAGAATCAGCTGTACTTATTGGCTCTCAACAAATGTTGACTTAAATTTTTCTGCAAATGGCATTCAGTGACTATTTGCATCATGTTTAGTTTTGTGAAGAAAAATAACAGTTAAGGAAAGAAGACTTTGAGAGTCTTAGCTATATTTCTAAGATCATATTGACAATATGGCAGAGTTGTAAGTTAAATGTATTATATTCTCAATAGGTTGATATATATTTCAACATGTAAGTCATTCAGAATGCCTCCCTCTATTTCATCTTACACATTCTGGAATTATAAATTTCTGGTGTTTTATGGCTTTACTGTATTCAATTTCATCCTTTAATTTCTATTCTCTCAACTTATGACCTTATAATTTCTCATTTGAATTACTGCAACTATATCCTAATATGTTTCCAAACCTTTAGTCTTGCAGAGTAATTAAACAAAGAGGTAGTTTTCACAGGCAAACCAGAACCTAAGCAAGAGTCAGTGCACTCAAATTCAAGAAAATGAAACTTCAGAACAACCAATCCCAAATAGCCAACTGGGCTTTCCAGATAAGTCAACTGCTTGAGCTATACCCAATCAGATAATGTCCTTCCTTTGCTTCCACATCTTGTCTATAAAAATCCTTCCACTAGCTCCTGTGGTAGAGTTCTCCTAACCACCTTTGCTTTGGTGCTGCCAGATTCAAAGCAATCTATGCTCAGATAAACTCTTGGAGATTTTAAATGCGCCTCAGTTCACTTTTCAACAAGTCTTTTTTTTTTTTTTTTAATGAAAAAGACAAAAAAAATCCTTCCTTACAGAGCTTCCAGAGGAATCTATCTTGAATACACATCTGACAATGTCTCTCCCATTGCTTAAATTCTTTGAGTGTTCTCCATTACCTCTAGAAAAGTCCATATACTGTAACAAGAATTTTTGCCTCTTCATCTTGTTTCTGCATAACTCCCTATCCGTATCACTTATATGTCTCACAATTTATGATTCAACAATATAATATTGTCTTTTCATTTCCCCCACACATCCTGTGGCCTCTTATATTAACGCATTTCCTTGTCCTGTTCACCTTCCCTCATGGTTTTCCTATGCTGCTTCCACTTTGAACTGGCATCAATTCTTCCAATAAAATTTACTTTGATGTATTTTCTGGTGTCTCCATACTCAATACAAAATGTGTTAGAAACATTTCATTTTATTTTCGTTTTCATATCTCTATCATTACATTTGCTTAACACAATGCAAAAATTTTTTTTCCACTGGGTGCCTTATTAATCTCTGCATCCTGAAAACCTACTGTGTGTGTGGCATCTAGACTCTCAGCAATGTGTCAGTGATCATTCACAAGGATTTAATTCAGCTGAAGTGCTTTTTTCCAGAAATATATATTCATCAGATCTACCTCCAAAGTTGCTACTTAGTCACGTCTGTTTAGGCTTTTTAAAACAAGCATAAAAGGTCATTCTGATATACATGGTTCATGGAGCACACATTAAGAAGCACTAACTTAGATGATCTTTCAGTCCCTTTTATATCTAACAGTCCATCCTTCTGATAAGTAAATCTGAAAACAAATTCACATAGTAATATTTGCATTAAATCCTATTCTGAATAGTTAGTATCATTTTACAAATGATATAGTAATGATGAGGTCACATGCCTCTGTATGGCATTAAGAGTATTAAAAGTTTAGAATGAATGTTCAATGACAGGATAAGCATTCCTATGGTTTGCAGTTGTCGTTGTTGTTTTTTGTTGTTCTAGGTAATGACTCTATGCAGAAAGCACTACTACACTGTCCTACTTTGTATATCTCTCTTTGGCTTTCAAACAGTAATGGAGATGAAAGAGCATGTGAAAATGTGTCTTTGTAAAGAAGCTTTAAGCATTTATTACAGAAAGAAAAAACGTAGGAGGCATTTTACAGATTAGAGGAACACATGTGTGAAGTCGCATGCACCAGAAATCTTAACTTAAAATATCTTCAAAGGCAATTTAACAGTTTTCCAGGGAACCATATTATTTTAACAAGTGTTGTCAGGAAATTTAATCTCATTTTTAATCTAAGCTTATTACACTGAAACTGATTTTCTTTATTTCTATGATTTTATAACCAGAGAAGATAGAAATTTGCTGTTCACCATGGGTATATACTAAACTCTCACTTCAGAAAAGGACTTTATTATACTGTTACTCAGATTATTAATCTCTAAAATAATTTTTTATAAATTCTATAATAAAATATATTTTGACATTGTCTTAGAAGTCTATCCACAAAATAATTTATACTGGTCTATTTGTTTGCAAATGTGGATGCTTTTTATTTTACAGTCGTCTTTCTCTTTAGAAGGGAAAGGACTGTAACCTTTTGGAGACTGGTACATTTTTGGTAGTTATTTGGAAGGCTGATTCAATGCCATTGCCATTCTCTGAGACAATTTCTTTAAGCAACAGCTGCTGTCATTATAAAAGCTGCCTTTAGTCCCAATTATACATGTTTGTCATAGCCAGAGCTGACCTCTAAAAAGTGGGAAATAAACAGCAGAGTGGAAAACAAAAGATATACTTTGGGTTACTATCATTTCGTTTTAGCATAGTAGATATGCTACTAGATGGACAATTCAGGGCCCTTTTGCAGATTAGAAGCAAAGTACATAGTTTGCCAAAGCAAAGGTATGGCTGAACAGTGAATCTCCTGTTTGTCCGCTGCATTTTTGCCAAAGAAATAACCTTACCAAGAATATATATTTTTCAGAAACAAAAACTAATGTTATCACTCAATAAATTAATAGAAAAACCAAAGAATTCCAACTAATCTCATGGAATTTTATCAAAGAATAGAATATAAGCAAAAAATTTATTCTATAGCTGATTGCAGTTATATTTTCCTAACAATGTTCAGTGAAATGCTTTCTTTCCAATAAGATGTTTTAAAAAGGTCCACCAAATTGTATTAAGAATACATACAAAGACCATGCTGTTCAAAGACTAAATAATTCAAACAAGGCCAATTCCAGGATATTTAAAGAGACAGTTTACAATATTAAGACACCAAGCATATAGAAGAAGATCTCGAATTCTGCTATCCAATTTTTAAATGTATCCTAGTTACCTGAATAATTAATTCTCTTTTGGAAATGTTCAATACTTCCTACTAAATCACACCGAACAACTGTGTGTGTGAATGTATGCTTTGGCAGGTTTAAAAACTCAAAGCAGAGAAAGAGTAGGTTAAAATTCTGTGAATACTGTTAGTACCTAACAGATTTCTGTTGGATGACATCCAACAGATTTCTGTTGGATGTTGGATGAAACTTCTGGGCACTCAGGGTGTGAAAGTCCCACTGTTGGTTCTGTGTCTGCATCCTAGATGGTTTGGACGTGTACTGCCCAAGGGCAGGGTGCTGCAGAGACCATTTCCTAAGCTTCTGTCAAGCTCCATTAATCCGTCCTTCTGGGAGTGTATGATTTTAGAAACGGTAGTCTTCATAATTTAAAAGTGAAACAAAGGGAGAAAAAAGTCAAAGTACATTATTTTCCCAGTATTCTTGTTTTCATGTACACTTATTTCATAACTCCTTTGATATCATTATGCTTATACTTTCTAAATATTTTACACCATTTATTGATTTTATTTCTCTTGAAAAATTTCTATTCAGGGTAAATATTTTGAAGGTTTTCTTGTGTCAAAATATTGATGGTTGTTATGTTAGAAATAGTATAATAATTGTCATGAGGAGCTGACTTGCCATCCAGTGTAGCAGAATCTCCAGAGTCTTTTTCAAATTACACATATGCATCCTTTCCCTTTCTCCCTTCTTTTTGGAGGAGGCACAGTAATGCCATCTCTAATTTTTGATGGCAGTGTAATGAGAAATGCTACTGATGGAAGTGGGCTATGTATAAAGAGTGTGTGGGCCAAGGAAGCATTGGGAAGCATGGATTTGGGTGAGCATGGAGTGAGCCTGCTCCCCAGATAGATAGCTCAGGTACAGTGCAGAGTAGCAGTCAGCCATAAAGAAGGTAGCAGATGGGCCCCTGTGGCAGGTATGATGTGAGGCACCTCGAAAAATGTGGTACTAACCGTGCTTGTGACACACCTTCTGCAAAGAGGCAAGTGCTTTCTAACTGGTAAGTAGGGCAGAAAATGCCTTATGAAGAACTGAAGTCCACAGGGACACCTCACCCATCTACGCCTGAAGTTACAAGAGTAAGTTACGTTCCAACAACACTGTTTTAATTTAGCTGTGCATAACTGGAAAACATTTTGTGTTGTTTCTAAGACATAGCATTAGGTATTAAGCTCTTTTTCAGGATACATAGTTTACTCAGTAACTCACAATCTCTCACAGCCATATAGCGCTAAGCAAGCTTTTATGGGGCAAATGGATCCTGGATGAATGGATTGTATCTGTGATTAGCATGTAGCACAAAAGTGAGTCCAAGGAAAACTTCCTAAACTGTTGGCTTAGTAATCATTAAGAGAAAGTAAAGTGCTTCTGACATGAAGGATGAAGGGAACCTCAGAGTTTTAACAATACTCCACACTTTTCTGTAATGTTATTTCAGAATATATGTCCTTATTTATACAGCAGTTGCTGAAGAAAAAGGCATTTGGATTTTGTTCAATCAAAGCAAATTTTAGTTTTAGTTATTTTGAACTAGAAAACATAGTTTTAGATTACAATGCAGAAAAATTATCCTTTGAGTTTATGCAAGCTCATGAACTGAAAGTAAGTTGTTCTCTTTCCGTTGATTGCTCTTTCAGTAGTTCTGTAATTAGAGTTTACACACTACCTTAGCAACACAGTACACAAGAAGCTAAAATATCAAGAAATGTATAACTTTGAAAAGAAAATAGTTCATAAGGAATTTTTACCCTGTATGTGCAGACTTTTCAGACTCTAAATAACATGATTTTGTATTGAATGCAGTCATTAATTTCTCATAGCTCTTTTCCCCCAAACCTTAAAACAGCACTTTTTCACTCAGGCCCTAATTTCCCAGCTCCAGCCACCCTACCCCACCTTACTCATTCTTCTTTCTCAAAAACTATTATAAACATCAATTAAAAATAATCGATTAAATCTATTCCACAGGGTAAATTTATAATACTCATTTCTATAGTACTAACTGTGCTTACTTTCACCATAATTAATACAATAATACTTTGTGAGTAACACTGTAGTAAGTCATTTGTATAGTGTAATCCAGTTAATTATTAAAAACAACATTTGAAGGGAAGTACAAAAAAATTCCACCCATTTTATAGATGGCTTCCAGAAGTTGAGACTTCGCCCAAATTTACACAGGGAAAAGAAGATACAATTAAATATCCATGGCTACATGTATAATGTGTATATCATCATCATCATCTTAATTTAGTATAATTTCTTCTTATACAATTGTACTTTTTTCATTGAATTTAATAGTATTTTGACACTTTGAAAATGTTAACTGCATTGTATAAAACTGAATTCATCATTTGCTTTGGCTTGCTGTGTTGCTTTAACATCTTTAGACACAATTTCAACAACCCTTGAGGCAGAATTTAATGAACTGTATTTGCTACCTGAAGTGCAGGCAATATGCAGGGTTCCATCAGTTAATCTGGTAGGATCCTCAACCAGTTCATGATTTTTCTCTTCGGGACCTCCAGGTTGGTCAGGGATATATTTAAGTACATTTGGAAAACATGCCGTTTCCTGACATAATGTCAAGAAACCACTTAGTGCTTTCAGAATGAAATTCAAATTTCTTATCCTAGCACACAAGGACCTTCGCCGCTGAGTTCCAGACAAATTTTTCAGCTTCATACCACACTACCACCATCCTCATTTTATCCTAAATATACTTGTCTACTTATTATTTCTGAACCTACAGTTTCCATTTTTACATTTCCATGTTTACCTCTGTGAAATGATTTTTAACTGCTCTGTGCCATTCTCATTTACTTTCCAGCAGAATGATTTTTAACTGCTCTGTGCCATTCTCATTTACTTTCCAATTTACAGATTGTTCTGTAAATTGCTTCCTGATCTATTGGTGAGAATTTATTTTACCTTCTTTTTTGTTTCCATGATACACTGTTAGGAGCAATAGTGCCGTCACTATCACATTGCAATTTATTTGTTTGTTTCTTTCTTTCTCCATTTGTATTTCTCCCTTACCAGGCTATGGGCTTCTTTGAGTAAAAAAGGTCCAGATCTTTGATACTCATTGATATTTAATTTATTGAATAATATGAAATCAGGGATTTCCTCATGACCTCTCACATACCAATATATTTTAAAATCAATCTCCAAAAATTCTTCCCAGTCATTTGTAAATGCCACCTCTAAACATTTGCATCTTAAGGTTTGACTTACTTGTGGTGATCAATTATATTTGTAATGCTCTTATTGAATAGTTATACTTAGTGATTAAAAGAGGAGCATTTAAAGTTCAGAAGTCATTTGTCACTTACTGTCTGTGTGCCTCAGTTTTTTAATCTGTAAAATAGGGATAATAATTGTTAATGATTGTACCTCTTTCATAGGCTTGTCTGAAAGGTTAAATGATGCATTTAAAGAACTTACTACAATATCGTTTATATCTTAAACACTGAAAAATAGCATAAAACTGTTAGACTGTAAACTCTGGGAGGACAGGGATTTCTCACAGTTGTGTCCCCGATCTCCTACTACAGTTCCAGGCACAGAGTTATGGCCCAATAAATTTACTCTGTTGAACAAATGAGTTAATTTCAAATACATCAATCATCCCTAATGTTGCAAAAAATTCACATTTAAGTTGGTTTTGAATGTAAGGTAGGAATTATCCAATTAAGAAAAGAAGACGAGGAAAATTGAATGTTTGAAAGGAACAAGATTATGGTTATCATCATCATCATCATCAGTTATCGTAATATCAGGTACCAAGTTAATGAGAAGATAGTGGAGATGGATAAGTGAGGATATAATATAGAATCATTTAGGAGCCATTATGTATAGCTTTGCATATGGCATAGTCATAAGTTATAGTTATCCATTGATTATTAATGGATGTGAGAGTCTAACAAGAGGAAGATCTAAGAGTGAGCTCTGTAGATATACATAACAAAGTAGGTTGTAGAGAAGAGACAGTTTGCCTAATAAATAATGCTCACAGAGTTAGCACAGAGTTTGAGATATGTGTGTAAAATAACCAAGTGAAAATGGCCAACAATCAATTACACATATCATTCTGGAGATTGGGAAGAGGTTTGGTCTGGAAAATTGACTAGAATTTCACCAGATAAAGATGCAAAGTTAAATCATAGAAGCTCACTGACAAAAATGAATAGGATGAGAAGAACAGGAATGATAACAGAAAACTAGCAAAAATGTATATTTTAAAGTACGAAGGTTAAAAGGGAATATCTTTCTTCCCATTGTCTCAAGAGCAGTGGGAGGAAAGAGACTGACCACTACAACTCAAAGCCACAGAGGAATAAAACTCTGTGTTTTTGCAAATTTTTTAAAATATATTTTTAAATACTTTCATTGGAGTAGGTGGTAGATATTAAATGCTGTATTCCATCATTAATACACTACAAAGTCTCTGGTTAATGATTCTGAAAGTACAAACAATTCATCAAAATGTCATTATAGATATAAGATAGATTTATAGGAACTACCCTCATTCTTTATTTACTAGTTTATTTTGAGTTACCAGACAGTGAATATGGATTTTTAACTTTGACAAAAAAATCTGTAATAGAGAAGACAGCTGTTGTCATTTTTCACAGATTTAACTGTGAATCACAAAATAATTTATATTTCCCATTCAAGTGATCTTTTTGCCAACTTTTCTTAATCTTATTAAAAAACATCTTTGTTCAATAATGATATTAAATTATCTTTGCTAGTATAGCAGGGCAACAGATAGATTTAGTCATGGCACAACTCAAATATGTAATAAAACATTTATTTTCAAATTCTAACATTGATCTCATTTATCAGGTTCAGGGGGACATATCATTGTGAATTAACGTCACTTTCAGATTCTTTTGATTAGGGACTTAGTTTTGAATGACCAGTTTTTCTTGTATCCATGCTCAGTTTTTCAGATTTCCTCTCCTGCTATCCTGACCACAACAACATACCTGGTGCATGTTTGAAGATTGCCTAAAGATACCTGGTGGAAATGGGTGAGGTTTACTTTAGATACATGTGTACAGGTTCTTGTCGTATTCTTGAGGTCTGCAGTAGGTGACATGGTCAGATCTAAGCATTAGCACAGGCATGCCACTGGTTCAATTGAGCCATTGAATCTATTGTGTTGGCTGGGTGTGTGGATCCCGCTATTCTCTTAAAGTTTTTGAATTATTTAACCCTTCTAACACCCTATCCCTCTGTTGTTTGGCCAGTTTTTCAGGAGCCATTTGTCTCATCGCTGGGGCTTGTGTAAATTTATGGACCCCTCTATACCATGCCTTGACGATGGGGACTCTGGAGAGTACCCTCATATGATTCGGTCAGACAGTGCTATGAAACTTCTGCTGTGCCAGAATGTAGGCTGCCACACAGAGCTAAATGCAGAACCTCTCCTAGGATTTTGCATCCTCCCCGAGCTCTGACTATGTCTACCATCAATAATCCAGGTTAAAAAAAAAATTAAAGATTATAGTCCCATGAAACTTTCCATATTAAAAAGGAGAAAAAAAAATCCATCAGTATAAAAATGGAAATGACAGAAATGGATCTGTCCCTCAGGATGAGTACAGATACAGTGCTATGGATGTTCTGAAAAAAAAGAGATTAGTAAAAATGTCATAAGGCAGTGAGCACTTGAACTGGCCTTCATTTCTGAAGTAAGTATTGAATATGAATAGAATTTGGCAAGCAGCTGAGGGACTGAGGTTATTCCTGGAAAAATAAACAATTTCAGGCCAAACACAGAGAGAGGAAAATGATTGAGCCTGTGTGAGAAAAGAAAGAACAGTATGGAGGTTCCTTAAAAAACTAAAAATGGAACCACCATATGACCCAGCAATCCCACTACTGGGCACATACCCTGCGAAAACCATAATTCAAAAAGAGTCATGTACCACAATGTTCATTGCATCTCTATTTACAATAGCCAGGACATGGAAGCAACCTAAGTGTCCATCGACAGATGAATGGATAAAGAAGATGTGGCACATATAAACAATGGAATATTACTCAGTCATAAAAAGAAATGAAATTGAGTTATTTGTAGAGAGGTGGATGGACCTAGAGTCTGTCATACAGAGTGAAGTAAGTCAGAAAGAGAAAAACAAATACTGTATTCTAACACATATATATGGAATCTAAAAGAAAAAAAACCAAAACGGTCATGAAGAACCTAGGGGCAGGATGGGCAGGACGGGAATAAAGACGCAGACCTACTAGATAATGGACTTAAGGACACGGGGAGGGGGTAGGGTAAGCTGGGAGGAAGTGAGAGAGTGGCATGGACATACATACACTACCAAATGTAAAATAGATAGCTAGTGGGAAGGAGTCGCATAGCACAGGGAGATCAGCTCGGTGTTTTGTGTCCACCTAGAGGGGTGGGATAGGGAGGGTGGGAGGGAGGGAGACGCAAGAGGGAAGAGATATGGAAACATATGTATATGTATAACTGATTCACTTTGTTATAAAGCAGAAACTAACACACCACTGTAAAGCAATTATACTCCAATAAAGACGTTAAAAAAAAAAGTTGAACCTAATCTTTCTCAATCCCACTGTAAAATTCCATTGTACTGTTCCCTATACCTATCATAATGGTCCTGAATGAAGTTGGCTTTACTGTTTTTAATAAGTTTCATTGTTTTTTTTCTTTAACACTATCAATGGGGAAATAGTTTGAGTATAGTTATTATTTCTTTTACAAAGTTCCCCTAATCATCAGGTTTTAGAATCATCATATTGGCAGGAGGTAGTTAATGCTAAAATGTAGATTGAATGATCTTGAGAATGATTGGAATACAATGATTTTGAATTATTAATTGAAAAAAGAACAGTAAATATTGAAAATAAGACACTGTTTGTGTTGAAATCTAAATAAGCTTACCCAAATAGAGGATTTTCCCGCACCTCATAAGAAGTCCATAGGAATTTTCATAGGCAGAGTCATCATTTTTTCAGAGAACATAGCTTTGCACATTTTAAATTCTCTTGGTGTATGATTGACTAATTTCTCAGTGTTCTCTGTCATATGGTAGATAAAGAGCTGGAAATCACCACCTAGTTGTCTTAACTGTTAAACAGATTTATTGTGGCTACTGAGAAATATCTTAATAGCAACGCTGTGTATCCAGCAGGATGAGTTAATGGCAAAATGAGAGGATCAATGAATAAACTTTTCAGACGAGTTTAATACACACTGGAGTGTTGGTAAATGCTATCATTTATTAAATGATTTTAATAAAAGCATTTAAATTTTGTTGGACTGTTTTTCTAATATCAAATAATTTTTAAAAGGTCAGCTGTTTTAAATTAATGTCCTTTTATATAGTGCGGCAAAATTGGCTTTGACCTTTGTGATGATAAGATTATAAAAAACCTTGTTGCTTCTGCCTCAGTCTCTTAGAATCTTGGCTTTGGGGAAAGCAGGTCACTGTGGAAGAATTCTATGTACCTTGAGATTATCATGTTATGGGGAATCCCACATGGAATGTTTGCAAAAAGAGAGAAATGCTTCACCAGTTTACTACAAACCTTGTAGGCTACCCATTCAATTCATAAATGGAGTGTGAAATATTCAGTTGACCTCAAGGGATAGGAAATTTACCATCTCTCATAGAGAGATTATATAACATGCCATACCATACCATACCATACCATAATTGTATTTATCATCTGTTCAAGTCTACAAATCTAAAATTTCCATTTATTATTTAGATCTTTACATAAAACAGTATAGAAGTAGAATATGTGTGTTTAAATGAAGATCAGCAAATATTTGGATTTGAAATTGTTTGGGCTAATTTTTTTTTCAAATGTGCTTTGGAAATACAGGAGCTTTATACACTTGGAGACAGTAAATACACCACTTAAGAAATAAATAAGAAGGGTATATGTTTAGAGACACAGTTGAAAGAGGAGGAAGCACAATAAAGAAATTAAATTCCATTCTTTCTTGATGTATTGGAGAGTTCACAGGTGTATCAGACATCTGCTAAGAGTTTAATTGATTTAAATGTCTTAAAAAAAAAAAGTCTTGATATAATTTAAATACACAAAGATACTGTCTGTGCATATATACATATATATTTTACTCATGTATATATTCATATACATTGTTATATATATGAATCATGTACAACAAGAAGCTTAAGTATATCTTTCATAATTAAATAAGAATGATAAAAATATCAAATTGAATTGTGAAAAATTCTGTTTAAAAATGATAGACATTACAAAGAATGACATGTACATGTCAGTGGGTGCATTATAAATGTTTATAAAATATACTAGAAATAATCATGAAATGCTATAATTTTGTGAAGGAAATGCATACTTAGAAAATAAATTTAGCCTGTTGGGTGTTCTCATCTTTTCTTTGTTTATTTCAAGATTAAATATGAGCTTTCTGGCATGCAACAGAAAAAACAGAAGGAAACCGGGTAAGGATTAGGTCATCCTCAGCCATCATGTTCTGAATTCCTTTTTTGTTTTTGTGCCACCATTGGCTTCGCCTTTTGATTCTTTCTCTATTCTAAATTGCCTCATTATTTCTATTGAGTAGATTTTCCACTCTGTATTATTAATTTAATAAAAAAAATTATAGGCTCAGTTCATGTAAATATCTGCTAAAAATTCTCATATAAATTCTCTTGAAAATATTTTAGTCCCATTTAAATGTCAAATACCTTATGAATACAAATAAACATCTGATAAAACTGTATGTTATAATGTTCCATTTAAAAATTTATGTCAATACTGGGGAACAAACAATAATTCAATTAAAATAACAATAAATTTATAAAAATGAAGTTGGCAGAATTGAAAAGCCTTTAACATTGCTAAACTCCTACATGGACCTTTCTGAAACTCTTATCAATAGATGATTCAAACGGAAATTTTGGATTTTTACAGTTATATCACCATTGTGCGATATATAATTTTCATTCGAAACTTGCATAGCAGAAGAAGTATAATTGATTCTTATCCTAATCAAAATTATTTCACAAGCAAGTTTAATATATCCTTTCTCTTTTCATAAAAGGAAATTAATATCATTTCAAAACTCATAGTACTTACTTAAAATGAGAGATATTTTCTAAACATCTTGTTGATTACATGCAAGTATTTAACTATAAAGTAAGGAATTTGAGTGATGTTATTTATTTATCCAGAGGAAGGAAAAGAAGAACAAAGTTATCCAGTGGCATTTTTCTCATGATTCAGATTTGTTGGGCATGTTGATTTTTTCTGTTGTTGCTAAAAGTGGTTTATAACAAGATTTTAATGAAGGTGTTACATGCTCTACTCTATTTCCAATCGGAAACGTGGTCTTATTTTGAATATCCTCTCTTTTTCCTTAAGTCATTCAGCAAACTTTGAGTATTTGACTGCTTTTAATCAAGAAAATGAGGCACATTTGCTAAATCTTTTGATTACTCAGATTTCAACAAATATCCAAGAGTAATTAAGATTCTTAATCCTTAAACTTAGGTTTGCTGAACCTGGCATATCAGAAAAAAAAAAAAAAAAACTTTTACACTATCCAGATTATTTTATGGAAGAAAATCAGAATGACATAAAATTTTCAGAAAAACAGAAGCATAAAAGAGGGAGGAAGTAAGACAATAACTATAACAAATATATTATTCAAAATTCTTCTGGGTTGGGATAAGACCAAAACTCTTAACATTATATGATATTTCACGAATATATATGTGCATACACATATGTGTGTTTATATTCATAGAGGTTATGTAAGACATAATGTGATATACAACTTTAAGACGTAAGCAAAGAAAGTTATAGAATGACTATTTTAAGGAAGTATAATCTAAAATATTTGAAAGGGAAAGACTGAGCATTTTAGAAGTAGCAGAAATAATGGCATTACAGATTTTGCTTTCAAGTTATGAAAAATAGTGGGGATTGATGTTTATCATTTTATATTTATATTCATGCAGGGAAATCAATTTTTCATGTAATTTAAAATATTATAAAGATAAAAGTTCTTTAATATTCCAAGGCATGATCAAATAATTCTTTCTTATTTATTTAGAAAGACTTGGTTGATATCTCACAATGAAATATACTTAAAGGAAATATAAATATTTGAAAAAATGGATGACCTATAAAAAGTCTTTTCTGAAACTATGATGATCTATCTATATGCATATATATAACACCATATGTATATGCATATGGTACATGCTATATGTAATAAATATATACTATAACTATATTGTAAATATATATTTATATCACATGATATACAGTATATGTCATATATATTTATATTATATATTTGTACTACATATTTACATACAGAACTATACCTAGAACAAAATTGCTGGAAAGTAGCCACATGGTTACAAAGTACATGGATACATATTTGAATAGATAGACCTAAGCACTTATAAAAGCAATGACGAATCCATTTCTTATTACTTATTTACTCTAATAATGTTTATTGAGTATGCCAGGCACAGTGCTACAATAAAGAATGTCATGATGAGAATGTTAGTTACTATCATCTTGGAACTTAATTTTCTTGTGTTCAAAGAACTTAAAATTTAAAAGAGGAAAACAGTTATATAAATGGAGAAGAACAACAAATTTTGTAGACTTTATGACATAAGAATAAATAAAAGCATGGCGAAGTAGAAGGAGCATGATCCACATATTCAAATATATCATAATCTTATTTTGAGCCACAGCACTCATGTCTGATATTGGATAACTTTTAAACTCTCTGAGGCATATATTCCAAATAGTTGTAATAATAAGACTGATTCAGCAATTGTTAGGAGAACTGGAGTTAATATACTTAAAGTGTCCGGTACAGCATATATGACACATGTAAAATTTCAATAAATTATATATATATATATATATATATATATAGCAGCTATTATTATTAGTATTTATTATTATTATCTTGTGGTTTTGGTTGTTGATTCTACTTCAACAAAAACTTTCAGTAAAACATGGTAAGGAGTTGAGAGTGTGCAGGGAAGGTGGAAGAGGTGGATTGTGAATGAACTAGGATGGTACATCTCTTTTAAGTTTCTTTTGAGCAATGAAAAAAATTAGGTAGGAGAGTCAAGTGGTATCTATGGGTACAGTGCAAAACTCCCAAATTTTGTTTGTCCTGGTACTTTTCAAGACTAGCAAAGGATACTAGTGTAGTTGGCATTTATGAGTGCGAGTGCAAATAATAGGAGATGAGGTCAGAGAAGGAATCAAAGGTCAGATTACTGTAGGATTTTGTAAACTTCGTACACGATTTGGCTTTAATTTTGAAATGGAGGAAACCTGGAGGGTTTTGAGCTGACAAGGGCATGATTAGACTTATTAAGATGATTACTATATCTACTCAAGAGCACACTGAAGTGAGTAAGGTGGAGGCAGGGAAGGCTGGTAGTAGGAGGTTAGAATTATATTGCTGTGAATTGGAGTTGGAGAGAAAAGGTTAAGTGCCTGATATATTCTGAAGATAGAGCAAGCATGATTAGCTGATGGATTTTGTGCTATTAGTGAGTTAGTGAAATAATGTAATTGACAATGAATTGACATGAGCAACTACAAAGATGGAACTGCCATCAACTCAGGTGGCTAAGAATGCAAATTAAGTCGGTTTGGTGGGAAACATTAGGATCCAGTTTTATCCATGTTAAGTCTGAGGTATCTATTAAAAATACAAGTAGCCATGTGAATAGGCAGTTGATAAATTTAAAGTTGTCATATATAAATGACATTTAGATGATGATATGCAGGTAGATTACATATTCTGAGTTTCTGTCTCTAAAGGCATTCAAGTAGAGGGGAGGTGAACAAATGTAATCATAGGTAACCTGCATTGCACCCTGAATTGGGTTGGAACAGATTACCTTTGTGATCCCTGAGTATGATTCTACAGGATATAATGTGAGAATGGAAAAAAACGTTATAAATCAACTCATCATAATCATTACGAAACAATTTTATGAATAAACAGAACGCAAAGGAGTTAAAAGCCTTTCTAATGATCAGCTAACTTGTTGGTATTTTTCTGGGATTCAAATCTAGGTCTTTTTGTTTTCTAGTGTGTGCCCTTTCCATTGCACGATGAAGCATTATATTATACCACATTATCTTGCATTACAACCTATAACAATTTGTACCCTATGGGACATTTTGAACTAATTTCAAATTTTCATTACAGGAATGAAATTTAGCTATTTTCCTCATGATAAGGATAACAAAAATAAGTTGTTATTTAAGACATAAGAAATTTCTACTCTATTTTCGTGTGTTGATGAACTATTTATGAACTTGCATTTTAAAAGTTAAACTAATCACTTGAAATAGAACATGAATTGGGCAGATATAAGTAGGCATTCGATCAGATAATTTCTTAGTTATAAGAGGTAATTACATGTCACTCATGTATCTTCACTTTCTGGTGAGACAGCTATACTAGTTTCAAAAGTTGCCAATTTTAATGAGACTACTAGTTTTCTTTTAAACTTAAACTTGTGAGGAAATATGTTTAAATTATATACATTGACAAAAAGAAGGACTTGTCTCTAAACACATCTTTCACATATTATAACCTCTAAAACCATCATGACAATGGTGATAATTCATGTTGCTAGTACTCTTGATATGTATAATACAATGAACATGGTACTTCATCTTTGTGGTCTTCTTCCTGAGAAAGAAATCTGAGAAAAAAAAATCAAAGAAATCTTAGTTGGAGATTATTAGACAAAATAATTGGCAAGTACTCCTCAAAACGGTGAAGATGAAAAACAAGAAAATTTGGAGATACCATCACAGCCAAGAGGAGCCTGTGGATACATGAAAACTAAGTGTAATATAGTATTCTGTGATTCTGAAGGTGAAAAAGGGCATTAGGTAAAAACTGAGATGATCTGAATAAAATAAGAACTTCATGTATCAACTTGCATTCATGTACTGTGGTAAATGTACCATTCTGATGTAAGAAGTTGATAATAGTGAAACGTGGGTGCTGATATGTGGGAAATCTCAGCACTATCTGCTCAAGTTTTTTGTAAATCTAAAACTGTTCTAAAATAAAATTTTATTTAATAAAAGACAATATATGAAAAACACATTATTGTTCAAAACCTACCATAATTTATCTTAAATATTTTGCCTGTGTTTACTGTGTTCAAGCCTCTATGATAGGCCTTCAGGATGTACAATGATAATAAAAAGCAGCCTTTCACAAGAATATATACAGATGGGAAATGGGCACATGAAGATATGTGCAACATCATTGGTCATTAGGGAAATGTAAATGAAAACCACAATGAGATATTACTACATCCTTACTAAAATGGCTAAGATCATAGGATCTTTATCTATTATAACTACACCCTGGAAACAACAAAAATGTCCACCAACAGGTGAATGGATAAATATATTGCATTATAGCCATACAATGAAACACTTTTCAGCAACAAAATACATAGAACAACATGTCTGAATCTCAATAAAATTACGTTATGTGAAAGAAGCCAGACAAAAGGAGTGTGTACTATATGATTCCATTTTTATAAAATTCTAGAAAGTGCAAACTAATCTATAGTGACAGAGCAAATCAAGGTTTGCTTAGGAATGAGGGTGGTGTTTAGGAATGAGAGGGAGGGAGTACAACGAATCACGAGAAAAATTTTTGGAATGGTGGATATATCCATGATCTTGATTGTGCTGATGTTCTCATGGGTATATGCACGTTTATGTATGTCAAACCTATCAGTTTGTACACTTGTAATATGCACAGTTATTGTATGTCAATTATACCTCAATAAAGCTGTTTTTAAAAACTGTGCTTTGAGGGCCCAGTATCCTAAAGTAAGATAAAAAATAAATGTAAAAAGCAACTTGCCCTTATGAATCTTATATACAATTAAAATCTGGTGATTGCAGTAATATTTCTTTGTAGTTGTGTATATTATTACAAATTTTAAAATTAGGATTCTGTTTCTCAATTTTATTCACTTCCTCAAGGGCACATAGCTAGAATGTGGCATAGGCAGTACTATAACCCACACACACTGACTCTCAGAACAAAGTTTGTTCTATTAAAGCCAGTGATCCAAGTCCAAGAGTGACTGCAAAGTAATTGCCTCTCTCAATATAGACATGAATACAACATTGAAAAGAATGTACAGAAAATGCTGGCTGTTAAATATCCATGTGCGGATGACCATAGTACACCATCATCTATAAAACCCTGAACGCTCACCCAAATAGCTCTGTCTACATTTTCTATTTCATATGACCAAGAAAAACCCAATTTAAATATTATATGTTTACAAAGAACAGTGATTTCTTTAAAACATGACAATATCACTACCCTCATCTCCAATGTCCCAAACTAGATGCATGAGTTCAGAGTTACACCTTCATTTACTACCAAGTAAGTATGTAAAAAATATTTGGAAAATAAAAAGGAAACCAAGAAGAGCTTCATGTAGTATTTCCATATGGAAGTTTTATCCTTCCTATCAGCTCCTTAGGGTCATTACAATATGATACATCACATATTTTCCTTAAATTAAATCTTCAGAGAACATTTCTTTATCTTTGTGATGGATGGTTTCCTTCAAAATTGATAATAGTCTGGAGGGAAATATAACTTCAAACTCTGGTTTTATTATTCTTAAATTTTTAATCAGGTTAGCACAAATCCCAATAGCATTGAACATTAAGTTTTCTTTCACTAACACTCAATAAATCATATAATTATCCAATAAATTATAAGGAATTTTTACATTTTTAAATGTATATTTTATTTCTACATCAAAAATTTTAACATCTTTATTGGAGTATAATTGATTTGCAATGCTGTGTTAGTTTCTGCTGTATAACAAAGTGAATCAGCTATACGTATACATATATCCCCATATCTCCTCCATCTTGCGACTCCCTCCCACCCTCCCTATCCCACTTTTCTAGGTGGACACAAATAACCGAGCTGATCTCCCTGTGCTCTTCAGCTGCTTCCCACTAGCTATCTATTTTACATTTGGTAGTGTATATATGTCCATGTCACTCTCTCACTTTGTCCCAGCTTACCCTTCTCCCTCCCTGTGTCCTCAAGTCCATTCTTTACATCTGTGTCTTTATTCCTGTTCTGCCCCTCCATTTTCCTATTTCTTCCTTAAAAATAGTATATAACACAACCCTATTAAAAGGTATAATTATCTTTTATGTGTAGAAAAAATCAAAAGAAATATAATCTTAAAATCCAAGTTAATACAGAGTGTCTTAGGTTAGCTTATTTAAAAAGCTCTGAAAAAAGTACTGGAAACACGGAGGATTTTAGACAATGTTTATATTTTTAAATAAATACTGTTCTTGAAAGAAAGGCATCTAAATCATTGGGCAGGTAAATCATACTATTTATATTCTTCCATCAACTCTTACTATCATCACAGCTTTAGTTCAAGTTAGGTTTGTACTAACTAGAGATAAGTTTTAAGTCATAGTTAAATACTTTAGTGTCCCTTACCTAGCTGAGCATAACAAATAGACATTGTTTTGAAAGTTTACGTTTCCTATGAGCATGATTTATGTTATCAAGCACAGAAATCACAAACACTGTGACTTCCACCTTGAGAGAACATTAATCAAGAGATAAAACTATATTAAAGCAAAGTTCCAGTTAGGCAGGAAAGTAACAGTATACGCTATTTTCCATCACACAATCATTTTACGATCCATTTTTACATTAAAACAATGGAATATAGGAGATGTACTGTTCTCAAATCACAAAGTAAAAAGCAGGTTTAAAAGGAAGATAAATTAGTTATAAAATATGTTAAGTCACCTTAGGCTCTTCCCAGAATCACATTATAGAATTAAGCCTAATGCTAGTAGCTTTCATCACATAACTAAATAATTTTATGTAGGACAAAGAGTGATGATTGTCATATTCTTTCATTTTAAAAGATAATATATACTTGTTTAAAGCAATCAAACTTTATCGATAGGTTATTCTGAAACTTTTGTTATTACTTCTAAAATAGATATCATGTTGTAACAATACATTGGTATTTTAATGTGGTGTCTTATAATCCTTTATAAAAGTAATACCCAAACAAGAAACATACATGCCAAAGACTGAATGTTCATGTCCCCCCAAAATTCATATGTTGAAATCCGTATGTCCAATGTGATGATATTAGGAGGAGGGGGCTTTGGGGGTGATTAGGTCATGAGGTGGAGCCCTCGAGAACAGATTAGCATCCTTATAAGAGACCCCAGAGACCTTCCTCACCACTTCTGATGTGTGAGGACACAGTGAGAAGACGGCCAGCTACCTATGAACCTGGAGGAGGGCATCACCAGACACCAAATCTGCCAGTGACTTGATATTAGACTTCTCAGCTTCCAGAACTGTAAGAGATACACTCCTGTTGCTTGTAAGCCACCCAGTCTATGCTAATTCTGTTATCAAAGCCTGAATTGACTAAGACAATACATTTTTTTCTGAATATTAGAGCAAGTATCAGAGAATAGTTTAAAGATCAAATATTTGGCTAACTCAAGACTCCTGGTTTGCACCAAATAAAGGGAGTGGGGGTGAAGTACAGCATGGTAGCTTAGAAAAACCACATAACTTAGACTTCTGTTAGAGATCATCTTGGCAAATAACTATTTTTGTAAATTTATTGGAGATAATTTTAATGGTAAGGTATTCCTACTGTCAATCCCTTCTAGAAATGGTGGTCTCCTCCCACCCTTCCATATAATCTGTATGTCTACACAGCATTAATGTGGATCCCACTTTCTTACATGACCCCTCTTTTCTGGCTACAGTGTTGGTATATGAATAAGTCACTGGCACTAACACAGTCACTTAGAACAGTCCCTCAGTATTCTCAAACTGGAATTGAGGAAAAGCTCTGAGATATGAAACTTCTAAGATGACAATAGTTTTGACTCCCTCTGTTCTCAGAAAGAAAACAAAACTAACATGCTGAAACAAATGAGAAGCAAAAGAAGGAAAGAGCAGAAGGGAAAGTGGGCACTAGCTGTATTCAAGTCTTTACTTACAATTGACCCTGAAGCCCAACTTCTTCTGTTGTTTTTTTAAGATTGTACCACGATTTATTCAGTATCCCAATATTCTTTCAATAGATTTCTCTTTTATTTTTGCTTGTTAATTTGGAACCAAAATAATCCTAATTTTGGCAGGTTTTCTCTCTTAGCCTCAAAAATACCATATATGTGTGTGTACCTGTTTGTGTGTGTCTCTTTGTGTGTTATTTGTTTTATGTCCATAACCCACATATTCTTCCAGTCCTGCAAGTTTGTCATTACTTTCAGGATATTATTTCATCCATTTATCAATAAATGTTTATTGAAAAACCTACTGACTCTAAGCAAAGAAAGAAGATAATTTCAGATGAAGTTAAGTGTTAAAAAGAACATACACAGGGCTTCCCTGGTGGCGCAGTGGTTAAGAGTCCACCTGCCGATGCAAGGGACACAGGTTCGTGCCCTGGTCTGGGAAGATCCCACATGCCGCAGAGTGGCTGGGCCCGTGAGCCATGGCCTCTGAGCCTGCGCATCCGGAGCCTGTGCCCCACAATGGGAAAGGCCACAACAGTGAGAGGTCCGTGTACCACAAGAAAAAAAAAAGGACATACACAGAAAGCTGATAGAAAGTTACATAGTCATTGAGGATGAGGAAAATCTTTAGAAAGGAGGAATATTAAGTCCTCTCTGAGAAGGTGACATTCGAGCTGGGACATGAAGATCAGGAAAAAGAACAATGCAGGAAAGGAACAGAGCTAGTATAAAAACTCCATTTTCAGAAGAGATCTGGTAAGTTATTTGATGAATTGGATATTCATCAAATCAAGACCCTAGTGACTGAGTGTGGAGAACAAGGGCAAATAGAAGTAGAAAATGAGGTTGGGGAAGCCTTTACCAATGGGAAGTCATTGCAGGGGTTTTAACTGCATTGTGACTTGGTGTGGTTTATATTTTCCAAGTACTACACTGATTACTCTATGGAGGTCAGATTTGTAATAGGTTATGAGTAGAATGAGGGAAATCATTAAGGAAGCTATTGCAGTAGTCTTGATAAGAAATAAGGGTGATTTGGAGTAGCTTGATATCAAGAAGAATAGATATCGGTGGATTTGGGGTATATTGACAATAAGAAGGGACTTGCTATAAATTAAGCTGAACCTGAGTTGAACATGGAGAGGAGCATAAAAGAAATAGATTATTTAACTATAAGTTAGCATATTTTTTTTGTCACTGAGTAGATGTTGTTTTAATTTCCTGGGAAGAAGGGGTGGTCAAAATCTGACAGACATCAGTCTCATCAGGTTATGGCCCCACCCTCATGACCTCATTTAACCTTCACTGACTCCTTAAAATCCCTTTTCCAGAGTCACACTTAGGGTTAAGGCTTCAACATACGAATTTGAAGGGACAGAATTCAATCCATAACAGTGAAGTACCAAAACTAAAATAAATGGAAAGTCCTAAAAAGTTCCAGATCACTATGGTAGTTTGATCATTTTGTTCACCAGATACTTATCAATGTTAAATGAATAGGCAGAATAATAGCCTAGAAAAAAGTTAATAAGACTAAGTAAATATGAGCAACATCACACTAATAAAGGAATCCAAGAAGCCCCTGGACTTATAATGCCTTTTTTTCCCTTTATATAGCATTTCCAAAAATGATTTAGAAACAGAATTTCTGTTTAAATTATGAAGACTGAATGGAATGTGTTCTGTAGAACTCAGTTTGGGAGACTGGGTATAAGAAAAATATCATGTGGATACAGATAATATATATTCTGTACATACAGTAAATAGTATATACATTTTATATCTGTACTTCAAAAGTGTCTTCTTCCTAGTTTCAGTTATAAACTATGTTTACTCAAGAGTTTCTGGGCTTCACTGATGCAACAAAATATATTTCTATTTTTATTAGTTGTTATCAATCAGCTATTGTTGCAATAATGTTATACAGAAAGAAACTCCCAGATCTCAGTGATTTATGTTAGAAATTATTTTTCTATCTCACACTTCTGAGAAGTTGGCTGAGGGGTTTTTCTTTAGGTTTGTCATTTTTGAAGGACACTGGCAGAAATGAAGATTCATCAAATCAAGAATCAGCTGAGAACCTTACCACCTTTAACTAGGACCTCAATTCATAGCAGTTGTGCACATCTGAGACACCTTGTGTTTCTACTCATGGAGGAGTCCTAATGTTCAATACACAGAATGGAGCTATGGTAATTAGTTGAATCCCTTAAGCATTGTGTTTACTTTGTTTTCCTAAGAATACAATCCATTTTGTGATTTTTGTTTAACCTGATTTGTATTGTATTTGGTGAAACTGTTTTCTAGTATCAAACCTCTACATCTACTATATTGTCTGCTTGTCTAATAACAGAAATATTTTTTGACTATAAGATAAAAATTGACAGTGAAAGGACTGATAAAGTCAGTCATTGTTCTAGTCCCAAGGACAGATAAGTTCAGGAGTTTTCTTCTCAGAATGACATTTTAAGACAAATTTTGCCCAGGATTCCCATTTTAAAACTTTCTTAGGCCTTTTACCTACATCTCATTTTTGGGTCCATGAGAACTACTTTACTTTCATTTTTTCCCGATACTGATTGGTAACTGGGTTTTGACTAAGCTCTGGAAGGGTGAAATATAACGTGTCATCCATAAGATACAATGTAGCTCTCTTGGAATCTTTTAAATGGAAAATTGTTCTTACACTGGGCCAACTGCCTATTTTCTTTGTTTTCTCACTTTAACACTAACTCCTGAGCATATCTTTCTAACTGAGGAAATTTTACCAAGGATGACTTAAAATTGCAGATTACATACAATTGAGGAAAGAATTAGAAAACTAGAAGATAAATCTTAGGAATTATCTAAAATTAACATGTATTATATATACATACATATATATGTGAGAAAATAAGACATGGGAACCAAAAAATGAGAGCATGCAGCACACATGTACTACTTTCAGAGGTAGAAAATAAATATTACTTGTCAGGTGTAAGATTCAGAAAGTTACACACAGAGCTTCATGTTCTAATATGACTCCACGCTTTCCCTGTTATACCATTGCTACTGGAGAATAGAAAGGATCTCTCTGTGATTACACAGAGCTCTATGTCATCCCAGTGATCGGTGTTCCTTGTTATAACCTCACCTTCTCTATCCCAGCCTAGAATTTCAGGAGGAACACACAACTCTTCATATCACACAGACATAAAACCACTGAAAGCATATTATAAAGCAGGCCTTCAGAGCTCCATGCCTTCCTAGACTTAATCAAGCATGGGAGGTGAGAGGTGGTTAAAATTGGTGAAAGGGGTCAAAATATATAAACTCCCAGTTATAAAATAAATAAGTCATGAGGACGTAATGTGAAGTATGGTGACTATGGTTAATAATACTGTATTGCATATTTGAAAGTTGCTAAGAGAGTAGTTATTAAAAATTCTTATCACAAGAAAAAAAATGTAACTATGTATGGTAATGAATGTTAACTAGAATTATTGTGGTGATCATTTTACAAATATCAAATCATTATACTGTACACCTGAAAGTAATATAATGTTCTATGCCAATTATACCTAAACTTACAAAAAAAATGTCATATATAGGTTCAAGTACATAAGAAGTTATCCCATGAAGAATGCATAATTAAATGTCTACTTTCTCTTAAAGAGCCATTATAGGAATTACATTATCCATCACATAGTACAAAAAACCAGATATTATGAAAAACAAAATGCTCGGAAAACAAATTGAAAAGGCTCAGTATGCATGTGCTATTTATTTTCTTTTGGATCCTCTTAGTACACATAGTGGGTAAAGGCAAAATAAGCAGTAATTCTTTTTCTTCTTCACAATTTTATTTTCCAACCTGCAGTAGAATAATGGCCAAAGTCAGCTGAAGTATGTTTATTATTCCAAAGAGACTCCAGACAAGGTCCAAACTACCTCAACGTTTTATATCAAGAAGAAAATAGAGTGAAGATGACAATTTGCATATCAGTAATCCCAGAGGTTAAGAATTTAAGTATTGGGCTTCCCTGGTGGCGCAGTGGTTGAGAGTCTGCCTGCCGATGCAGGGGACACGGGTTCGTTCCCCGGTCCGGGAAGATCCCACATGCCGCGGAGCGGCTAGGCCCGTGAGCCATGGCCGCTGAGCCTGTGCGTCCGGAGCCTGTGCTCCGCAACGGGAGAGGCCACAACAGTGAGAGGCCCGCGTACGGCAAAAAATAATAATAATAATAATAATTTAAGTATTACTTCTAGCAGATGTCAAAGACAGTTCATTATTCAGTTATACTTTGTACCTTTGGTCCTTGAATAAAGTTAGCATATAAATGAAGCAAAAAATGATTCTTAGACGATGGAGAATATTCAAGATTTAAAATGTAAACTTAAATCACATTTTAATATCCACTTTATTAACAAATGATAGCAAGAATTTTATAAGTTACGAGTAACACCTACCTTAACTGGCATGAAAAGTTATTTCCAACTTTTTACAAAAAGATGAAAATGATACTTCACATGAATTATAAACTGAGGGGAAAAGTCCTAGGAATAGAGGAAAATTGTCCAAGAGAATCTTCATGTGAAGAGGATCGTGGGGTTTCCAGGAGGAAGTAGAAAAAGAGTTACGTAAGTTAAGAATACAGGAGAAGGAGGTCTGGCACCATTTAGAGAAACGGGTGGGTTTTTCCCTTGTATTCAGTGAAAATTGCTTATGAAAACCCTGTTTGCTCTCTGCTGGTTCTTTTAAAGTTTCTCTTGGCTGAAAAAAATCTGCTGTGATGGTTAATTTTGCATGTTAAATTGACTAGGATAAAGGATTCCCAGATAGCTGGTAAAACATTATTGCTGGGTGTGTCTCTGAGGGTGTTTCTAGAAGAGATTAGCATTTGAATCAATAGACTGAGTGAAGAGATCAGCTCTCACCAATGTGGGTGGGGATCATTCAATCCACTGAGGCCCCCAATAGAACAACAATATAGATGGAAGGCAGATTCTCTCTCTCTCTCTCCCCTTTAGTTGGGACATCCATATTCTCCTGCCTTTGGCAGGCAATCAGAGATTCTTGTTCTTGTGCCCTCAGACTCAGACTGAATTACACCACTGGCTTTCCTGGTTCTCTAGCCTGTAGACAGTATATCACGTGAACCAAATTTCAGAATAAATCTCCTTTTATCTATCTATCCTATTGATTCTTTTTCTCTGGAGAACCCTGACTAAAACATTTAGCAAAAAAAAAAAATTTAAAAAAATCAGTGATATATTCATCCTATTTAATTTACCCAAAAATTATGTATATATATATATATTATATGTATACTTGTGTTTATACATATATACTCACATAGGATAGAGTCACAAGTGATCGCACACATTTCCTAGAGTATCCACCTTCTCAATATCACATATCTAAGTTCCCACAGTAGAAGATACAAAGATGAAAAGTTTAGGTCAATGTGATAATTGAAAATTACAATACCCCATTAAGTGTATCTCCAGTTCTTTTTATTTAACAAAGATTTCCTACTATGATTCAGGAACTACTTTAGACACTGGGTTACATGAGTTTAAAAAAAAATGCTGAAAAAGTTTTTCGTATATGGATCTTACTTTTTTAGTGAACAAATTCTTCTCAAATAAAATCTATTTTCATCGCATATAATTATTTTACTGTGTTGTAATTAATAGCAGGAAATGTTTTTCCATTTTTGAAATTGGAGAACTTAGTTTTTTAAGGAGTAGAAAATAAGTATCTAAAAAGTTTCCTGGTTTACATAACCTAAAACTACACCTATTTGTTTCTTTTTTTCCCATTAATCCACAGCTTTCAAAGATAATGTTGTAGTAAACCTGTCCAGGGATAGAATCTCAAGGAAGATGAAACAATGAAAACTATTTTTTGTTTTAGCTCCTACTAGCAGAATTTTTTTAATTTTATTTTTTGAGGTAATTGGCTTATAACTTTATATGTTTCAGGCATACGTTATATTTCTACTTCTGTATACATTACAACACGCTCACCACCAAAAATTTAGTTTCCATCCATCTCCATATAGTTGATCCTCTCTACTTATTTCGACCTCTTCCTACGCCTTCCACTCAGGTAACCACTATTCTGTTCTCTGTATCTACATGTTTGTTTTTGTTTGATTTGGTTTGTTAGTTTATTTTGTTTTTAGAATTTCTGAAACACAAGCTTACTTGATTCATTCCCATTCCTTGACAGCATCTCACAGAGCAGGCATACTCTATTTTACCCATTCATACCACTAGCCTGCTGTTGGAAGGAATACAGAGCTTTTCCCCACATAATGGAGAATCTGCTGGTTGATACTTCAGAGAATAAAGTCTCACAATGGGACTAGTTTTTTCCTATTTCTCTGCCGGGCTCCAGGCAGGATCTGAAAGAGACAGGCAAAGCCATAATCCATATGAATCCATATGGATGGATTTCTCCTGCACATTCTTCAGTACTTGCACCACTCTGCTACTTACTCTCATCTGCAAACACAGAGTGCATTTCCTTGTTGGGGTTTTATTTCACAAGCTCAACTGAGTGAGACTAATCTATCAAAAGTCTTGGGCATGGGAGATTGAGTTCCTCTTCTCTACCTTCTACCACCTGTTTGAGCTGGGTCAGTATATCTGCTCTGCAGCTCTAATTCTCCCTCAGGTGTCCTAGTCCAAGGAAAAAACCTAGGGTATAGGCAGTTAGAAGAAAACAGCACACACACAAAAAAGGTGTTCTCCAATCTAAATTTATTTGTAATAAAATGTGCTGCAAATCTGCTTTGGGGGTTTTATTTCCCAATTGCTTCAAAACCAAGGCAGGGAAGAGCAGTGCTCTTAATCAGCTTTTTAAACTCACAAATTCTGGTAGGTGTAGCAGGGAAGAACACATGGATAAGTTTTTAGTGAAGCCAGAGTACGGGGGTTCTTTGGCCTTGAGGATTTTCTTTGATTTTGTTAAAGTCTCTTGTAAAATAGCCTCTGAGTACATCTAAAGATAACTTCGTGGATTTATTAGTTTTGCACTTTATGCTCCATTTGTCAAACTAATCTCTAAACCATTAGAGGATATTTGGCCTTGGGTCTAAAGCATAGAGGGCATAGGAGGCCCAAGTAGATATTATAAAGAAATCAATGTGGCTTATCTTTTTCCCATTTCCTCTGAGAGCATACTTCCCCAGCATGTGCTAAATATATTTACAATTCTTGGGAAAGCAGAGAACAATTACTTTCACAGATATGTAATGGATATTATAAATTTAAAAAATATATTAAAAATGGACATTCCTACCATGGAACTATGACTAACACTTAGAGATAAATAATGAAAAAAATATGATATACTATATTATATATACATGCATATAGCTTTATAGATATATATAATGCATACTGTGATAAAAATATGGCAATATAGAGTTTTAAGAAAAACTTGTGCCTGGAATGTCTCAATCTTCCAGAAGGAGTGCAGACATTTTAGGCACCAGACACTATTATTTTGCTGAGCATAAGATGGTAGTTTAAATAATAGTCTTAGCTCTACAAGTGACAGAAGATGAATGATGATTTGGAGAAGTACCTGGTGATGCAGGAGAAGCAGGATTACCTCAAAGAATCTGAAGCTTGCATGAGCCAAACTAGATAATTATAGAAATGGAGTGAGAGAAAATTAAAATATGTTCAAATTGACTGCTGTTAAAGCTTTTTTTTAAAAGAGGTTTTATGGATTATTAGCTCTAGTAGAGAACCAGTAGCCAATGGAAACACTAGGGAAAGAAATGGAGAGATCTAAGGAAGCAGAACTCAACAACTCAGTTTCAGAGGGAACTGGGATCCAGGAAACCATAGAGAAGGTTCCTCTCAAAATTAGATGGATTCCAAAGTAAAAGTCACTAGTCAAGCTATTCTTAAAAACTGGGAAAACTGTAGCAAATGCTTACATAAGATGTGCATAGATATGAAAGGGATGGGAATACAATCAGCCATAAATACTCAAGACTTCACTGAGTGATCTCAAAGGTAACTATGTTACTGTGGACAGAGATCCAGGTATTGAGGAAATGTGTTTCTGAAGTTTGGGAAATTAGGAAACTAGAGGAAGACACAAGCAGAATGACTCAAGCCATAGGAGAAATGGGAGGGCGACAGTAGGTATAATCCAAGATTATAGACAATGGAGTGAAGAAAGAAAAACTCAATGAAATTAGACTATTCAAAGTGGGAAATTAGTTGGAATTTCTAAGCAGTGGTTACTCCCTAATGACCCAGAATATAAGAAGTTATATTTCTTACAACCATCTAAATGACACATTTGTTTGGAGAACTTGATAGACAAATGTATTAATCCATAAACAAAGACAAAGAGAGAAAAACTTGATGCCCAAGATTTTGAGAAACAGACATATAGAACAGAAGGAAGAAGAAGAGGAGGAGAAGGAGGAGGAGGAGGGGGGGATGGGGAGGGGGAAGAGGGGAGGAGGGGAAGGAGGAGAAGGAGGGGGAGGAGCGGGAGGAGGGGGAGGAGGAGGAGGGGGTATGGGGGGGAGGAGGAGGAGGGGGGATGGAGAGGGGGAAGAGGGGGAGGAGGAGGGGGAAGAGGGGAGGAGGGGGAGGTGGGGGGGAGGGAGAGGAGGAAGAAAAGGAAGAAGAAGAGGAGGAAGAAGAAGAAGAAGATGAAGGAGAAGAAGAAGAAGAGGAGGAGGAAGAAGAAGAAGGAGAAGAGGGATATAAAACCTTGTGTACATTCATAGAGAGAATAAGGTTGATGAAATTTGAGTCCTAAGCAAATAGCCATTAAAATAGCAGAAATGAAACTTGTGGCCATTTACAAAAGGAGTTCTGGGACATTAGTATTAAGGACCAAACCGAAGTAAACATGAATTCTTACCATGTCTAGGATTTGTTAATGTTCAGGGTGTTGGGATGCAAGCTTTGGAAACTTTATTCACACAAATAGATACTAAGACAATTAAGGAGTAAAGAAGATGTTCTTGAATCAATTTCACGTATCAAATTTATTTATGCATTCTTCTAACCCATTTCAGAGCTTTTGAGGAAAATCTTCACTAGCAATTCTTTACTAGCAGTCCCAGGTCAAATCTCAAAGGAGTTATTCATGAATGTGGGATCAGGACTGCCTTCATGAATGGCCATTCTTCAACTGTGAGGCAGACAGCCACACTCATAATTGACCGTAGATTTAAAGACTCAGTTCAGGGAGATAAAAGAAGACCAGGAATATGTTTTTCCCAGTGCTCATTTACAAACAAAGAGGGATTTGCTTTAAATTCCTGGCATGTTTTCTAAACTTTTTACTCCCCCTCAAATTCTCTGATTAGTAAATGGATATAATCTATTTCCTTTAACAGTTGGAAGGAGCTAATCTTTTAAAAATCATGAATGTGAGGACTCGTCCCTTCTTCTCCACTGAACCAAAAAGAGGTAAGGGCATCTACTCTACGGAAACAAAATTTTCCTGGATTTTCTATTCCAGATATTAATTGAAGGGGGATAGGAGTTAGTCTATGATAACTATGTTCTAGTCTATGTTTTATGTTCCATCCACTGATTCCATCCTTTTATTTCTCAGTTGACTAAGAATCCAAATGAGGAAGAGCTATGGTGTTAATTGAGTCCTTAAAATCCTAATGAGAGAATATTTCATACTCTTGAACAAGGAAATGGCAACTCCATGTCAATATATAAGCCATCTAAAATAAATACCTCTAAAACATTTATACTAGCAATCATTCCATATAGTGATTATATACCAGATAGATAGATAGATAGAGGGGAAAAAAAGAAAAAAAAAGTCTCTTTATTGATAAAGACACTTCAGGTAACTTCAGGCACTTGAGAATCAAGAGATCATACCAAGTTATGCTTTAGAACCTGTACAGTGAGCTTTGAATCCAGTAAGTCACAGAGGAGAGAGTAGATAATAAAGAAGGCCAAAGTGGATTTGTACTACACAAATATGAAGCCATTGAAGGAGGGGGCAATGTGATAGAAGTTCAGAAGGAGATTAGAATTGTTGACATGCTTGAGAAAAGTTGAATAGCCAAAACTGCTTTAAGAGGTATGTTTTAATGGACCAGGAAAATAAGTGGGCACCAAATCCAATTGCACTCAGCACTTGCCATCCTCTTTCTATGATGAACACACAAATTAATATACTTTAAGTATCCTTTGCCTAACCCTTATTTATATAATTATTAAGTCCTCATTAATTCATTGAATAAATTTGTTAAAATAATTTTCTATTAATTTGTACATAAACCTAGTCAAATCAGATATCCAAATAAAATTATGTAAAAAAACATAAAATAATATTTTTCAGGAATACTTAATTAGTAATTTCATTTTTTATTTCAGAAATGGTTGAGAAATAAAGCAATCTTAGAAATAACTTGCTGCTTTTATTTCCTATTTTTTAATTTTGAAAATCTGGGTAAATATTTATATTTGTGAATATATAAATTAATTTTGTTAGTAAATACTAACTACTTTAGATTTTTACTAGGAAATTAAGTCACGAGGTTTTTAGCTTTGAAATTCTATATTTCTAATTTGGTATTAGATATATGTAGAACTAATTTTCTCTTTAATTATTGTTCTAAAAGATTATTTTTAAGGCTATATATTCACTTGAAAAGGAAACGTTACAGAAAGTTCACTAACTTCAAAATCATTCAAGTAATGGGGAATATTTCTTTGTAAGGTTATACTAAGTGTGGATTGTTGTAAATGTCTGATTTACCTTAGTGGAACAAATGTTTAAATATGCCTGTCTTCCAGGAAGCCACTGAGGTCTCTAAAGTGTTCCTGGCTAATTGGGAAAAAATTGCAGGGAAGCAGAGGTAGCAGATGGAAAAAACAGTTGGCTGAGCCTACTGCCCATCCTACACAGTTGCCAAAACCCTTGAAAGTAATAGCCCATTTTGGAAACATTTTCTGGAAGAACAAATGTTTGCTACTGAAACTAACATTGGGGCTATTAGGAAATACTCAAATAAAACATCTCCTTAGCAGAAATAAATATTTTACTTGAGAAATTCTTGCCAGTGTAAATATGCCATTTCAAGAAAAAACGTTATTGTAGACAGAACATGAAACATATAAAGAATGGAGAATTAGTACACATTATTCATTTACCTTTTGATATAATTTATCTTATGATTGACATTTTAGCAGCATATTTAAACTGGGGAAAGTTAATTTGAATAATAAAAGAATGAGTGTGTTTCTACTACACTATTTTAGCTTGTTGACCTTAGCTATAAAAGAAGTTGAAAATCATATAGATAAGCTAAAAGTTAAGGCAAAATCAACAACCTTCAAGCATATTGAGCAAAGGACTATATTTTGATTCTGAATGTTTAAATGTGTTTCTTTATCTGATTGAATTTGATTAGAATTTGTCTCAAATGCTCATGTTTTAATTTATTTCTCTAGGATGTATCAGGGAGAGTTTTTAGTAAAAATTAGTTCAACAATCGTGATGAGAATATTAAAATGACTCAAATTACTGATATTTCTCTGAGTCCTTTTTATACATGAAGAGTGCTGCTTTTAATGACTTATTTTATCTTTGTTTTGGGTTAAGTCTTATATAGGCCTCTTACTCTTTTGTGAGAAGTATAAATATGTGGAATTTTGAAGGTAATGAAGGGATTTAAAATCAATCTAGTTCAATCTACCCACTAATTACAGAGGAACAAATTGAGTTCTAGAAAGGTTAAGCTATTTGCCCAAATCATATAACAAATTAGTCACAAAGCCAGGATAAGACTTCCAATCTCCTAATTCTTGCAGCAGAATTTTAAAATTAAAGTTGTATTTTTCTTATTTGGCTCTTCTTTATGTCATTTTCTCTATACACTGAGACATAAAAATTTAATGTGTACTAGTCCATTTATTTTCTTTATAGTTATCTACTTTATGTATAAACTGATGAGGAAGAAGTAGGATTAATGAGACAGCGGTGATATTCTCTACAGATTTTCTTATTTAGCACTGCTAGGGAAAATAATGATGCTCTTGGTTTAAATAAGATCTTGTAAGTGCATTTTTTTATATTGCTCTCCAAGCTACACATAGAAAATGTGATTCCCTAAGTTTAAGATTCTGTGCAGTAAAGTGTTAATCTTGCCAAGGAGAGGTCTAGCTTTTCCCCTCACCTCCTAGGAGGTGACCTCTACAGCAGTAGACTGTCCAGTCTGATGACTGTCTTTGTTAACCATAGTTTGGGAGCAAACTGAACGCTCTATGCTAATCATGTGATTAAGGTGGGGGCTTTGGACCATGTAGTGTTACCTTGGCCTCCGGAGGTGCTGGAGACTAAAATCAGGTTTACTGTCAAATCCAAAAATATAACTGTTTTTTCATCATATAAAACTCGTATGTATATAAATGATACATATCTATATCTACGTCTATATCTATCCACACAGAAAAATATATTGATAGACACGTGCAATTCTAGCTAGATATATATAGGTATAGATATAGATGTACAGAAAAGATAGATATATAATACTTTCTTTTAGTAATTTTTTCCCATCTCTAGGCTTTCTTTTTGCCTCTCTACTTTTCTGAGCTCTCCTACCTACTGCAATGGTGTGGTTTTGGCTTGCCTGAGCCTCTTAAGGCTTGTGAAAAATCTGCTTGAAATATTAAAGTAGACATTTATAAGTGAATCATTAAAAAAAAAAACATACCCAAACTCCTCTATGTGATTAGTTTTCTCTTCTAGTTCATTAAACAATATGCAAAAACAAGAGCTAAAAATGGAGAGATGCAATTAATAAAATATTTTTGGAAACAATAACCTTGAACACACATTACTGTGAAGTTAAGTTTTACTCTTTTCTTGAATGATTGAGATACTTTTGTTACCCTTTTAAAATTGAAATGGAGATGCACATTCGTCCAGGAGATGATGCCTAATAAATAATAGTGGAGGAAAGAGAATTAAAAAAAAATATTTCCCTGATACCATGCACACGGTGTAATTGGGCCCTGCAGCAGTTGATATTCCAAATCTCTGAGCAAAGGTAAGAATGACTGTTATAGAAATGTTTTTGAATGATTTTCTGATTAAATGTACTTACATCTACTATTTCAGTATTCATGAAGCTGCATTTGGCTTTGGGCTCTTGGCTTCTTTGTCAGTTTCTTGAAGTCAAATTTTAAAGCTAGAATTTACCATGGAAATACCAGGAAGGTAGTATGATGTGAATTTAATAGTTTACTTATAAAGCAAGCCATATTTTACAAAATGTAACTTGAATTATCTCAAAGGATTTATTTTCTGTTCTTCCTTAACCTCGCCTTATGTATATGTGCAGTAACCTTTTCTCAATCTGATCATTTAATTGCTGAATTACTGAACAAATCCCAGACTCAGACATTTGGAAGACATAGTGGTTTTCAGAGCAAATTACACAAAATTTAAAGTAATTAGTACTTTATTTAGGATACACTAAATATTGTTTTTTCCCTCCAAAATTCATTTTATAGGCAAACTGGATTGCAGTAATCTGGGGCCTCAGTCCAAACCTCCTGAATCAGAACTCTTGAGTGTGGGATGAGAATATAAATGTTTAAAGAAACTCTCTGGGTGGTTTTTATGCACATTTAACCATAAGAGCCAGTGCTGAGTGTTCAGTAATTAGAATAAGGGTCATGTTGTGTGATATCCTGTGGTGGAGAGATTGCAGTGTGAGCTGGTTTTGTTTAGCCCCATTCAAATACAGGTGCCCAGAAATTTTTCTTTCTCTCATTCAGTCTCAGTGTCTTCGCGTCCTTAGCTAAGGAAGAGAGCATCACCTACAGTCAGTCTTGGCAAGGATGCAGTGCTTGAAAAGATATATGGGTATTGTTTTTCCTGGATTGCAAAAGGTGATGTACTAGGTGCTGTTGAAGGAGGGTGCAAGTGGAAAAACAATTAAGGTGGCTCCTCAGTACATGTGATATGTGGTAATTCCTTAAATGGAGTACTACATGTACAATGTATTTCTACATGGCTCCAACCAAGGGTCGGTGAGGTCTTGACAAGATTGGTTAAGCCCAATCCAGAATTAAAAGGCACATTGACAGCTTTCCAAGGGATCTTCTGAATATGATTTGGTTTACCAGATGGATCTGCCTCAGGTAGAGAAGGCCGAAACTCTGTTCTGAAATCTTCAATGGCTCCAGAACACTCCTTAACTTGAGCATTTAATATTCTCAACAATAGAATTACACAGAAATTAATTTTAATTTATCATCCACTTTCTCTTACAAAAATCTTCTATTTCAGCCAAGCTGATCTTTTCATTGTCCCTCAATACTCAAATTGCTATCACCACAAGCTCTTAGGCCACCTCCTGTTCTTCTATCCAAGATTCAAGTTCAGTTTTCAAACGTCAGGGAGCTCACTGCCTATCTTTTCTTCTACGAATATTATGGTTTTGAGTCCTACATTCAAGTCTTTAATCCATTTTGAGTTGATTTTTGTGATTGGTGTAAGACAGTAGTCTAATTTTATTATTTTGCATGCAGCTGTCCAGTTTTCCCAACACCATTAATTGAAGAGACACTCCTTTCTCCATTGTATGTTCTTGGTTCCATTGTTATAAGTCAATCGTCCATATAACTCTTCTTGATGGTAGAGATTCCCCAACTGCACCCAGACACAGTTTCTTTCCTGTTGGATGGTTGTTTGAGGTCAACTATGACAAATGTCTGCCTGGCACAAGAAGTCTCTCCTCAAATTTACCTTTTCACAGAGCTTCAGACTGTGTACTTCCAGTACGCCAAGAGGTTCAGGTACTAACAACAGAGAATCTCAAACCATTGTGTAACAGTTTTCATTGTTTGCAAGTTCTGTATTTTAAATAAATTTACAACTTTATATTTTCCACCACCCTTTTTTGTACCTGTAGTTAACCAACAAACCTCTCTCCATTCATTTGCTTCCAATGTAACAACGTGAGAAGGATGACTCAGCAGAAGATTATCAAAGTCAGCTAATTTAGATGTTTTTTGTTTCTTTTTCCCCTGGAATTTCACTGTTCTTGTAGTCTTTTCATTATTAACGGCACATATATTCTTTTGAAGGTTGAATTGTTCAACTAAAAATATTCTTTAGTATATTTTCTTCCTTGTGCATAAACACATAATTTCTTTATCAGGTGTTCAGCCATAACTGTATCAGGAATTTTTTTAAAAATTTAGTTATTATACTAACTACACCTAGAAGACTTGATTTAAAGCTTACAGTAGTTAAAAAAATACATACATAAATGACTAGACTACAGAGCAAAAAGACAAATGTGTATTCACAGAATATGTATTTCTTCTTTCTGTTCCTACAAATATTTAAACTTAGAATAAAATAATCTTTGTTTTGACAAAATATTATACTTGTCATATTTAGTAAACTAGAATATATAATATGATCAAATGACAAATATATTATTTTTATGATTTTAAACCTTATTTAAATTCTTTAATAATAAGCCAATGAGTATTAAAAATATTTCAGAAAGCAATTTCTCACAATTAACAATGAACTATATATTATTCAAAAAGAGTTCTCATCATGGGAAAGAATGGATAATTGACTCTGAACTGATGTGAACTTTCAAAATCAGTATTTTATAGCAAATTCAGTTATCCCAAAAGGACTGTGTGATCTCATTTGACATGCAGCGAGACTTCAGGATTAATGTAACATGTAATTTATCTAATTTTAGCACAATAATTTCTTGGAATTTAATTTAAAAATTCTTGGGTATAGCTTGAAATAAAATTGGCTTCAGTGAATGAACCCCATAAAATCAAATTGGGTTGGAAGATGGTTAAGCAAAGTTGTAAAGCTGATTATTCTAAGAGTTCTATATGTTTACTTATAACATGAATGCATTAAAATTTTAGAAAACTATTAATTCTGATTATATAGTTATGATTTTTAAATTTACTTCCCAATAATAAATTATTAGGAAGAATTATATTAATTTATTTTCTGTTTTCTAAAAATGTTTTACATTGAATATATATGGATATATTCTTACAATTTTTAATCAGTATGGACAAACAAATTATCCTCTAATGACTTTTTTTTAAAGCATACTTTTCATTCCAGGAGTAATTTGAATTTTATGGCCAATTACTGCTACTGAGCTGTTTCATGCATGATAATATTCATATAAATGCACATATAGAAACATAAAAGATGTTTCATAATGTGTTTTACCTATATGGAATGCATTATATCTGTTTTCTGCAACTTGCTTTTAAAAATTAAAATACATCTTTGTTTTTATATGTAAACGAAACTGATGTACAGATAAATGAATAAACACATCTTGTTGTAAAAATAGATGTTTAAGAAGAGAAAGGACAAAATATGAAATATTTTCATATCCTCTGAAAAAATGGTGACATTGCTACCCTATATTTATATATATACATTTCATTTTAAGTGGTACTTTTTTGAAAGTTACTAAAACCTGCTTAGACTCAATAGATTTTCAAACTAATATCCCATTAACAATTAATTACTAAATATCTCAGTTTTTTTTATTATTGTTTTGGAAATACCCAGAGAGTTTTGGTGAAAGTTTGGTCTTGGAGATGGTAGTAAAATCTGGCTATTTTAGAGTTGCACTAATTTAGGCTTGTATCTTCAGGTTTAGAGATGAAAAGCAAACAATTATCCATGTTTCCTTTTGTGAGTTCAAAAGGTTTGTGAACCTTTGCTAAATTACATTCAACAGTGGTTTGTGAGTTCAAACCACTGTTGAACGTAAATAAGAATTATGGCTGCAACTTGTAATGATGAATTGAGAAGTTCCAGTTCTCCCATAATGTGATTACGATTCCCAATCATAAACTATAATTCCTTAAAACAACTAAGTACAAATACAAACAAATAAGGAAAAGCAGCAGCTGCACTTTGAAAGATAGAAAATGTGAGTTTATCACAAACCAGGAAATGGAGTAATGGGAGACTCTCTGTTGAAAAAACCAACCAAATTATTATACATTTCATAAGGTATGTCTAATTTGACATTAAATTCCACCTGGTCAAATATTTGAAATTTGTTTTTACCTCCTCTAAGCTTCAGATAAATGTATAGTAGAAAATGTTGACATAAAACAAGTTTGTTTAGGGCTATTCTGTGGCCAAGAAAAGTCACTTATTCTGTCTGTGTTCTTTAAAATGGATACTTTTTGTATTGAAAGGCATCTGTTCTAGTGGCAACTACTGACCCTTCTGTTTTCTTTATATAATATTATGACTATAACCTGCTTATCGTACTCTGCTTGGATTGTAGAAATAAACAGTTCCAAACTTCAAGTGCAGCAGGATGGCTATTATAATGGATTTAAAAATGATATACAAACAAAGGGCCAGGCAGAGCATGCTGTCTTCCATAGCACGTTTTCAACAGGGCCCTAAACTTCATGTAAGTGTGTTGCATAAAGCCAATGAAAGCTACTAATGTATTAACAGTTCTAAAACTATTTATAGGAAGATTATATATGACATCCTACATTCAGTTAATAGCCATTTTATTGAAGGACATATTTATCCTATAGGTTTGAAAATGGCTGATGGATCACATTTAGTTATAATATCTTTACAAATATTTACACTTATATATAGTAGTCATATTTTTCCTGTTTATATTTGTTTGTCATTGTTTGGTTAAAAAAGTACAACCTTGTGATTTAAAATCAGTAGTCTTAACTATATTTCTAGAGATGCTGGAGACTTATAATAGAGGGTATTTTACAGACCTATGGAGTTTAGCAAGAAATTTTACATCACAAGGTTTTACGTTCTAAAAATAGAGTGGGGCAATTTTCTTCAAAAATGAATCTAGCCAGAATATAAGAAATACTGTCTCATTATATTTCTGAAAGGATATTTTCTTCCTGATGACTGAGATAATAAGACACTATTATAGTCTCAGCATTTGATCATCACTTTTTATCAAAAACAAGTCTGAGCTGTATCAGGAAAAGAAAATTAGGGAAGCAGACTTTGATATGGATATCAATACCACAATAACTTCCTGAAAAAACACTGTAATTTATTTCCATAAGATGATGCCATGTGGAATTGAAGTAGGAAGATTGCAGGTCAAAGACACCCCTTCTAGTATGTAATAAGTCTCTTCCTAAATGATTAGAAATTTAAGATCAGATTGTTCAGACTGTGAAAGTTTGTCATTAATAGAGATGTTGTTAGAAATTTTATGTAAGCAATAATTTGCTTTTATTGCAAAATTCAGCACTTATATCGCTTTTGTAAATAACTGTAATTATAATATATACCATATATTTAAGCAGTTAGGGTACTTTAAAAGTAAAATAACATTTCCAAAAAATGAAATGGTGTTCCTTTCCATTTTCTTCCCTGAATAAACATATCTCTTTCATTTCAACTTTTTTAAATCAAACTAATCACATCTGAATTCTAAAAATATTTATCTGTTTTTCAGGAACCAGGTTTAATTGCTTTGGTGAAAATAATGAAAATAGAACAGATTTCTTCTCAATGCTTGTTTCTCATATAATTGTTAATTTATTTGGAGAATGTGAGCCAAATGAGTTGCGTTTATTTTAAGGTCCAATGAAGCAATTATCCAATACTCTTTGAACATGATGCAAACCTTTATAGAATATTACAGAGTAATTAATGTTTTTTTGTACAGCACCCAATCTCTAATTTCTCAGGTTGGATTACTTCTACCTTGTTGAATTGGAAATTCAAAGCGAAAACATTTTAATTTTTTTTACTTTTTCTTCAATTCCCAAATCTGTTCTTTTGGGATAAAAGTAGAACACAAGTTTTGCATACCAATTCTTATGTTTATGTGCATTTTGTTTGATTTTATCAATAAAGTGGATAATTAAAATTAAAAGATAGCCTTTTATTATTACTATTTGTTTGCTTTGCCATCAGTGTAACTTACTTAACATACTAAAATCATATTATGTTAAAGACTTGGACACACTCAGCAATAGTAGTTTACACCAACAGATTTTCAGACATAGATAATAGCTTTCTGGCTTCTATAAAAGGCAGATATGTCTAGTATAATTAAAGTGTTTTTGAAAAATGAATTGATGAACACAGAGTGGTAGACAATAACATGCTAACTGAAAATGACAATTAAGCTAAAAGCAGTGGGTTCTGTGCTGTACAGGATGAGTGTATTTCAGCAAGGCCATGGCTAACAGTGGTACCTCTCCAGTTAGGCTTAGTGGAATCTGTACCCAGGAAATGTCATTATGTCATCTTTCCTAAAATACCATTCAATTATACTGTGTTTCCACACAAATGGAAGAAATCCAATAGGCATATAATTCTCTGAAATATTTGGAATGTTGATGCAGTTTCGGGACTGATTTTGCAAATTATTGCAATGGTTATCATTTTTAATGAGAATAAGTATATTTTAGATTTTGCTTCCCTATAACATGGAATAGTTGCACCAGTTCTCTCTGTAGTTGAGAAGTTTGACAGTGACTAGACAAGTACACAGACAGCCAGTTAAAATCAATTATACATTTTTTTCCTGAACATTTACATTTTACTGTGCAAACCAGGGTAACTATAACCTTGATGGTATAAGAAGGTGAATTGAACACTTCAGTACAGTTACTTACAGATGAGAAAGTTTAGATTTGTAAAAAATGCACAACTTAAAGAATTTAAAGGTCATCGTTATATTTAGAATTTGCAATTTGGCATGTTGGCTGGCCCTGTACATAGAACTAGAATATTTTCAAGAAAAATCCACTGGGGGCACATTATATTTAGTTAGAATTCATCTTTACTGATATATAGATACTCAGTAAAGATATATTTTCTTTCTTCTCTTTATATTATCAATCTTTTTAACTTTTTGGAGGAATTTATACAATTGATTTTGAAATGGCAGTGCTGATTTTCTTTGTTCAAGTTTAACAGACCAGCTTTTATTTTTTCATTCAGCTCCTGAAGAAATGAGCTCAAGACAAAGACACACACACACAAAAAAAGAAAAATTTAACACCTCCTTTGCAAAAAACTATCACTTTTTAACCGCTATTTTGATAGATTTAGTAAAAATTATTCATTCTAGTCACCAATATACAAATTAAAATAAACATGCTCTTTGACTGAAGTGGTAAGGGTAACTACAGCAATCTCTTTTTCAGATAACCTATTTCATATGGCTCTGAAAATGCAGCAAACTAAACAAACCAGAGCAAAAGTAATCATTGATGTGCCAGCCAGTTCAGAGATGGGTTAAATTTTTCTGTAAAGCACAGGATAGTATAATACTTTAGGCTCTATGGGCAAGTCTCTGAAGTAAGCCACTTGTCCCTTGTAGTATGAAAACAGCCATAGCCAATGAATTATAAATGGCCATGGCTTTGTTTCAATAATACTTTATTTACAAAAAAAAGGAGACATATTTGGCCTGTGGCCATATTTTGCCAAATCCTGTATTAATCTATTGATTAGGAAATAATAACTCAGGGATTTTCGTTACTAAATTGGTTTTGTTTCAATTGACAATTATACCCTCTTCCTAAAAATTTCTTCTATGTATTTTTTTTAAAACTGCAGAAAATCAAGGATAGTCCACCTTTCACTAAAACTCAATTACTAGTCCTGATTCTCCAGTCTACCTAGCTACCCAAGATTCAGCATAAGCAATTACCAAATTCCTTATCTTTTGCAGAATATTACCCCCAAACACCATTTTATTTAGAATATCATCACCATTTTATTTGTGATTCACCATATAAACATAAAAAGAAAGCAGCTTATGTTTTGGGGAGTCATGGAAAAAATTCTCAAAAAATAATTTTTACCTCTGTGTAGTTTTCGTCTTTTTAATAAATGTTTCTATCAAACTCATATCAAGCTCTCTATCTAAATGTTTTAAAACTATAACAAAATATAGCAGTTTCCTGTTTCATAGTTCCACAACTGTGATCTATTTATGTTCAACTCTTTTAGCTATTTCTCTGTTATTTTGCTTCTACAGTTCTAAATAATTTGTTTATACTGATATAATTTCATTAATAAGTTTGTGACCTTATCTATTTACTTTCTTTGTGGTGTTTTAATACTTAGCTATTTTAAATTCTTCACATGGCTTACCCTTTCCGTATCCTATCCTATATGTTTGTAACAATTTTTGTTATATTATAGATATGTATAATATTTTAATAGATATTTGATATTTATATTATACATACAGTCCATTCATTTGTTTTCAATATTTGCTTTTTCCTGAATCGTCTTCTATAGTTTTAAATACTCTATATCAATTGCTCTGTGGTTTTCCTCTCAAGGTTTTGTTGCTGTTCTTTTCTGTTGTTATTGTTTTAATGCTGAGGCTTTTCCTTCTCCAGGAACTAGTCTCCTGCTCTCAACCAGACTGGTTTTGCTCTAATCTGTGCATTGAATTTCACTGTGAGACTTCCATTTTACCCTACAGATTTTCTTTCTTGATCATGTATCTCTCTTTTTCAAAAATTAGTTCCCTACACTGTTAAAGTTCAAATTGTAGTCGCTTCCTAGGAAAAAGGGATAGGTGGACAATTTCTACTTCTTTTCCTTCACTCTATAAATGTCTTTATTATACTTTCAAAGGAGATCAATAGTAGTTTAATAATTTCAAAATGTTTTTTTCTCAGAAATTTGACAAACTACTCAATTATCTTCTATAATCCAATGCTACATTTGAGAATACTAATGACACTTCATTTTCATTTCAATTATTTGGAAAAAAGATTTTTTCCAAGAAAACTGTTCTACCTTTTCAGAATGAAATATCTTAGAGTGTCTTTCCAGTCCTCATTCATTAATGAGAATGAATCTGTTCAAAATAGAAATGACATTTCTATTTGTTATTTCTTTGATGACTCCATCTCTTTGTATTGTTTTTTCTGAAATTTCTAATTTCCTATTTATCTTTTATTATAGCAATCTATTTAGTATTTTTTGGCATTCTGGGAGATTTCCATATCTTTACTTTCCATTCTCATAGTTGAATTTGTTTTCTTCTGTCACAAGAAAATACAAGCACTGTATCTTGTGTTTTGATATATCTTAGTTGCTCATATCATATTCATATTTAAAATTCTATATTAGAAACTTAAAATGCTTAACCATATTCAGCTTACTTTACTTTCCAAGTCATTGGAAAGATTCTACTTTCTCATTTCCTTTGAAGATGCATAACACCACATCACTAGATCTGTCCCGTGGGTTGTGGTGAGTGCTGATGTGTTTTCCCTTTGCTTCTGAGCACTTAGTTACTGATGAAGAACTTCTCAGTACTGTTGTTTCCTACCCAGTTGATGAAAAATCATGTGTGTACAGGTGGTGCAGTTATAGGATGCTGGAATCTCAATCAACATGGGTACTCTGTGGCCCTGATAGTCATCCTTACCCAGACTGAGTTTTCAAGCAATACTACTACTACTACTATTACTACCAGCACCACAGCAATATTAAATAATAATAATAACAATAATAATAAAGTAAAATTTTACTTTCTTAAGCCACAGAAGTTTTTGTTTGTTTATTTGTTTGTTTCGCGTACAACAGTGTTACCCAGTCTCTCCTGAGCGATTCAAATTGGATATTATTATTTCACTGAGGACTTATTTTTGTGTAATTTTAGTTGTACTTTTCACATGACCCCTGTAAACTTTAAATATTTTTATTTTTTGTTTATGTTTAGTGTCTGTCTTCACTTTGATGGCATTTTCTGAATGCTTAGTAAGCTTAGGTTTTCTGATTAAGTACTTAAAAGAATTTAATAACTTATTACTAGCTATATGTTTGAGGTCTGTGCTCCAGAGTGATTGGGTTAATTTTTTCCCCCCTCATTATAAGATCTCTAAATTTCCAGGTTATTTACTTCTCTGGAAAACTTCAGGTTTTTTAGAAAAAAAATTATGTCAGTTTTTAAGCTATATACAATTACTGCCAACGTTCTGGTACTGGAATTTGGGAAGACTGCTAATGTTTCTTGCTGTTGTGGAGCAGATTTCAGTTTATAACATTAACTTCTCCATTTTTATTACTTGTACCGAAATCCAGCATCTCTCAAGTTGACATATTCCTGAGATTAAGTATCAGGTCTCCTGTGGATTTGGGAGGAATGGATTAGCTGTACTGATCAGAAAGGTAATGCACAAGTCTAATTTCTTCACATACATAATTTCAAATTCATCACAAACTTTACAATTTCTGGTATCTCTTTGTTCTGTGAAAGCACTGAGCTTTCATTTTTATCTTCTTTATTAAATCACTTACCGTGCTTCTACCTGCCATTTTTTTCTATCCTATTTTATTTCCCCTGTGAGCATGCTTTATATTATTATTATTATTTTCCTATCATGTTGTAATGCTTGAAGAGGAAACATGGTAAATGCTCACATTCACACAAATATATTCTAAATTTCTGAAGTACTCCCTTTATATATCTTTACATTTTCATTGTCTTATCCTAGATAAGCCTGTTTTTCAGGTTCAAAGACAATACTAATGGGAAAAATAATAACTATGATTCATTGAATGCTTATGTCTCTTCTTTTTAAAATATTTTATATGCCATTCATAGAGTAATCTTTGTTGTCAGCCAAGTAGAAATTATGCCACTTTATATATCAGAGTTAAGTAACTTATGCAAGGTTAAAGAGTTAGTAAGTATAGGATAAACACAAGTCTGTCCAATTCCAAGATTTTCAGTCTTTTCAATGTGTTGGAGTTGGTGAAACCAACACCAATGGCAACTGATGTAGTAACAGAGGAATATGTTCTGTAAGAATGACTTGATGAACCAAATTGTCAGCTATTTTACTTAAAAATTGCACATAGACATATGGACATATGTTGATGTATCAGGAGATGAAAAAGAACATCATTTGCTGGCAAAAGAAAAATTACTTGTTAAATATGCAAAAGTTTAAGACTGAAGAATTGAAATAAAGAATGAGTTGAGTGTTTGATATAAAGGTTAACTAGAGAAATTACTGAAGTGATAACAGATTATTAGTTAATATTTTCCTGAAATAGGGAAATTTTAGTCTTCCATCATGTTTATTAGTAGGGTATTCATCAAGAGATCACAAAAATAAAGAAATTATTATTCTATATAAGTAAAAACCTATAAACACACAACCATATAGATACACATGAAAATAAATGTCTTATACTCACAGAATTCAGGTATGATGACATTATAATATAACTGTTACAGTTTTATTCTGTGTTTATCTTAAATTCCAGCATATTTCCAAAATTGTAGAGACATAAACTTTGATAACATCAGGCAGTTTTGTTTACACATATTTCTTAGAAAGATAATGACATTCTTTTTAAAAATTCACTTGAATAGTAAGGCAAACTTTATTTATTGATACCATTCTACTTAACTAATTGTTAACTTATTTTTTTCCTGTTTGGACACTGATTAATAATAGTGCTTACAATCAAAGGCTTTGTTCTTTGTTTTGTTAAAAGTGAAGAGATAGTGTCATGAAATTTAAGGAAAAAAGGACAATTATACTGAAAGTGAATCAAACTACTCTATTGTTTGATGAAATGGCATCCTAATCATCCAAACATCTCTTCCTTTGACATCTAGAAGTCTTCATTGTATGCCCAATGATGAATGCTTTGTTCAGACTGAACACTTTAAGCTGCTGAAAGTAAGGGCATCTGCCATTTTTATGCTTATGTGGCCTTACACAAAACCCCTTCTGTTGTTTGCCTGACAGAGGAGCATACATCTCCTCTTTCAGCAGAAAGCCTCTGTTGAGAGTTTAAACTTCAAGTCTCTTTGCCAAACAATGCCTCATCCATGATCAAAGTAAAGTAGGGGTTTGACATTCAAGTTCATGTTCAACATCCATAGCTGATATTGAAAAGGAAAAGGGAAAAACCCCTTTAATTCTGAAGAAATAATTTGATTAGCATCTGGAAATTGGCATTTCACCAAAAACTGTGCTGTCAGTTTCCAACAACGCAAAAAGCAGGCTTAATTTTGGCCCCACTTTAATTATTTTCTGCTATTCCTGCTTTCTTACGACTTTACTAAACACACAGATCCTTCATTTTCTTTGAGGCAATTCTTCAAGTTTCCCCTCCAATTCATTTAAAGTTACTCTACAGGTATCTCTTCCTTATAATTTTCTCAAATTCTTTATTTCATTAGAACCAGATTTAATCACCATGGCTCCACAGAAATTGCTCATGTGAAGGTTAACATCTCTCCAGGTAGTTGCAGCCAGTGGGTATGTCTGTGCTCTTTTTACACCACCTCTCACTAGCACGTGAAACACTGCATATATTTTACCCGACTAGAACATATATCACTTTTTATTATATTATCTATTCATATCCATTTCCCTGGAGCAAGCCCAAGTTTACCGGTTTTAATCTCTTATCAAAAATACCCAGCAAAATTCCTGGTGCCTACTGGAACTCCAAAAACATTTAACAAAAGAACATACAATGAGGTGTAATAGAGTCTTTTAGTCCTCTTATCTGATTCTCCCTGCTGTCTGGGCATTGCAAACATTACATTTCCAATGACTCCTGGAAGTATGTGTGGAGAGGAGATGCTACATGAACAAACGAGCCAGAATTGCTGACAAATAGAGGACAATGACCCTGAAGTTTCACACATCTCATAAGACACTGGGATTCAGCAAGAAATAAACTTCTATTTTATTATGCCAAGATAGTTCCAAGAAAAGAACACTTCGGGGACAAAAGCTACTCAATATTCAAATATTGTAAGCCTGTAGAAGAAGAGATAGAGCCAAGTTCCCTAGACCAGTAATTCCTAACATGTGGTCTGCAAATCCCTGATTGTCAACTGGGCACTCAAGGGGGTATGAGGTCAAATCTATTCTCCTTACAATAGTCAGGCAATATTTTTGTTTCCACTGTTTACCTTTATACTGACTATGCATAAATACTGGTAGGTAAAACTGCTGGCAGGCAGCTTGGCAGGTATTAAGGCCGTGAAACCATACACTTATATTAGCCATTGTATTGTTTTCTCCTAAGCAGTACAGAGGGAAAATGCTAGTTTCACTGAAGAGAGGTCTCGGTGAAAATCTATTAAGCAGAAAACTTGTTAACTATTATTATTTATTTAATTTCATTAATTGCCAGTCCCTGAGTAAACATTGTTTTAATATTCTTTGTGTAAAAATGAGAAGTCGGGATAAAGCTTTTCACTCACAAGAAAAAAACTTGTATGATTGTTTGAATTGTGAATCGAACAGCAGCATTTTCACGAAACATCATTTTTACTGGAATGGACAACTGCCAAAATGTGACTTGGGTATTTGCAAGTTCCTCAATAATAAAGTGAGCCTATCCCTCCAAGAAAAACAATGTACAGTAACAGGTAATTAAAAGCATGCATGTGAGTGCATTTTTTAAAATAGAGGAACAGAAGCTAGGTTATATAACATATGAAAACAGGAGCACTGTCTCCACCTAATTTAAGCTTCACATTGAAAGGATAAAACGGCAAATCCTTCAGGGTATTTTTAGAGTAAAGAACAATAAGGGAATAAACTTGACTAGCTCATTACTTTAAGAACAAAGCAACAAAAATGCATTAAGGGAGGTAGAAAATAAGCCTAAAGCCACTAATTACTGGAAGAAGAAAGCCTGTTACATATATATATATATATATATATATATATATATATTTTTTTTTTTTTTTTTTTTTTTTTTTTTTTTTTTTGCGGTACGCAGGCCTCTCACTGTTGTGGCCTCTCCCGTTGCGGAGCACAGGCTCTGGACGCGCAGGCTCAGCGGCCATGGCTCACGGGCCCAGCCGCTCCGCGGCATGTGGGATCTTCCCGGACCAGGGCACGAACCCGTGTCCCCTGCATCGGCAGGCGGACTCTCAACCACTGAGTCACCAGGGAAGCCTCAAGTCCGTTATATTTAAGACTATATTCTTTACATAGAAAATCCTGAGTTGTTGGAAGTTTCCTTAATGAATGAAACAGACATTTTGAAATCCCAGTGTGTGTTTGTGTGTGTGCGTGTGTGCACACACTTGCATATATGGAGAGAGTTCAACATGGTTTTGTCTAAAAGTATTTATTTCTAATATTTTACTAAAGAATGCAGAGAATGTTGTAATACTTCTGTTGATATTAAAGAATATAATGAAATCTGCAAGAAAATTTAAGGATAACACTAAAAAGGGATGAATAATTATAATTGCTGGACATTAGTTAAATTGTGGAAGGATATTAGACATAAGTCATAAATACTACCTAGTTATTAACAGTCTGTGGGAAGATCAGACACTGAGCCAGTGAAGAGACCTTGATTTAAACAGACCAGTGACTGCAAAACCATTTTAAAAGTCATTAAAAACTATGTCAACAGATTCCATTTCCCCAAGCTAATTAACAATAAGCAGACAGCATTAAATCATTTGTCTATGAGACTATTTCTCACTTTATAAGGCTGCATTGGTATGGGTATGTTTCTATTTATCTTTAAGACAATATTCCATAGGCATGGAAGAAGAGGGAAAAGTAATATTTTCTTCATTCTCAGGTGGTAAATAGCTCCCACTCCTTTCCCTGGTGTGATTACCTGGAATGCCATCACACTGGGACCTATGAACTAAGAGTTGTCAGTCATATTGGCTTAAAGGATTTGAAAATGTCTTTTTAAAATTGAGTTTCCTTAACATTAAATTGCTTAGGTTAATCCCCCTGTCTCTACATGGCATCTAGGAATGGATTTCTACCAATAATACCTTTATCATAGAGAATCCAAGGGGCAATAGTCCAGGTTAATCAGTAACAGGAAGAGAAAGTGAGAACATTTAAAAAGAAAGTCCCACACCGCTTCACGTTCACAGGGGTGACCAGAACACTTGCAACTGGGAATTGATTCAAAAGAAGGTTGTTGTTAGAGACTGACAAAGTAAAACTTACAAAACAAAACAATGTAAACTGAGAACATTCAGCTAAATGGCCTCACATTCCTTATCGAATTGGAAAAAATATTTTCCATCTTTGAGTTAGGCTATATGGTAAGGACAGTACTGTAATCTTAAGGTAAGTGACAGCCTGGATCCTGAGTCTCTAAGCCCAGACAATCCAGCAGTCCAGAAGAATTTCCCCTTCTTTTAGGAACTGTTTCCCAATTCCAGTGACATTGTTGCAGTGGGCGATTTTAAATTCAGTGCCCTGTCTTTGGTCACAAGTATGAGAACATGATTTAGGTGTTTATAGTAATGAATACCTCTGGATCAAAGGATTGGTCTAGTGATGAAACTTTATTCATTTTTTTCTGTTACTTGGAGGTAAATTTGTTGTCACTTGCAATCTAAACATTACTAAGACAAAATATTATACCAGCTGTTTTCTGATTCATCACTTTGAAAGACTTTCTAGCATCTCAAAAAGATTCTGGTTATATGGAAGTTTCTGGGTAACAATTTAATTATTAAATTAATTTTAAAAATAAATGTATCACCCCTTTGAGGGTCCACTCCACAATGGCCAGTAAACATGGATTGGCATGCCAAGCAAGTATATTTCACTGATAATAGAAATAGTTTTGCCTTCCACAGAAAGGCTATGGCAGAGAGTATAGTAAGATACCTTGGCATTTTTGGTTAAACATGAGTGTTAAATGAGAAATTTAGATGTACATAACTCTTTGAACTTTTCACTAGGCACACATGTCAGGATGTTGTTAATTTTCTCTATGGTCTAACATCAAGAAGGTGAAGAAAGAACTTGAGATATTCATGATCAGGTGCAGCTGTCTACCTTGGAATTCAGTAACGAGAATATGTCAACCCATCTCTCTCCTTCCAAGGTGAAGAGGAGTTTTGCTTCCATCCAAACTAAAATGGGAGGAAAGTTAGCCCTGAGATATGTCCAATAATGGACTCATTATGCTATGACCATACAGTATAGGCATATGAAATAGGAATATGTTTCACCTGCATATTTAATATGCACATATCTATGTAAGAAGCACCAGACACGGTAATGTTTCTATCAGAGGCAAACAGAAAGAAAGACATGAGTACCATGATTTCTTTTATGCAGTATTTAAAAGCATGCAGAACTAAATAACATATTATTTATGGATTAAAAACTATATGGTACATCAAAGAAAAGCCTGATAAAACTCAAGGAGAGAAGGAATAGGATAGAATAGGTATAGAATACACAAGATATTCAAAATAATGAAAATATTATTTTTAACATTTTTAAAAATTGAGTTATAATTAACACACAGTATTATATTAGTTTCAGGTGTACGACATAGTGATTCAATATTTTTATACATTATGAAATGATCACCACAATAAGTCCAGTTACCATCCACCACCATATGAAGTTATTACAATATTATTCACTATGCTGTATTCCCTGTGCTGTACATTACATCCCATGACTTATTTATTTTATAACTGGAGGATAGTACCCATTAATCCTCTTCACCTATTTCATCTGTCCACCTACTCCACTTCCCTCTGGCAACTACCAGTTTGTTCTTTGTATCTATGAGTCTATTTCTGTTTTGTTCTTTTGTTTTGTTTCTTTAGATTCCACATATAAGTGAAATCATATGGTATTTGCTTTTTTTCTGTCTGAGTTATTTCACTTAGTATAATACCTTCCAGGTCATCCATATTGCTGCAAGTGGCAAGAGTTCATTTTTTCTTATGGCTAAATAATATTCCATTTTATATATATATATATATATATATATATATATATATATATATATAATACACACACACGTACACACACACACACACACATAGATATATACCACATCTTCTTTATTCATTTATCTATTGATGGACATTTAGGTTGCTTCCATATCTTGCTTATTGTAAATAGCGCTGTAATGAACATAAGGTTACATTTATCTTTTTGAAGTAGTGTTTTTGTTTTGCTTGGATAAATACCCAGAAGTAGAATTACTGAATCATGTGGTAGCTATATTTTTAGTTTTTTATGAAACCTGCATATTGTTTTCCATAGTGGCTACATCAATTTACATTTGCACCAATGGTGCACAAGGATTCCTTTTTATCTGCATCTTCTCCAACACTTGCTGTTTCTCCTTTTGTATAATAGCCATACAGACATGATACTATACATAGAAAATCCCAAAGATGTTACCAGAAAACTACTAGAGCTCATCAATGAATTTGGTAAAGTTGCAGAATACAAAATAATTCCTTGATCTTTGAATCTCTACTAGGTATTATGGTGGTAAAATCAGAATACAGAATTGTTAAATTTCATTAAAAAGGTATATTTTAAGTAGAGATTTTGCTAGTTTGCAATAATTGCCTTTCCTGAAAATATTCAATAAAGATCATTATCCCTAATAATTATCCTAGACATTTCATATGTTAATAACCATGAAGAAGGAAAAAAGAAACCCTTCTAAGAACCTCAAAATGCTGAACAGAAAAACACAAAACATGGTAATAAAAGTAATAAAAAATAAAGAAATAAAACTAACTATGTTTAAAAGTAGAAATTTTTTTTTTTGGTTTATGTTTGTCTAAAAGAGATGATGAGTGTGACATGTAAGGTTTGGGGACAACCCACACCAGATGGATGTATTAGGATTAGGATCAGCTGAATGATAGGAATCAGAGTGGAAGAGACAGGGATGCAAATGTGACACCTCTGATTATATCTTATAATTGGACTTTGGTACCATGCAAAATATTTTGTATATTTAATATATAAAGTTAAATTAAAAAAATTTTAAAACACTTCTAACAATTGAAAATAACATGAAGTGAATGAACAGGTATTTCAAGTTGGTAATAACATTACAAAGATAAAATATTATTTTAAGTGATTTAAAACAGTGCATTTTGATTGTATATGCATAGTGAGATATTTTCAAAGAAAAAAATAGCTTAAACTGAAATCTTTATTTTTCCAGTGATTGTAAAAGTGATATTATCTTGAAATTCTTATATACTATTGTATATATAATTGTACCAATGTATATCACGATGTAGAAATAAGTATTTTAAAGGATGTTAATTAAACAGAAAATCCATTGGACTGATGTGGTTCTAATGCCATGGTAGATAAGTAAGCAAACCAAATTCTAAGCCTAAAATGCCTCAAAATTATGAAATCAAAATGCTAAGGACAACCAGTCACAACCATCTAGGCTTTAAGCTACAGCAAATGAAGTAATTTCCTTTCTTTGCTCCTGCCCTTTCTCTGTATAAGTCTTCCCCTTAGCTTCTGTCTATGAAGCACGCCTAACAACTTCTGGTTTGGCGCTGCCTGATTCCAATCAATTTTTGCTCCAATAACTCAAAAATTTTAATATATTTCAGTCTATTTTATAAAAAGGAGTTATAACAAAAGTTTTTCAAAATAAGGGACAAGAAATTAAGTAAAATCCATGAAATGTAAAAATTGAAATATCATAATTTGTTTTTTGAAAATATGTATTTTTTACCTCTGCCCACTCAGAAGGACAGGAAGCAATAATCAGTCATTCAATAGCAATTAACACCAACCACTAGGTCCCAAGCTGTGGACTCTGATTTCCCACAAAAGGGAGACAGGGCTCTTTAGAAGAATGATGAACTTAGGATAACTTGTGTAAAAAGTGAGGAAGCTGCCAGAGCAAGGAAGCATGTTGAAGGAGAGAGGCATCAACGTGAAGCACCCAGTTGGCCCCAAATGGGACCATTTTAACACAAAAAATAATGACTATGAATAATATGTGAAATAAGGTGAATACATATAAAATCCATGATGTTTATAATATTCTAAAAAGAGAACAAAATGACACAAACAAAAACTTGATGGTTACCATTGAAGCATTAGGTTTTTATTCTAAAATAGAGCCATGACAGGGGAAAATAAAGCCATTATTCTGCTTTTCTTATATATGTTGTATCTCAAAGTAATTGAATGGCTGGTGAGAGAAAGTTTGCTTTAGAAAAGAAATTAAACTGATAAACACAGAAATAATGTGAGAATTTGAATGTCATCATTTGCAACCATGAGATCACGCAACCATGAATATCATCATTTGCAACTAATGGAATAAATGATTCAAACAAAAATTATCAATAGATGAAATGATAAGATAGAAGTTTAAGAGAAATTTTATAATGAAGGGATCAGTCTTTCACCTCAAGTTCAGGGATTATATTTTAGTCATTGCTGTTGCATTCCCATCTACCTGGGCTCTTGATTCACATAGAATAAGCATATAAAACATGTTTGTTCAATGAATAGATTTGAAAACATCTCCATTGGGATATGTGTCAGTTTTATATTGCTGTAAAAAATCACCACAGACTTAGCAGTTTAAAGTAACACATACTTATTATTTCAGTTTCTGGCTCAGGAGTCTAGGCATGGCTTAGCCGGGTTATCTGTCTAAGATCTCACAAGGCTGTAACCAAAGAGTGGGCTGGGGTTCACATTTATCTGGAGCCTTGCTTCAGTGATCACTCAGGTGGTTGGCTGAATTTATGTCCTTGCTTTTGTGGACCGAATGTCCAGGCTTCTTGCTGTAGGACACCCTCAGTTCCTAGTGATGTCCTCAGTTACTTGCCACATGGCATTCACAATATGGCCACTTAATCAAGCCATCAAGGAAAGTCATTAGCGTGAGTCCACTAACAAGATGCAGTGTTATATGTGATGTAATTATGAAAATGACATCTTATTACCTTTGCCATATTCTATTGGCTAGAAGCAAGCTGCAGATCCTGAATACTCAAGTAGAAGGGATCACACAAAACCATGAATAACTAGAGGTAGGGTGATGGAGGGCCAACTTCCAGTCTGTCTGACACATGATATGTGCAATTACATTACTTTTATCCCATCCATCAAAAATGTAAATTGCTGGGAACTCCCTGGCAGACCAGTGGTTAGGACTTTGCATTTTCACTGCCGAGGGCCCCAGTTCAATCCTTGGTTGGGGAGCTAAGATCCCATAAGCCAGTGGGGAGGAAAAAAACTCCCACAAAAAACGTAAATTGCCAAAAGTATATGCTTTATTGTGGAATTTAATCTCCTCAGAAGTAGCCACAGTTAAGTCTGAGAAAGTTTAGAAGTATTTTAAAGTTTTCACTTTAAATGTATTTGATTTTCTCAAATAATGAAAGCCATTTGGATTAAACTTTTGTAGGGAATGTTAGGGCAAAGAATTAAAATATAGTTTCAGTAAAATAATACATTATGATTTTTTCATATTAAAAAGTATGAATGATTATGTGGTATTTTCGGTGTACATCCTACACACTTACTTGTTAATAAAATGCTTATTTCTGAAAAAGTACATTTTTGTAATTTCAGAAGTTTCATTTCTGTAGCTATTTCATATATACTTTGGGGGATACATATTGATATAGATAGATGAAGCTATAGAAGTAGATATAGATATAGGTATAGATATTATTCCTAAATTTTCAAGGGTACTGAAATCTTTAATAGGACCAATCTGTATTTTGAAAACTGAAATATGATAAATCCAGCTCAATTTGAAGTTACAGAATAACTGTCAAAAGGAAACTGAAGTTACAGCATCATTATATTGCTCTCGGCTCACATTATTCTTTTCTTTTCTTCTTTGTAACACTCTCCATTGCTTTCTAATGTTTATCCCATAACATATATTAAACATATATTTAAAAAATGGAAGGCTCTCGCTCAAATAGGGAATAATACTTCTTTTTTTTTTCTTTTCTTGCAATTAATAGTACATGTATTCTTAATCTCTATTGTGTTTGTCCCCATTCTTGACATATGTTAAAAAAGTTCTTATCACTTTCTCATTAATTTCTACATGCTTATTTACCTTGTGGATCTGCCAATTCTCATGCAACAACTGACTAAAATTCGTCTCTCCTCAGTTGTATAGTTTCTATTACTGAGATATCTTGCTTAGTAAAAGTCAGAACCTCAGGCAGTGGAACAATCACCCGAGAAATTCTCTGTGAAACATCCTAGTAATGTCTCCTTCCCCCCAACCCCTGCCCGAGCAAGAACACTAAAGTCCTATTTTGGCTCAAAGTTTAGACCAATAATTTTGCTCCCTATTGATCTTTGCCCTCATCTGATATTTTTAGTATTTAATTTTATTTTCACTACATTGCTATATTTCATATCTTAATTAACTTATGAATATTAGATATTATTAATCTGTATTAAACAAAACCATTACAGTAGTTAACATTTGGGAAGTAGAATTAGAAGAAATGTTACTTGTAAAACACACTATTCTATCAGAGGTAAATTACTGGTAGTTCTGAATGGGTACATGTTAATTCATATATCCAGCCTACTTTTTGCTTTTCTTTCAAATATCTAGAATGTAACTGATTGTCTTATAACTTTATATTATCAATATGCCTATAATTGAAATCAATGTTTAAAAATCTGAAAATTCTAACTAGCAATAGAATTTATAAAAGAAATTTTACTATTTTATTTTCAAATAGTAGTTCCCCAAAATTGGATAGCTAATCATACTTTTATATCTAATATCTATCTGATTATCTATCTTTTAAAAAGAATTATTTTTACTGTCAGATTAGTCTGATCTTCAGTTATGTTCATGGGTTTTTGAACTCATATAACTAAATCAGAATTTGAAAAGAAACATGTTAAAGAGTAAAAGTCTCTCACATGTGATGATTAACCCTGTAAAGCAGAAATAATCTCTTGAGCTCCGCTTGAGTTGCCATGTAGGGGGAGAGTGATTTATTTCTTCTGTCAGATGGTATGACAGCAAAGAAATAATTTCTGTTGACCTTTAATTCATGGCAATCAGTGCCTACCTTTCTATTTTTTAAACTAGTTTGTTTCTTTCCACAGAGATTCCAAAAAAGGACAAACCAAAGCATATGGCATTACTGAGATCACATTTTATATAAAACTTATATGAAGTCATCATGAATCTCCTAAACACTAAATACAATTTTATTTATTTTTTCAACAAAAACCTTGAGTTACTATTATTATATGCCAAGTAGTCTTCTAGATATTTAGGATATATCAGAGAACTAATCATGCAATAGCTCCTGCTCTTCTTGAGCTGTATATAAAACTGTAGTTCCAGAAGAATAAGAAAATTTTGCTAATGAGTAAAAAGCTTAAATTATTTTTAAATGCTTTCATTAGTGCTCATATATAATTATGCAAATAGTGCACATTTATTAAAACTGTGTTCCTTGATATATATATATATAAGATAAAACATACAAAAATAAAAATTTAAAAGAATGAGATAAATATAAAAGTAAATTTTAAATATTTATTTTATTTATTAATGGCAGTAACCAGTATTTCTATAGTTATGATGTTATGATTAATATTATAGTGAAAGTAATAAAGTTGTACGCATCAAAGTTTTATAACTGCTGATTAAGTACTATTTAACATAGTGATTCAAAGATCTGTTTCTAAATTAAATCTTTCTTACTTCTTGAATTTAATAAGTATCTTTTGTTAAAAATTACAACTCAGAAAATTAGGTGATTTGATTAATAAACAGGTGATACTCTAAATTACATTAAAAACAAGTTTATTACAGTTTTATTTTACTTTAACTTGTATAATCATTGATGAAAAAGAGAAAATATATTTTTTTCCAACAACTAGAGGAATTAAATGGCTTTATATTGATTGATGTAGCTTTATTTCTAATACTCTTTTGTCCATTGTCTAAAATTAGATATCTGGTTACCTACAATATTCGTATCCACATATGAATACATATCTGCATACATATTAAGTATTAACATATACATATTTATTGTTAACTATATAACTTTTTTTATTGTGAATCGGAAAAATACACATTTTATCTTTGCAAGAGTCCTCACCTCAGTTAGCATGAATTATCTTGGTATTGTATTTTTCCAAATTTCTTGAACACAATTAGATTTTCAGAAAATATATTCAGATCACTATTAAAGTGAAATGTAAAAAATATTATATTAAAATATATCAAATATTAGAAATTAAATATATATTTATATATGGAGAGGCAGATCCAGAATATTTAATTGTTTAAATAGAACAATTATAAAAGTCTACATAATTTTCAGTATTATCTATGTTTCACAAGAACTTATTTATAAGGTATTAATTATTTAAATTACAACAATTATAAAAACACATTTATCTTTTTCCCAAATATGAGTTTAGATAACAACTTACCTGGTCTACAAAGCAAATATATGCTCTTTTAAAAAGCTTTACCCATTTTAGCATTTGTGCTAAATCCAAATGTCTGCATAAATTAAATGCCATGCTTATTACCCATTTTGTTCTATATTAACTGCACTATTGCAATAGCAATAAAATATATAGTCATGTTTAAACTAGAGCCCATTAAAGATTCAATCTGCTGAGGAGTTTAATTTAACTAGAAGCATTAAGTGAATTTTGGATTAAAATTCAATTATCTTGATATTATACGATCTTATGTAATACTGTAACTCTCTAATTCTTGGTTTTAAAGCTCTTGAATAAAATTTCCTTTTAGTAGAAAGCATTTGCAATATACAACTGTAAAACCTTAAAGTTACTTTTTATTTTAGAAATTTTGTGACCCTTATCTCTAGACTGAAAATTCAGGCTTGAAGAAAAGAGAGTTTTAAAAAGGAAAACCAAAAAAAAAAAAAAGAAAAAAAGAAAAGAAAACCTATTGTTTATTCAGCTCTGGTTAGTCACAGCTCAGGGACATGAAAATTGTTCAAATGAAAATTGCATTTCTGTTTTACATTTTTATGTAAAAGACAGAAAAGTTATTATGTTGGAAAATAGGATAATTAGTTTAAAAATTACTTATAACTTTAGTTTTACTAAATAGGAGTTACCTTGAAATTTAAAGGTAAAAATTGTTAGCTTTATACATCAATACTTGCAAACTGGCTGTACAGAGGGGGGCATCTGGAATGGTGTCACATGACCATTCCTTCCTTCATCACCCCTCAACCTCAAGATCTGGGCAATTCATTCAAATGGGAACAACTAATGACTCTGTTTCAGGAAGTGATGAGACAAATAAATCAAGTTGTAGTATAAAAGGTCCCAGAACAGCATTAGTCACTATTTTAAACTAATAAGAGCACAGTATACACTCTTCAACCCAACATTAATAATTAATTTTTATTTTCAAATTTTCACCAGGGAACCTTGTTTTCCCAAGTTGAAAAGTTATTTTTTAAGACCTCTCCTCTAAATGCAAATTTTATTAATAATAACTTAATACATACTCCAGTTATAGAACTTTAAAATTTAAGCTGTCTCTAAAGTGATCATCTGACACTTAAGAAAAATTAATTACACACTTGTTAGCAAGAGAGGATACAGTTAGAGAGGGCAGGAGTAAAAGAGTACTGGACCTCCAACTTTCCAGGAGAAAAAAACCCTAGGAATTTATATAACTAATTTTTTAAACCAAATTAAGCATGTAATGTTGATTCTGTGTCTCAAGATTTAAAGTCTCATGTCAAAATGAGATGCAATGAGATGTATACATACTGGGCTGGTAGAGAAGAGAAGTCTTTTCCTCAACCCTCAATTACATCAGGTCTTCCATAATAAAAGCATTTATACTTAAAAAATAAGACCAAAATTAAATACTAATGTCAGTAGAGACTTTATAACATCTCTGTCTGAAAATATACATTATTTTAAGGATAAGAAGTGTTAAATCCTGATAATATAAATTAGTTCATCTAATTGCTATCCCAGGGATAAAAGGGTTTTTTGTTTATTTTACTTTTCTAACAAGAGAAATTAAACAGTTTTATATTGTGATGTTATTTTGTTTCCAATACTTTTTATAACAGAAAGGTTGATTTAGTGCCAATTACTTACAGATTTATAAGTACCTGAGAAGGCAGGTACTTATATATAATATTCTCCCATCTCTGGGGCTTGTGATTAATTACTTAAGTCAAACTGTGGGATTCCTAGTACACAATATAGTTTGCTAATGTCCAGAGATAATACAAAACACTTTTGTAGACAAGACTGGTTACTCATTTAAGACTTGAGTTATAAATTGTGCATATATCATACATGTACATATTTATCCATAATCAACAAAAATATAGATGGTAAATGTCAAAACAAAAGCCCAAATTTCCAAATTGAAAGGCAAACCAGGACACAATTAATAGAGTCCCTTTCTGGTCTGCCCTCACTCCAGGATTCAAAAGCAAATACGCAGATTTGCCAACTGTAGAGATCACTTTTATGCTTGCAAATTATAATTGCCATGTGATAATTTATTCTCAGTAGATGAAGTCCTTTTTGGGAAGGATGGACAGATTTGGCTCAGATGCAACTGAGATGAGAGAGGTTTTGCCTTGGTCTATAACATTTTTGAAAACTACTTTTTTTTTTTTTTTTTTCGGTACGCAGGCCTCTCACTGTTGTGGCCTCTCCCATTGCGGAGCACAGGCTCCGGAAGCGCAGGCTCAGTGGCCATGGCTCACGGGCCCAGCCACTCCGCGGCATGTGGGATCTTCCCGGACCGGGGCACGAACCCGTGTCCCCTGCATCGGCAGGCGGACTCCCAACCACTGCGCCACCAGGGAAGCCCCTGAAAACTACTTTTGACAAACTTTTTTATTGGAGTTCTAACCAAAGAAAATTCACACAATAAACACAAAATTGTGTGCAATTCTAGTTACTTGACCCAATCAACTAGGTCAACTCATCCTCAATTACTACTTAAAAAGGAAAAAAAATCACTGCAAACATTAAAATATTAATCTTACCTAAATTTATTTTTAGAGGAGAAAACACATTCTTTGAAGAGGGGGATATTTTCTCTACCTCACCATATGACTATCTGAAGATCCATTAATTCAGATAGAAAATATATTTCCTGATGTAAACTTTAAAAGCTTGAGACCTTATTCATTTGTTAAACTAATTTAACATCTAGCAAAAAATAAAAGTTTAACTAAGACCCATACTGGAGGTAAGCTTGCTGAGGAACTTTCCTTCATCCTCAAATTCTCAGTTAGAGATAAATTAATTCTCTTACTTAGAAGTTGGTCAAAAATAATTGTATCTCAAAATAAGCCACTGAAGTTTCTGTATAGTACACATTAAGTGATATAAATTGGAAAATTGAGTTTTATATTTTTATTGTCTTCAAGGCACATGATTAGAAATTTTATCCGAAATTTACAATTAATCTCTATAGCATTGCATGTTATGTTATTAGCTCATAGTTTCTCAAATTTACTGATTCTACTAATCAATTCACAATTTTAATCATTAAATTTCCAACTTCCCCAAAGTCTTTCTTTATGTCTAATTATTGGCAGACATTTGTTTTTAAAACATTATTTTTAACTAAATAGTTAAGAGTCTGTCAAGATTTCAGGATAGAAAAGACATCCTCTTCAATTAGTGGTGCTGGGAAAAATGGACAGATACATGTACACCATACACAAAAATAAACTCAAAATGGATGAAAGACCTAAATGTAAGACCAGACACTATAATACTCTTAGAGGAAAACATAGGCAGAACACTCTTTGACATAAATCACAGCAAGATACTTTTTGACCCACCTCCTAGAGTAAGGTAAATAAAAACAAAAATAAACAAATGAAAAAATCTTTTGCACAGCAAGGGAAACCATAAACAAGATGAAAAGGCAACCCTCAGAATAGGAGAAAATATTTGCAAATGAAGCAACTGACAAAAGATTAATCTCCAAATATACAATCAGCTCATGCAGCTCAATATCAAAAAAAACCCCAAACAACCCAATCCAAAAATGAGCAGAAAACCTATCAAAATAATTTTGTGTGATTATCCCTTTGCAGTTGTCAAAGATTAATCATTGATTTTATTTCTCATTTTAGTTTCATAGGGGATGGAGCTAGAGAAGTTTCCTTTTATAAATTGAAAATAAACTTTCTCTCAGTGTAAATATTCCATATTGCCACAGTGCTCTTAACTTTTTCTCTCTGTATTTGCATTTTAGTGATAAGATAGGGAAAACACCAGAAATCGCTATTTATACTGGAAATCTACATGCTCTTTACAGTTTGTCCAATAATCACAATGTAAGGGCAAAACTCTACAGCTCTCTTGATAATTTGTATAAAATTATGTCACATTTCCCAAAAATTTTTTTTAAATTGAGTTATGTATGTTTTAGGGAGAATCATTTACTCTTTAAACTCTATCTAATGTCTTTCAACTTGTAGAATACTATCAGGGATGATGTCATCCTCAAGGATGAAACTTGGTAGCATTGGGCTAACGGATTCCTGACATAGCATTATCTCTCTTCCTACTTACCATCCTAATCATGTTTCTGTAACCAAACATCTAATTATTCACAATATATCACATATATGATAAAGTTTGGCATATGGACATATAGGTAATATTTTGTTATGTTTTACATCAAATTTCTAGTTACCATATAACTAAGATTAAAAAGTCTGACTTCAGGAGAATGAAATCTGGGAGATATATTTTAAATGTGGAAGTCTCCACTGTAAAATATACCAGACCAAAGGACATTTTCAATAATATGTCATATTTACGAACATGAAGAAATGAAATATTCAGAAAATATTTTGGTGTTTTCCTTTCTTATTTTAAGGGCAAAATTGTGATCTATCAATTCTATAGTTGAAGTCCCTGGGGACATTTAATAATTTAGAGGATGCAATTTTCTATATTATTATTAAATATCAGGAAAGAAAATAAAATATAAATTGAGGAAATAAAATTTAAATCTTACAAATGTTTTCCTCTACAAAATTGGTAATAAAAGCTAATAGGACAAATATGGGCAAAATATAAAAGGTTAATCTATCACAAAAATTCCTACCTATTACTTAACTACATGCAATAAAAATTTAAAGAGAGAAAAACTTTAATAGCAAAATCCTTTGATATTATTTGGAATTCTTAAGCAGTAATATAAGTTTTATCAATGTCTTGGTAATTCTAAAAGTTGTCAACCTGGAGGGAAAATGTACATGACTTTTACATCTAAAATAAATCAAATATTAAATCAGAATTAATAGATGCACATTTTAAGTTTGTTTTTGTTTTCCTCAGGGACTAAGTGTTTCCCTATCTTTGTTCTATTTCTGTAGAACCATCTAGCCACACTATGCTCTGATATATTTTTTCCACAAAGCTAAACTTGTTCTGAGGGAAAAGGTATGTTTTTTTGTAATGTTTACCTCAGTATGAATTGAAATCTATTCATTATATCCATCAAGATTTTGCCTTCCATTACACTGACATCAATTATTAGTAGACAGAGAGTTGGTAGAGCTCATGTATTTCATCAAAAAAGTGGCCATTTTCAGGACTCCAAAATTCTTAGTACTGGTTCACCACTTCCTTACATAGTTAAATCAGCCATATCTGATTTCATTAAACAAACTTCCCATATTAGTTTTGGTACAATAACATGTAGAATAATAGTACATGGGCATGAGTGGGCATCCAGTTAAATATTTTAGCTGAATTTTTGTCAGTAATGTTTACATTCCTCTCTAGGTGAGAGCCAAAGGAATCAAATATGGCTTATGATATTTGTATACAGATATATAAGAAAAGAGAAACTGTAGATGCAAATTTATATGAGAATCATGTTTCTTTAGAGAGAAACTAGTTATAGAGGGCAATCAGTCAGCAATTCAAGTATAGTTTCAGAACTCATTCTTATTTGGGGGGAAAATATTCTGTGTAGTCAAAGCTTACTATGTACTTTCACTGCTTGCTTAACATTATCATTAATTGGGAATTATTGAATTATTTTGTAGAATGTTATGTGATCCTGCAGAAACTTTAAGATTTTGAACAAGTACACTAGCTATACATTTCATGGATTTGCAGATTTGCCATGAAAAGTAGGGTATTTAAAAACTCCTATTTTAAAATAATAAGATTTTCTGGGAATTCATAAAAATCTAAATGTTTGCTGCATTAGGAATCTATGTGACTACCACTTCTCAATGCATTTATAACCTGCTCTGCCAGCCAAAAAATTGATATAAATTAACTTCTTTTCTTTAATCCTACTGGAGTTGAGGGGAGCAATTGGAAGGGTGTGTAGCAGAAAAAAAATTAGTTTGAGATACTTAACAGTACCCCAAAATATTATCTCAGATAGATGGGATAAAATAAAAACATGGTATCATCTGTCATAAACATCCCTTGGCATTAATGGGCATAAGCAAATAGGTCTGTGAGTGTATGTTTGTGTGATTGTTCCCTACTGAATTAAAAAGAAGGATAACTTGTAAGAAGTGCACAGAAGAGCAAATCTCCAGTGGGCAGTTGCATTTCAATCTTTCCTGTCTTTGTACATGTTTACTTTATGACAGAATGAAAGTATAATCCAGTTATTTGCTAAGACATTAAGTTTATCTTTTATCAGAGAAAATTGCAATCATTTAGAAATGTTATTTAAAGAAAATAGGAGATTTTATGAGAAGGCAATTAACAGGTAAATATAAAAACCATGTACATGTGAAGGGATATAACCTTCCCAACTTATATGTCTTTCAAAGGAGAGACAAGATGGAGAAGGCAAGTGAGCTATCCAATTTAAATTCATCGGGATAGAGACATTTAAGAATAAAGATTCAGATAGCAGAAACTAATCACCTAGACTCAGTACCAGCTTTAAACAGCAGTGCATTTTGGCAGATGTAGTAGCATGCTTGGTCTCGAAAACATCTGTCAAGAATCTGGCACAAATGTCTGAGAACCCCTCCCATTACTGACTAAAGGTTAAAGAGATAAATAGCTCTGAATTGAGACACACTCTGCATGCAGAGAGCCTGTTCTGTAAGTACACAGATACCTAGACAGACTTCAGAATATAAAGTATGATTCACCCAATAGCTGGGATTTTGGTCAGGGTGGTTAGAGTTGTAAAATGGTAAGGCCCATTTATTCCCTTTTTTTTTTTTTTTTGAGTTCTGTTAAAATGGACTGATTGCATTTTCTGTTTCAATTCAGGCTTGGTTTTACTTTACGAAGGCTCAGTTTGAGTGCTTGCAGTTTTCCTCAGGACTAATTAAATTGCTGAAGTGTCTGGGTCAAATAACAAAATATGTTTGTTTAGCATATGTTTTGCAGATTTTAAGCGTAGAGGAAAAAACTTAAACATCAGCACTCTAAAGATATGGCAGTGATATATTTGTGAGAGGAGCACTTACCTAGCGTTCCAATGTCAGACCAATTCCAGATCAAAAAGAAAAATCTTCATTGTTTAGATAACTCCCTTTTTAAAGATTTCTACAGCTTCTAAATCATAGAGTTAATCGTAGAGTTCAGTTACATAACTATACATTTTGAAACCCACTTGTATCTAAATTTACACACCAGGAAGTTACTTTAGTCAAAGCTGAATATTTTACTGGTGCTTTACACAGTTGTTTTTATTTGAGATTGTTTTTAATGAAAGAGAGTAGTTTGGTTCCATCTGCTTTAAAAATATCGCAAGGTAAATGTTTATTGCAGCCATATGCTATATTGTATTCCTCTGGGACTTTGATCATCTTTTTGTGTATGTCCTAAAATGGATCCAAAGTCATTTTACAAAGATGGCCTCAGTTCTGTTTGTGATATTACTGCAGTCCACTTTGTGCAGTGGTCAGTGGCCTCTTGCTAGTCACATGCTCTTGGTAGTTTCCTCAACTTTCAAAGATGATGCTGATAGTGACTGGAATTTTTTTTAATAGGGATTTACTAATATAGCAACCTAATTAGCTGGTCACCAGTTAATTGTCAAGTAACATTAAATCTTAACTCACGTCTGGTCAATAATTATCAAAGGTCAGCTAACATAAATATATTTACGGAGGATTAATTGAATGATATGCAGTAATTCATTGCAAAATCCAGTGTTTTTGAAGCAACCATCATGGAATAGAGCCAATCCATGAAAGAGTGTCCATGGATTCAAAGTGAAGTAACAAAAATAAGAAACATATAGTGTTTTTTTTTCTTTAAGTAAATATGTTCAAATTAAAGAAAAATTTTAACAAGGATTTTACTTTTTTCTTTTTCAGTAGAAAAAATTACAGAATACCCTAACATAGTGTTAGTGAAAAAGTAAAAACAAAAATGTCATAAAATAAAACTGCATACGAAAAGAAAAATACCAATTGCATAAATAAAACACAAATAAAAATGCAAATTAGGGCTTCCCTGGTGGCGCAGTGGTTGAGAGTCTGCCTGCCGATGCAGGAGACACGGGTTCGTGCCTCGGTCCGGGAAGATCCCACATGCCGCGGAGCGGCTGGGCCCGTGAGCCATGGCCACTGAGCCTGCGCGTCCAGAGCCTGTGCTCCGCAACGGGAGAGGCCACAATGGTGAGAGGCCCGCGTACCGCAAAAAAAAAAAAAAAAAAAAAAAAAAAAAAAGCAAATTAAACAAAAATCAAGACACTGTAATGGGGAGGAGCATAGCATTTAAAAGCAAATAACTCAATAAATAAAACAGAAAATAGTAAACATAATAAAGCCATCTCAATTTGCTTTAACAATAGTGATGACTGTAGAGTCTAAATTTTTTTTAGATATATTTCTGTGTCCCCACTTAAGGCACTCTACAGCATCCCTATATTATTCGTATTTGATGTTATTAAGTCCCTGAGGTAAAGTCCTGGGATCCATTATTACAGGCAATTTAAAGCCTGGAATTAACCAGATCACTCTAATAATTTATTTTTATTGAATAATATCTGCATTGACATTTTCCATAGGGATGAAAGTTATAAGGAAGAGGTCTACAGGGCTAGTTATTAATTTGAAACTAAGAATAATTTCCTGGGCATTGTTCAAAATACGCTTTTACATTATGTCATATACTATTTCTTCTTTAGATAGATGAGAGAAATATCTTTGGTTCTCAATATATCCTTGTTTAATGAATGAATTAGTGAATAAAATGAATGAAAGAATCTGTTCTCAGAATCATTCAAAACCACGCCTCAAAAAAAAAAAAATTCACTTGTACTGTCTCACTGTAATCATCTCATATGTAAATGACAATCAAAGCCAAAAAGGTGTCTCACTTCTGTCATGCACTTTGCTTTTTAGACTTACCCTGGCTTATTTTTTCTTTCTTTCTCTTGGTTTTTTTCAGTCTGGCTATTCTCTCCCATACAATGTTTATTTTATCAGTAGTTCCACATAATACTTGTAAAATGTTTTGAATTTTTCTGGATTAAGTCAATAAATATTACTATGATGCTATAATGAAGGATTTCTTAATTCCATGGACACCATGTTTCAGGAAGAATCTGAATTTATGTTATTGCTTTATTCACTTAATGTAAATAATGATATGCTTTCTCTGACCTCATCTTAATATCTGGTTTCAGTAAACAGTTTAATTTTTCCTGTCATCCCACAGGACCCAACTCCATTCCAGTAATAACTGAAAATACTACCCAATTACAACAAATAATCAGGAGGGCAGAAGGAAGAGGCCATAGGCGAGATCAGCTTTAATGATTTCCCTAGTTCTGATATATTGATCTACTCCTTAAAGTTTAAACCTCATTAGTTTTTTTTTTAACATGCATTGAAAATTCTAGATAGAAACTGTGGCAAGTGCTACAAAAGCCACAAAAGTGAATAAGCACAGGACATATGATTTCACTGTGATAACAGATTGGAAATATAGGCACACCTCAGAGATATTGTGGGTACAGTTCAAGACTACCATAATGAAACAAATATTGAAATAAAGTGAGTCACATTATTTTTTTCATTCCACAGTGCATATAAAAGTTATGTTTGCACTACACTGTAGTCTATTAAGTGTGCAATAGCATTATGTCTAAAAAATGTGTATCCCTTAATTAAAAAATATTTTACTGCTAAGAAATTCTAACCATCATCTGAGACTTCAGGGAATCCTAGTAGTAACATCAAAGATCACCAACCACAGATCACCACAACAAACATAATAATAATGAAAAAGTTTGAAATGTTGTGAGAATTACCAAAATGTGACCCAGAGACACAAACTGAGCAAACACTGTTGGAAAACTGGTGCTCATAGACTTGCTCAAGGCAAGGTTACCACAAACCTTTAATTTGTAAAAAGCTCAATATCTGTGAAGGGTGATAAAGCTGAGAGCAATAAAACAAGGTCTACCTGTATATCCTATAGTGTTGTTTTTATAGTACATTTGAGTTTTATCTTCTTATCATCACAAATATTCAAATACTTTGCACCTACTGCCTAATAAGCCTGGAACCATGCTGGACATTTGGTTTGCATTTTCTACTAACCACCTTAAACTTTGTAGCTTGAAGGAAGGGGACTAAAATGTTGCTTTCCCTAAGAAGAAAACATCAACTAATTTTGGGACCACTAGTGCTTTCCTGGAAACTTTGCCATAATCATGCCACCTACTTAGCACAACTTCTCATGAATCACTGAGACTTGCCTGTCTGTAAGTGGGATATTAATGGAAGGAATAGAACTATAAAGAGTAAATGAAGTGGGGGAATTTAACACTCCACTTACATCAATGGATAGATCATGCAGACAGAAAATTAATAAGGAAACACAAGCCTTAAATGACACATTAGACCAGATAGACTTAATCGATATTTATATGACACTCCATCCTAACCCAGCAAAATACACTTTCTTCTCAAGTGCACACAGAACATTCTCCAGGATAGATCACATCTTGGGTCAAAAATCAAGATGTGATTAACTTAAGAAAATTGAAATCGTATCAAGTATTTTTTCCAACAACAATGTTATGACATTAGAAATCAGTTACAGGAAAAAAACCGTAAAAAACACAAACAAAGGGAGGCTAAACAATATGCTACTAAATAACCAATTGATCACTGAAGAAATCAAAGAGGAAATTAAAAAAATACCTAGAGACAAATGACAACAAAAATACAGTGACCCAAAACCTATGGGATGCAGCACAAGCAGTTCTAAGAGGGAAGTTTATAGCAATACAATCCTACCTCAAGAAACAGGAAAAGTCTCAAACAACCTAAACATATACCTAAAGGAACTAGAGAAAGAGGAACAAACAAAACCCAAAGTTAGTAGGAGAAAAGAAATCATAAAGATCAGGCAGAAATAAATATAATAGAAATGAAGAACACAATAGCAAAGATCAATGAAACTAAAAGCTGGTTCTTTGAGAAGATAAACAAAATTGATAAACCTTTAGCCAGACACATCAAGAAAAAAAGGGAGAGGACTCAAATCAATAAAATTAGAATTGAAAAGGGAGCAATTACAACTGACACTGCAGAAATACAAAGGATCATAAGAGACAATTACAAACAACTATATGCCAATAAAATGGACAAACTGGAGAAAATGGATATATTCCCAGAAAAGTCCAACCCTCCAAGACTGAACCAAGAAGAAATAGAAAATATGAACAGACCAATCACAAGTAATGAAATTGAAACTGCGGTAAAAATCTTCCAACAAACAAAAGTCCAGGACAAGATGGCTTCACAGGTGAATTCTATCAAACATTTAGAGAAGATCTAACACCTATTCTTCTCAAAATCTTCCAAGAAACTGAAGAGGGAGGAACACTCCCAACCTCATTGTAGGAGGCCACCATCATCCTGATACAAAACCAGACAAAGATATCACAAAAAAAAGAAAATTACAGGCCAATGTCAGTGATGAACATAGATGCAAAAATCCTCAACAAAATACTGGAGAACTGAATCCAACAACACATTAAAAGGACCATACACCATGATCAAGTGGGATTTATCCCAGGGATGAAAGGATTCTTCAATATACACAAATCAATCAATGTGATTTGTCAAAGCTTTTGATAAGATTCAAAACCGAATTATGGTAGAAACTCTCCAGAAAGTGGGTACACAGGGAACCTACCTCAACATAATAAAGGCCATATATGACAAACCCACAGCAAACATCATTCTCAATGGTGAAAAACTGAAAACATTTACTCTAAGATCAGGAAAAAGACAAGGAAGTCCACTCTCACCAGTATTATTCAACATAGTTTTGGAAGTGCTAGCCACAACAATCAGAGAAGAAAAAGAAATAAAAAGAATCCACACTGGAAAAGAAGAACTAAAACCGTCACTGTTTGCAGATGGCATGATATTATACATAGAAAATCCTAAAGATGCCACCAGAAAACTACAAGAGCTAATCGATTAATTTAGTAAAGTTGCAGGATACAAAATTAATACCCAGAAATCTTTTGCATTCCTGTACACTAACAACGAACGATTAGAAAGAGAAATTAAGGAAACAGTCCCATTTACCACTGCAACAAAAGGAATAAAATACTTAGAAATAAACCTACCTAAGGAGGCAAAACACCTGTACTCAGAAAACTACAAGATACTGATGAAAGAACTCAAAGATGACCCAAACAGATGGAGAGATATACCATCTTCTTCAACTGGAAGAATCAATATTGTGAAAATGACTATATTACTTAAGCAATCTACAGATTCAGTGCAATCCCTGGCAAATTACCAAGGGCATTTTTCACAGAATTAGAACAAAAACTTTTACAATTTTTATGGAAACACAAAAGACCCAGAATAGCCAAAGCTATCTTGAGAGAGAAAAACGGAGCTGGAGGCATCAGGCTCCTTGACTTCAGACTATACTACTAAGCTACAGTAATCAAGACAGTATGGTACTAGCATAAAAACAGAAATATAGATCAATGGAACAGGATAGAAAACCCAGAGATAAACCCATGCACATATGGTCACCTAATCTATGGCAAAGGAAGCAAGAATATACAATGGAGAAAAGACCATCTCTTCAATAAGTGGTGCTGGGACAATTGGACAGCTACATATAAAAGAATGAAATATTAACACCATACACAAAAATAAACTCAAAATGGATTAAAGACCTAAATGTAAGGCCAGACACTATAAATCTCTTAGAGGAAAACATAGGCAAAACACTCTTTGACATAAATCACAGCAAGATCTTTTTTTTGACCCACCTCCTAGAGTAAAAGAAATAAAAACAAAAAATAAACAAATGGGACCTAATTAAACTTAAAAACTTTTGCACAGCAAAGGAAACCATAAACAAGATGAAAAGACAATCCTCAGAATGGGAGAAAATATTTGCAAACAAAGCAACTGACAAGGGACTAATCTCCAAAATATATAAACAGCTCATGCAGCTCAAGATCAAAAAAACAAAAAACCCAATCCAAAAATGGGCAGAAGACATAAATAGACATTTCTTTAAAGAAGACATACAGATGGCCAACAAACATATGAAAAGATGCTCAACATCACTAATTACTAGAGAAATGCAAATCAGAACTACAATGAGGTATCACCTCACACTGGTCAGGATGGCTATCATAAAAAAATCTACAAACAATAAAACGCTGGAGAGGGCATGGAGAAAAGGGAAACCTCATGCACTGTTGGTGGGTGTGTAAATTGATATTGTCACTATGGAAAACAGTATGGATGTTCCTTAAAAAGCTAAAAATAGAACTAGCATATGACCCAGCAATCCCACTACTGGGCATATACCCAGAGAAAACCATAATTCAAAAAGATACATGCACCCTCGTATTCATAGCAGCACTATTTACAATAGCCAGGACATGGAAGCAACCTAAATGTCCATCAACAGAGGAATGGATAAAGTAGATGTGGTACATATATAAAATGGAATGTTAGCCATAAAAAAGAATGAAACTGGGACATTTGTAGAGATGTGGATGGACCTAGAAAGTGTCATACAGATTGAAGTAAGTCAGAAAAAGAAAAAGAAATATCATATATTAATGCATATATGTGGAATCTAGAAATATGGAATAGATGATCCTCTTTGCAAAGCAGAAATAGAGACAGACGTACAGAACAAAGTATGGATACCAGGGGGAAGGGTGTTTGGAGGAGTTAGGAGATTGGGATCGACACATATGCACTATTGATACTATGTATAAAGTAGATAACTAATGAGAACATACTGTGTAGCACAGGGAACTCTACTCTGTGCTCTGTGGTGACCTAAATGGGAAGGAAATCCAAAAATGGTGGGATATATGTATGTGTATGGCTGATTCACTCTGTTGTACAGCAGAAACTAACACAACAGTGTAAAGCAACTGCACTCTAATAAATAGAAAGAAAAAGACTAAATGAAATTGTCAACATGGTTTCAGTTCCCCAAGAGGCTCCGAAATCTTACCTCTGGTAATTTATGTCAATAAATTATATGTGAGTCAAAAATCAAGAGATACTCCTATGGAGACAGGCTTCCTAATCCTGTCATGCTACACCACATACTCAGTCTCTTTGAAAATTTAGCTGAAAAGTGAAGGAGTTTAGGAATTTTTTCTGAGATTTGTGCAAATTTTCTATTATAAAATAGTGAGTGTCTCAAATGAGCTGCCTAAAAGTATTAAGCGGCCACCATATTTAAATACATACCAACATTTATGTATGTGCATGTATACACACACATATATATAAGTTTTCATGTTGTATACAATACAAATTGAAAACCATATTAAAATTTCTCTGCAGTCTTAGTTCATAAGGAAAGTTATTACTCCTTCCTTCCTCTGGCATGATTACTGGACCATGACACATTTTTCTATTACTGTGTTTGAGAGTTTATTGCTGACAGTAGCTATCTACTCTGCTCCACCAACCTCCCTTGATACTTTAATTGCTTTCTCTTGTTACTCTACACAGTTGAAACTTCTGAGATAAACAGCAAGTAAAATATACAAATATGTTCTGTGGTAATCACCAGCTTTTTCTCTGACAAGACAAATAATGAGACTTTGACAGTACTAAATAAGTTTATGTTCCATTAGGTTTAAATTACAATAGAAACAGTTTTTCCAGTGCTAGTTGATAATGAGTTTAAAAATTCAAATGAGTTCAGCAGCACCTCATCTTATTTGTGAATGATAAGACTATTCTATTATTATTGTCACTGTGAAGTGATAAAAGCTAGGTTTTCTCAGGATCATGTGAAGTGGAAATTTGGCTGTCTAGGTTTAAATAATCAATACATTAAAATATCTTTTTATTTTAACTTTTTGGCATTTTGCAGACAAATGAATGTCCATCTATCTGTATTCATAGGTATTTGATTTTGATTTAATAATAACTGTAGACAAATTAAAGGCATCATGAAATGCCCTCACGTTGATCTTTGATGAAGAGTGGGGGCAGTGCTCATTTTAAAGTATATATGGATATTTTTGTAATGAGATAAGACAATTCTTGACAAAATGTTCCTCTGAAAAATACATGACTAACAATCATCCTTGTGTTAGATTATCAACTGGACCATCTCCCTTTCTTCTCACTGTCCAATCACATCCAATCTTACCTCAAGAAGCCAAACTAGACCCAACTGTTCTGTCAAAAGTATACTAAACACACTTCAGGACATTAAATATTTCTTTCTTCTTTTCCATTATTTAACCATTTATTTATAAATCATGTATATGTTTGAAGATGTATCATTGTTGTCAAGCTTTATGTCAAATGTTTTTGTTTATTTCATACATATGCAGTTTATTTTATCTTCCCCATAGGAATATACATTCTTGGCAATGATTGAATGCAAAATTCTATGTCTGTTTTAGAACAATTGTTCAATATATCATCCATGGTGTTTATGCAAGAACTGGTTATGGGCTTGATATTTTTGTGAGAGATATGACTGCTGATTTTTTTTTATGACTGCTGAATTTTAAAACATGAATCAATTGCCATAAGCAGGGGGGGAAGGATGGATCATTTTTTACATTTAGAATCTCAACTGCATTTATCAGGTCAACATATATCTAGTTTTTTTTTTTTTTTTTTAACATATATCTAGTTTGATCAGTCGATTCACTAAACTGAAAGCAGGAAATTTAGTGGTACAATATTTAGCATAGCACCAAACTAATAAATGAACAATAACAGCACCCCATGTTAAATACAGTAGGGCTGAGAATACAGTACTATGGAAACACATAGAAAAAGATCTTTGTGAAAGTTGTTCCTTACTATCTTATACACTGAAATTACGATCCAAACCATTCCTCCCATCGTTAGTTGCCATTGCCAATTATGTGGCTTCTTTATGCTTTTTTTCCAAAAGGAGGAAAAAAGTGTGGTTATTTTTGAAGGTTAATGAAAAAGACTGAAATGTTACATAATGATTTTGAAGGAATATTTTTTCCCTCGCTGCCAAATTTATTGCATACACCTCCCTTTTTGAAATTCTTATATTATTTCCATGTATTAGAGATTTCTTGAGCCTTTTTTATGAGCATGGCTCTGTTCTGAGTGCTATATATGTATTAAAGCAGTTTAGCTTCATTTCAACTCCATGAGATAGTATCCCCATTTTAGAGATGATGAAACTGATGCAAAAATGTTGAATGATTTGTACAAGGCCATATTCTAAAGAGGTGTGGAGTCCAAATTGGAAACCAGTCAATCCAACAACAGAGGCTGCCTCATGATCTCTACATATCTTTCTCATTCTCCTTTTACTTTGCTTGCCATGTTTCACTGCTCTGGGGCCATAGCATAGATTTCTATTCCCATTTACTTATCCCATAATGTGCAACTTCACTTCTGAGGGAATTTATTCATGAGTACTTCCACCCTTAGCATTCCCTATCTACTTGTGCCTTACAGTGTTATCACTTTGAATTCCAAGTGAGCTGGAGAAGCTAAAGATGGGATGGAGAGAATGTGGTCTAATTTACCATTCTGAGTATCCTACTTCAGATAATTCTATCACACTTTTCTAGTCATTCAGGCTAATAATTTCCCCAAACCTCTGGCTAATAACATTCTGTTAACCACTGTCACTGTCAATTTTCTTTCCCATTTTGTATCCTCTCTTCTTGTCATAGGTCAACAGGTCATTCTAAGTTTTCCATTTCATTAGATAGAAAAACTGCTGCAGTGTCTAGTTTTTCCACTGTACTTTCTCTTCTACACCCTCCTCCCAAAAGCATTACTTTTTCTTTTTGTTTATTTTGCAATTGGAAGTTTGTACCTTTTGATTGCCTTTATCCAATTTCCCCTCCCCTACCCCTGCTCTGGTAGCCACAAATCTCATCTCTTTTCTATGAGTTTGTTTGTTTTTGAAGTATAATTGACCTACACTATATTAGTTCCCGTTACACAACATAGTGATTTGATATATTTCTATACATTTCAAAATGATCACCACATTAAGTCTAGATATCATCGTTTACCAGTTACTGCATTACTTTTTAAAAACAGCACTCTTGAATAGTACAACTATATCACTCTTCTTATAATATTTAAAGTTTCAAATTTCCATAAAAAACAATCCCTATGGCAATTAGTCTAACAAGGCTCCTGCATATGTGCTGAATTAGTTCTGTTATTGCTGACCAATATCCTCCTTTAAATATATATGAGTTATTCTCCCATCCTGTCCAGAAATTCCATGTTCATTCTACTGTTCACTTTTACGCATACAGTTTCCTGTCTCTGGAAAACTAGGTTCCATTCTCTCCACTCACTGACTTATTTACTTTCTAAACAATGCTAGTGTTAAGCCTCTGGACCCCTATGAAACTTCTATTGACAAGTCTGGTACACAGTTTTCTCCTTTCTAAGTTCTTGGGTCACTTTGTCTTTGTCCATTTATTTATCATTTATCATGGAATACATTAGTTTTTATTCCCATTCTGTATCCTACCACAAGCAGTACATTTTTTTGTTATGTATAAAATCATGTATTTGTAGGCCCATCCTCTAGCAAAGAGCTTTTAATATAATATTTTCTCAAATAGATCACAGATACAACGTATTCCAGAACATTCAAAACTTATGCAAATTTTGATTTTACAATAACTCTTTCAGAAACATTCATTTTAGGAGAGAATAAATGAGGAGGTGTGCGTAGAGACAGCCACCTCACAAAATGGAAAAGCTTTTACCACAGGAAGAATTTTATAATAGCATTTTCTTCCAAATGATGTTTCTTGTACTATTGAGGACATTTCCTATTCTAAGTGTCTTTCTCACACCAAATCATGCTCACACCATGCATTCTTTTCATGTCCTAATTGTAGCTATACTATAGAGGAAGAAAATGACTAGAAACACTTGTTTTATAGAGGCAGAATCTATAAAGAAAAGTGCCTTGATTAAATGGAAATACTAAAAAAAAGTACATCCATTGCTCTACCAGTCATAAGCAAACAGATCTTAAAGGTAAGAAGAATGGCAGTAGTCCTTTGTGTTTGTCCATACTTTTTCAGTACCAGAAAAAGACAACATCAACTTTAAAAATCTAGAGGCTACGTTTACATGAATTCAGCTCAGGACTTTCTTCTGTGTTTTCACCATATGCATTTCATTGAAAGGAAATTGATTGCCATATGGTTTTGATTCATTTACACTCAGCTCATAAAAGTACTATGTTTTAGAGGTATTTGATGTCCACAGAATTTTTGGACCTCTTTATAAGCCATTTTATTAAAACCAGGAAGTTATATTTTGCTAGCATGTGAAATACAATATCAAATGGTTCATGTTTGTTTAAAAAAATTTCTTAAATCTATGAATGTACATATATATTGCAGAATGAGTTTGTATATCTACTTTTTTTCTCTATGAATTTGTTTACATATTCCCAGTGAAGGAGAGAATTGAAGAAGTTATTTACAAAGTTCAAGACTTTTTTACTGAATTATATAGTAAATTCATTATTTTTTTTAAATGTTTGTTGTGTAGTTAACACAAACTTCATCTAGATTCTGCTCAAGTTGTGTGTAAACATTCTTCTATTTTTACAGCATAATTTATATTTTTGAAAAAAGAATGAATGTGAGTTTTTTTTGTTGTTTTTGTTTTTTGCTGTACGCGGGCCTCTCACTGTTGTGGCCTCTCCCGTTGCGGAGCACAGGCTCCGGACGCGCAGGCTCAGCAGCCATGGCTCATGGGCCCAGCCGCTCTGCGGCATGTGGGATCTTCCCGGACCGGGGCACGAACCCGTGTCCCTTTCATCGGCAAGCAGACTCTCAATCACTGCACCACCAGGGAAGCCCTGAATGTGAGCTTTTAAATTAATGTTGATTAGTTTTGTGATAAATGAAAACTCTAGAAAACTAAAGCATGTGTTTGAGGAAATTGTAAATATAACATGAAATTGGGGCTATTGTTTTCCATTCATTATTTTTTTCCAAATTGTTTTACCAAGTAAAAAATCTAATTCCTCACGAGTTTTAATTAACACTAGATAAGCAATTCAGAACACCTCATAGACAAATATATACCCTGCAGGTACTGGTAACCAAATAAATAAGAACCCAGAGTAGGTTGGTTGCCACGCGCTGGAAGAAAACATAAACACAAAGTAACTGGGAAAAATGAGAATGAAAATTGTTTTTTTCTTTTATATCATATTCATTTCTCAAATAGTAAAGGATATATTAAATTTGCTTTTTATTTTTTTATTTTTTTACTTTTTGCTACCCAAGGTCCAAGATCAATTCACTCTAATCCCTCAAGTCTTTTACTATTTTCTTTTATGATTTAACAAAATCACTAGTTCCTTGAATGCTAAGATTCAGTGATGTCATAAAATTAACAGGATTTATCAAATATACATCTTACAACCGCCTCACCTGGTTACTGATGTGTGACATTCCTTTGGGTGGACAGATTATTTCTCTGAATAGTTATACATTTGTTCAAAAACAACTAATTGAAGAGAATGTACATTAACTCAAAGGAGAAAATGTTTTCTTAAAAAGATTATTTCTGGGTAATATATATTATCTACATTATATTTACAACATTAAAACCCTCACATGCAACTGTTTGCTTTTTTATTTGTTTTTTACTAGAATTTTGTTTTTTTATAGGGGTTGTTCTGTGTATTAAAATACACTTGCTTTAATTATCAGATTAGGGTCATTATTATACCAACTTAAAATTTAAGAAACGTATAATATTAAAGTGTCTTTTACCACCCATTACCCTTTTTGACTTCTGTTGTTTCTAATCAGAAGTCAGTCATCCCATGTATTATATCCTTCTAAGTAATTGGTCTTATTTTCCCTGCTTGTGTCTAGGATTTTACTCTTTATATTTTACTTTTTTAAAGTTTGTTAATAATGTTTCTAGATATGGTATTATTTATACAAATTCTGCTTGCATCTATATGGTTACAGTCTATGCTTTTCATTAAATTTGTGACATCCCACTCATTAGTGATTCATACATACATATATTCAAATTATACACACACATCATTATCTCTTTTGCGGACTCCAATTACACATTTGTTACCACTCCTGATAATTTCCCTACAGGTCATTAATCTATTTATTATTATTATTACTTTTTTTTAAGAAGATGTTGGAGGTAGGAGTTTAGTAATTTATTTATTTATTTTTGCTATGTTGGGTCTTCGTTTCCGTGCGAGAGCTTCCTCTAGCTGTGGCAAGCAGGGGCCACTCTTCATCACGTTGCACGGGCCTCTCACTGTTGCGGCCTCTCTTATTGCGGAACACAGGCTCCAGACGCGCAGGGTCAGTAGTTGTGGCTCACGGGCCTAGTTGCTCCGCGGCATGTGGGATCCTCCCAGACCAGGGCTCGAACCCGTGTCCGCTGCATTAGCAGGCAGATTCTCAACCACTGTGCCACCAGGGAAGCCCTATTATTATTTTTTAAATCTGGGGTTCTTTTACACTCTTTTTTCTTTAGTGTGGGTTATTCATCTCATTATCTGTTCAAGGACACTGACTATTTCCTATGCAATCTCCCAATTGTGTTTATTTTTACTTAGTGAAATTTTTATATCAGATATTATATGTTGAGTTCTCTAATTTATATTAGGTTTCTATTTCTCTACTATGAATTTCCATATTTTCACTCTAGGTCAACCCTGTGCTTTAAGTTCACAAGTATATTGACAAAAGATGTTATGATGATCTTGTGTGCTATTTCCTAAAGTTGGCTTATAGTGAGGTTTTTTCCACTTACTTTTAAACATATATATATATATATATATATATATATATCATATTTTTCTCCTATGGATGTCTACTTGTTGTTTAATCTATGCTGTGTAATAGGGCTGATATATTGCCGTCCTTTAAAAGTTGCTGAGTTTGACCTCTAAGACCGTCAAATTACTAACAGCTTGATTTTGACAGTAAGATGATGGTACGCGGTATGCTGTATCTATAATGTACTGACTTTGAGCATATCCTCTACTTTAAGATAATTTTTCAGTGAACTTTATACAATCCCAAGTCTTGTCCTTCCACTCAGAACCTATAGATGATGTTTATCAGGCTGACATCACAGTGAGGGGGAAAGTGGCTCTTTTGCTACTGTTACTATTCTTGGTGTAGATTTTATTGCTGCTGCTGTTTCTATTCTGTAAATAATGAAAAAAATTGATATAAATTATTTCTTGAACATCTGTGTTTATAAAATCAGCAGCATTTCCACTGTAAGTGGACTTTTGTGCATTTAACTAATCTGAAAAACTGGTAAAAAACCAAAACTTTACTATATCATGTCTTGCCTTCTTTTATTTTCCCCAAAATATGATTAAAATGTTGCTTTTGCAAAAATAACAATGTTCTTTTTAGGGCTTTATTTTACTAAAAATAGAGAAGAAATAAAACAACATATCAAAAATATAATATTGCTTTTATCATGAGATATTCTCCTCCACAGAGCACCTACTTTAAAAACATGAATTGCACACTGCTGTCAATATTTCAAAATTGTAGCCATGTTTAATAATATTTTGCTGTTATTAGAGACAAGAGCTCATCAACTTTTAAAATAGTTTATGATTCAAAATAAAATGTGTGGGGCTTCCCTGGTGGCGCAGTGGTTGAGAGTCCGCCTGCCGTTGCAGGGGACACGGGTTCGTGCCCCGGTCCTGGAAGATCCCATAGGCCGCGGAGCGACTAGGCCCGTGAGCCATGGCCGCTGAGCCCGCGCGTCCGGAGCCTGTGCTCCACAACGGGAGAGGCCACAACAGTGAGAGGCCCGCGTACCACAAAATAAATAAATAAAATGTGTGCTATTTTTTGAAGAAGTGAAGGAGGTTCAGTAATTGAATGCAAACAGACATGGTCATGATATAACTAAATATTAGAGATGGAAAAATGTTAGAGACCTGGGTCCTTTTATTCTTCAAGAAAAGTTTAATTATGAAATCAGATACTTAAAAATAATCAATTTTAGAATTTTAAAATACATACTGATTGCAAGTAATTTGATAACTCTAATTAATTTTTCTTTATGATCTCTGTATTTATATGAAATCTTGACTATTAGACTTAGCTTCTGATTTTATCTCATTATGTGTCCAGGCTTCTAAGATTTAAAAAGATGAGGAAAACCCAGATTGCTCTTCAACATAAATTTTTAGAGATTCTGACAATTTTCCTAATATAATGTCATTTTCTAGCTAAAACCTCATCCATGGAACAAAAAAGAAGCACAATATTTATCTTCAAAATATTCTATCCAAGTGCATTTGACAAATGCTCATCCCAGAAGATTTGAGTTCTCAAAGATCAGTGTTCCTCTACTTGACAGCAACCTACTGTATATGAAATTTGGGCCCATCTATGTTTCCCCTATGGGACTTGCGGGACAAGGGAAACTGATGTGAACATGAAATTCATGTTGCTGGCTTGGCTATAATAATCCTTTCTTTCTACCTCAGGTGTTTCTGTCTTCTACCAGCGTCCATGAACCTGTGGCAAGTTAACTTGTTTAGTTTTAGGCAGAAAAAAATATCTCAGACCTGTCACAAATTCTTGAAAATATCTAGTAAGCACTTGCTGTTTAACATAAAATATGTTAAATACTGGAGAAAATACGTTATGAATATCACAGTCCAGTATGGTGAGTAAGAAAAAAAAAGACCCATTAACAATATGTTATTAATGCCATGAATGAAGCAAGCAAAAATCTGTGACAGAAAATAAGAGCATATGTGGGGATGGGAGCTTGTGAAAGATTGTCAGGAATGACTCTGTAAGAAACACACTTGGAAGGTAAAAGATGAAATATAAGAAGAACCTTGTCATCTGAAGAGTGGATTGAGAGCAACACAAAAGGAATTATTACATTCAGTATCTCAAATGTCAACACTGTTTTATGTTACAGATACTTACAGGTAGCAGTCTAGATAGAATATAATGAACAAGAAGGAAATAAAGTGGAAGAAGTATTGAATGGGTGGATGGTGTTAAAGAAAAAATAATTCTCTCATTTCCTAAAAATGGTAAGGAAGACTTTATTCAACACTATTGCAGTAGAGGTACTGCAGATACCTCTGAGAGAGATTGGACTCAACTCTGAATATGGTAAAGATAACTGGGGATTTATAGCCAAGTATCAGAGTGAGGGAGTCAGTGGATGGAAAACTATTAAAAGGACAAATCAAGGGTAGGAGAATTCTTGCTAAACTCAGCTAACAAGATTCTTGCTATAAAAGGCCAAAAAGATGTACATCAAGGGTGCACAATAAGAAACCTGATCAGATAAGGGTAAGGGGCTTTTCCACTAAAGTCACTGAGCAGAATTATTGCTAAAACTAAGCTAGATGGATGAAAGACAGTATCGGAGGTGGGTGGGGGAGAAGAGGTTAAGGGTCCCAGCCTAGTACAGAAGAGGGCTCAGAGGAAATACACTGAAATTTGGTCAAGGAGAGTCTTTGTCAGTTGGGCAGAGTGTGGATCATGCAGAACCTTGTAGGCCACAGAAAGTAGTTTACGTTCTATTCAAAATATAAATGGTAGCCATTGATACATTTTTATCAAAAGAAGTACAAGACCAACCTTTTTCAAGGGGGTGACTTTTGCTGCTATGTAAAATGGCAGGACTTGATGTGGGTGATATTTTGAACTGATTATCAAAGTAGACTATCAAAACTTAACTATATTTATGATTTTATATAGAAATTACACAAAAATATCCCTTTCCATTTTCCTTTGTATGAAAGTTAAAATATAAAGTGGAAAGTGTATTGAGTATCTATCATCCAAGTGTTGATATTTATACCTATCCATTATGTCACAGAAATATATTCCTTTGATTTTCAGTGTTGTAAAATTAGTGATCAACATTACCATATATTCAGTGTTAAAACTGGAGAAAAAATACATTACCCAAATACAATTCAGAAAGTCTGTATTGTTAAACTAATTTGTATAGACATTTATTAAGTACCCAAGTAAATTTATGTACTATGATATTTGGTAGAGCAAAATTCAAGTAAAAGAACTAGCCTGATTATATCATCTAATTAGACTGATGAAGCAGTTGAAAACTCCTCACTGACATGCTATGTATATAAATAGTGCTCTTGCTTTAGGGTAACAGGAGTAGCCAGACACTAGAATTATGACCTTGTGTGATGGAACAGATTCTAAGAAGCAATACCATGCTATTTCATAATAGTAGAATTACTACTATATCAATATAGACATTAGACATGATTTTTCTCTTCATTGGATTTACCGAAGGCTTGTGAGAAATCAAAGATTTAATTCAAGAATTTCAATACATTTGAGGGGAGGAGGAAGGATATTTCATTATTCAGTTGCCTTGAAACATAGAAGGAGGTTGATGATCTTGGAAATACTGAAGGAGGGTTTTGAGTAAGAAAAGGATTAGTAATGTTTCCATAAAGTTACATCCCATGGAAATGCCCTTTTAAGCATCAGAATTAGAAGTTATAGTGAAACATCTACACCAGCAAGGATATATTAAAAATAAACAAAAAGAGAAGATATGAAATTCAGTTTTCCTGTCTTTAATTTGTTTTATGTATACATTGAGCTTGATTTTGACTATTTCCTTTTAAGTACTCTAGCAGTCAGGAGATGAAGAGCATTGGATTGGGAAGAGGTTTTTAAGGCCTTTCACAATACATGAAGTTTACCACTTCATCCTTATTTGTAATCACTCACCTTGAGACCTGCAAACTTGGAAACAGTTGTCTCAGGATTGCAGCAGAAGTAATTTTCTCAGAGAACTATGCTACAGAAATAGCTTCACCTATGGTTGAAGTTTTCTGTTTCTGTTTTCACCTAGAAACAGAAGGGACAAGGCAAATTATTACTCTCTTGAGTTGTAAAATTATCTACAAGATAGGAAATGGAAAAGATAAACAGCCACTCTTCTTGAGGAAAAACAAAGAATGTCCATCTTCTATTCTCTCTGTATATACTTAGCTAACCAGGAAGGATTATTGGGATCTTTACATAACTGGCTTTTGTTAGACATTTGAGGGAATTTTTAAGTTATGTAGAAACCTACAGTTCTTACAGTAAGGCAATTTAATAAGAAACCAATACAAAGGAGATCATGGTTGTTTTTCTGTGAAGATAATTGACAGGAGAAGCATAAATGAGAAGAAATCTGTCTGCACTGGAAATGTCAGGAAAGCTTTTCTGAACATGGCATATTAAAGGGGGCCCAAGAAAGAGATATTATGAAGAGAAGAGGTGCAGTATTATAACAAAATGAGTAGGCAACTCTCACAAATAGAAGGACATTAAAATTATTATATTATTTGGGAGTATATGAAAGAAATTTTCCTTAGTGGTTCAAAATATGTGAGCATCCTACCATGATTGTTAGTTCAATGAGAATCAAGAAATGACCTAAAGCATTATTCATTTTAATACACCTCTTGTTTCATAGCAGAATTTTCTGCATTTCAATAGATTCAGTACATTTTCACATGCATATATTGAACACTTCATGTTTGGAGGACCTTATTATAGAAATTGTGAATTTAGAGAAAAATATGATATTCTCATGTTATCCAATACTGCAAGGGAAAATATTGTGTTATTTATAATAGTTTTTAAATAATGGTTGTAAATTGAGGTGGTAGATTATATGATAATAGCATATAAGAGGCAGAAAGTAAAACAACAATGATGTTTTCCAAAGAGATTGTAAGAAGACTTCAGAGAGGACATGAAATCCAAGGGTGTATTAGAATGGGAGGTACTAGTCTTTCACACAAACACTGGAGAACTGACTATTCCAGACAGAGGACAAAACATTTTCAAAACTCAAAGGCAGATAGGGTAAAAGTAGTGCTCCAGGAACTACAAATAATTTATCAAGATGCATGTTTAAATTATTATGAAGGATAAGATAAGAAATAGATATAGGCAGAATACAGGTTAGGGAGACTTACAACATACAGCTAAGTTTTTAACTGGGCTGTTATTGAAAGTGAAAATAATTGAGAATTGATCTTGTTCGTGAAGTAGGGGATAAAGTTTATTTCATAACTGTAAAGATTATTTAAAGAAAGTTGTACTATAGCTATATGAATTGGAATGGGCAAAATTACTTTGATTTTTAGTTCAAGAAAACAGAACACTTTTCTAAAAATTTTTAGCAAAGTTCATAAACCTGTAGTCTGTCAGCAACAAAAATGAAAAACACCCATTAAAAGTTTCTGAAGAGGCTTTCTAGATGGCAAAAAATACAAATTATTTTTTCAAAGGCTCAAAATAAACTTCTCAATTCTTTGATATGTATTTTAAATTATTTTCCATATAGCATGTAAAAGTAAAGACTAACTAAAATAAATACTTCTGTTTGTAGTAACCTGCAATTGTACAAAAGGAGAAATTTTAAAAATGATTGCTTTGCTTGGTACTCATTTCATGGGCACAAATACAAATTTATTGCCACCAGTGCAAGTATTTTCAGATGTTTACAGAATAATGTGGCTTTCAACATTTATCTTAGTCATAAAAGTAACCCCAGGATATAAATCCATTGTTTACTATAGGATTGGGAAGCAGTGGAAGCATTTTACAAAATATAAATTTTTATAAAATATGTGCTTCTTAGCACACAAGTGCTTTCTTTCTTGTTTTGATATTCATTACCTTCTAAAATATTCTTTGGAAGGACATGCAATTTCTTCTTTTGTAATAAACCAAATAAAATTCTACAAAAAGTTTTTATCTGTTTCAGATTAGGGTATTTATCAGTGTTTTAATGAGGCAGGAGGCAAAAATCAATTCCATTTAAAACCCTACAGCCCTGATTTTCAGATATGGAAAGTAGATTGAGTCATTAAATCATTTCTTTCTGTTCTCCTTTATATATCTCTTTAATGTAAAAAAGAGAAGAGAAAGGAGATACTTCCCGAATAAAAGCTAAACATTATTCTATCATATTTTAAAAGATGTTTATATCAAAGAGAAAGGATATAAGAGCAGAAGGGAAGGAGAGAGAGGGAGGGAAGGAGGAAGGAAGGAAGGAAAGAGGAAAAGAGAGAAGAAAGGGACATAGCTGCTGATTCTTTCTGTACCTATGTTAAAATATTATTATGTTCAAAATATAATTAATTCCTAGTAGAGGTGTTCTTAATTAGTGTGTGCTATTATTATAAAATGTTCACTAAGGGCAGATTTGTGTATATGAGAACTAAAAGTACATAAGGAATAAAGTTAACAGTAAGAGTCTGGAGATAGCATCTGAGGTTTGAAGATCAACTGTTTATTGGAATCAGAGAAGTCTAGAAAACAAAAAAGAACGATAAGTAATGGATTGTTTACTTTTCTTTTAAGAAGTTGTGAATACAGAGGGTAGAATAAAAAGGAATGTTCTTCTGGTATTTCTGCTGGCAAATAGGCCTTTCTCCTGGCTGACAATATCTGCAAATTTTCAACCTTTATGTAACAGAAACCTGGTAGCATAGGTAAAATGATGAGGATAGAAGAAACAAAAGGAACAAAATCAGAAAGGCTAAATAAAGATTAGATTGCTGGAGAAGAATAGGAACATTTCATCAATTGTAGCAATAGTGATAAAATAAGTTAAACCCTGTCAGGTAATAGTACAATGAATATTCTTTGAAAATAAAAGGGAAATTAAAAGTATCAGCAATATAACCTAGAATAACTCTTCAACCTGGATTATTCAAAATTTCTCTTATTATTATCATCATCATTATTTTTGCCATTAGTAATGAGGTAACATGGAGAGAGTGTGTGTAAATCAACTAAAACCCAATATATGACACACAGTCAGGATTCTATAGATGGTAGTTTTTTTCCTTTAGTTGCTTCCCAAAGGTGTGAATAGGTTTCTATGGTATTTTTTAAAAATAAACAATGAAAACAGTGACAATGGCAATAATAGCAAGAGCAGCAACAACAAGCACTATGCTTGATGCTTGTATGTATCTGAGAAAAAAGTTGTAATGCCTGTCTTAAATTCTTCTCTTATTGCTATTTTTCTATTGATATAAAATAGATTTTTTGTGAGGTACTTATTTGAGAAGTTTTTTTTTCTATTATTCTTAATAAAAGTTTGAAATGTTGGTTGATTTAATTTTTGGTTCTGTACCTGTAGAGATAGACAGGTTAACATTAAGTACTGTTTTATGTGAGGTTTTTTTCACTCATTAGCTGTATTCTTGTTTAAGAATGATAACTATTTTGTTGTTTCTTTGTTACTATTTTAGAATTATTTTACATATAATCATGAAAAAACCTTGTACAGTTATGTGCCATAGTGTAAACTTAAATGCCTTTACTGAATTTTGTCATTCTTTGTGGGCTTAAGTTATATGACACGTTTCTTTGTAAGTGCTAGTGATAGATGATACATATTCTACATATATTTTAAAACATTTTCTTCCTGAAAATGATTGACATTTTTCTCTTATTGCTTCCCTTCCACAATCACAATAGAAGAAGATGATGCTTGAAATTAGTATGGGGTGAAATATGTTCAAGAATGGAAACAAGAATGCCAAAGTACTGAAAAATCTGTTCAAATATAGATAGACGGTAAATGAAATAACTATATCCTAAGTCCTTATTGTATAGTGATGGGCTAGAAATAGTAATGGTATCCTGAGGATCTACCAAGATTCTGTTTTAGGAAGAGTGAAATATAAGTAACTTAAGGAAGTGATTAGTAAAGTTATTTGAAATTTACTGGATTTTTCCTTTATTTTTTAACCTTTTAAAAATTGAAGATAGTTAATTTACAATGTTGTGTTAGAATACTATGGAAGTTCCTTAAAAAACTAAAAATAGAGTTACCGTATGGTCTAATCCTACAATCCCACTCCTGGGCATATATCTGGACAAAATTAAAATTCGAAAAAATACATGTACCTCAGTGTTCATTGCAGCACTATTTACAATGGCCAAGACATGGAAGCAACCTAAATGTCCATTGACTGATGAATGGATAAAGAAGATGTGGTGCATATACAACGGAATACTACTCAGCCATAGAAAGAATGAAATAATGCCATTTGCAGCAACATGGATGGACCTAGAGATTATCATATTATGTGAAGTAAGTCACACAGAGAAAGACAAATATCACATGATATCACTTTTATGTGGAATGTAAAAGAAGGATAGAAATGAACTTATTTACAAAACAGAAACACTCTCAAGAGACATAGAAAACAAACTTATGGTTACCAAAGGGGATAGTGTGGGTGAGGGGGAGGTAAATTAGGAGTCTGGGATTTACATGTACACACTACTGTATATAAAATACATAAACAACAAAGACCTGCTTATAGCACAGGGAACTATACTCAATAACGCATACAAACCTATAATGGAAAATAATCTGAAAAAAAAAATATATATATATATATAAACAGAAAACTGAATCACTTTTCTGTACACTTGAAAATTACTGGATCTTGACCAGGTTTAAAATTGATTACTTTGGCAACCTACCTTAGCCTAATTGGGCTACATTAGCCTAATTAACTTAATATGGTTCCTTACTCTCTTACTAATCATGTTAATGTGATACCAGTGTTTACATGAAGTCTGGAAAATGTTTTATAAGACTTATGATAAAACAACAAAAAAGAGGGGCTTCCCTAGTGGCACAGTGGTTGAGAGTCCGCCTGCCGATTCGGGGGACATGGGTTCGTGCCCCGGTCCGGGAGGATCCCACATGCCGCGGAGCAGCTGGGCCCGTGAGCCATGGCTGCTGAGCCTAGGCGTCCGGAGCCTGTGCTCCGCAACGGGAGAGGCCACAACAGTGAGCGGCCCGCGTACCGCAAAAAAAAAAAAAAAAAAAAAAAACAGCAAAAATGAAAACTAATTTATAGACTTTCTTTGAGATACTGGTAATTTATTACCTACAATTTTTAGATGAAATTGAGTCACAGAGAACAAATCTCTCTTATTAACAGTGCTATTTTTAGTACTTAGCTCCTATAAAGTCATATAATAGCTAATCAATAAATAATTGTTGAAAAATGAATTTTAGTAAACTGGATGATGTAGGAAAATGGACAATACCACCTTTACTATCATGCTACCAAAAATATAAGTTAAATAAAATTAATATTATTTCCTAAAGTACAGTTTATGTTTTCAATTAAAGAAATTTTAGCGAGTTTTTCCTTGATTAATAAATAACTTTGAAAAATAAACTTAAGACTGACAAGCACATGATGAGTTTTCTCCATAGCAATCACAGAAAGTGAAAGAATTGGGAGTTATAGGTGAGAAGTAGGCATCACTTTGTTGATGTCCTGAATGAGCTAGGAGTGTCTATCACTGAGAACAGAAGAAGGAACACCATATACAGTATATCCTCTGAGTTGTAACAACAAAGACCTAAAAAATTCAATGTTAGATTTTGCCAAATAATTTTTAAGTGAAATCTGATGATTTGGTATGTGAACTCTTAATTGAAGGTTGTAAAAGATGCAGTTCATACTCTTTGTGTCATTATCTTTGACTGTGTACTCTCTGGAACAAATAGTAGTTTGCTTTTTCTTTTTTGATAATGTACAAAACTTGATTTAGATTTGAGTCAGAGAGCAGGAAAGGTTAATTCAATGAAGAGAAAAACTTTATCATCCTAACATGTATGTACTCTGAGTTCTGTTTCCAAAAGTTGATATAAATGAGAAAGTTAATAGGAAAACAATTGGAATTAATCATAACTGTAAAACTGTCATCATTGAAGAGGATGTTCTAGATGTTTGGGTGAAACTTATATGGATATATCAAATAGACACATATATAAATACTTCATATATGCATATACACATATTTTCCTTTCTTATTGCCTTTTAAAGTTGGCATTGCAGGTAGTTTTTTCTGTCATAGATTATATTTATCCTTCAAAAAATAAAGCAATGAGGAAAATTCAAATATCTACCCGAATCCTCATGTATGTGAAGCAATTTGAGTTTTTTCCATTTTCTCAACATGTTCAAACTGTCTCCTCTGACTTCCATGATGAAAAACATAAAATTTTACTTTCTGCCTCTGTGACTGATACTTTTTGTTTCTTTGCCCTCTTCCACCATGCCCTCTGTCCTAACTATGCTCAATGCTCTGAAGGACATCTCCTTGGACACTTCTCTACTGACTTTGCACTCTACTTTGGCAATGTATCAATTTCCATGGTTTTAAATATTATTTTTAAAATTTTTCACCATCATTGCCTTTATGAAATTCCATCTCACCTTTCTCACTATCACCATCATCCTTCAGGTTCATCTCAGTTTACTATTGGAATGTGATGGGAAACACAGACCCAAACAAACATAAGTAACATGGGATAAACTTAAGATCAACATATCTCATATTCTAATATCAACTTTACAGGAATGACAATTAAACATCTGTTCTAATTTATGTGTCATTGACATATAGCTTAGGATTTACTTTTAATATCTCAAAATATTTCCTGTTTCTTTTTTCATTTTACAAACATGGTTTGTATGCATTCAATATGTCTTCAGTCAAGATTGTATAAGGATTTCCTCATCCAAAATGTCTAGATTTATTTATACCTAGCTGTGTGCTAACATCTAAACCAAAGAAAAGGATTTGTTGTTACATCACTAAAAGTATTATTATTTCCATTTATTAAAAAGCTATATACACGATCGAGTTGAGTGTTACTCAATATTGAGAGTGTGGCTAGAAAATGGCCAAATGTCTTCTGGAAATATGTTCATTTTACAAAATATCACTGTTACTAAGACACATGAGCAAAGCAAATAGCAATATAAATGACAATAAAACATTTCCTAGGATAAATATTTTTTAAATTTTAGATTTTTTTATTAAGCCTTATACCTGATAAAGGAAAGAAGCAAGAAGGAACAGTACAAAAAACATTTACTTATACATAATAATAATGTTTCTGGGGATAAAAAACGTGAATGAAACACAGCCTTGTAGCCATGCCTTGTAGCTATTGGTTTATGAAAATCTACTTCAGTAATTGTTCTGGCTAATTTCTGTTACAGAAACTCATGTCCTATTTTCTTGTTTATTCTATTGAGAAAGCTGAATGCTTGGCTCTTTGCTAGGGTGTTGGCATTCAGATCATGTAATACAGACTGAATAAATTCAAACTTTTCATCAAATATTAAACTCCAGCGGTTTTCTGTATAATATTCACAAATAATCAGAAGAAATATTCTATAGATTAGAACATACTAATTTGTGAATTTTACTGGATCTTTAAAAATTTTTAATTTATTCAGGTTAAAAACATCATTATGTCCATTTCATCCTTTAAAGAAAATAGGTAAGTGACTTGTAGTGAGGTTTCAAAATTTGTCAAAGTTAAAACTGATAGAATTTAAACCAGACATATTAGTAACTTGCCCAGTCTACGCTGCCATCCTATATTCCAAACAGGAGAACACTCTTACAAACTTTTGAAACCTAAAATGAGATGCCATTAAGCTGAAGAGGATGACTGGGGATTGCAGGGGCATCAGGAGGAGGGCCTCCACAAGGCTGAGGAAGGTAAGCAGAGGTCAAGGTCAGGAACCAAGTATTGTTTAGACAGTGAAGAGAAGCTGTGGTATATCAGGTAAATAAAGTGATTTTACTAAATCCAGAGGGATTAGTGTCCTCAGTCATTCAATCCTGTTTGAACATTTGACTCAAGCCAACCTTGCCCCCACTTTACGTTGTTTTCCTGTAGTCTGAACAATTTTCAGATAATTGTTTCCTGCACCATATGTCAGACACTAAAGATAGACTCACAGCCCTAGCATTAAAACAAAACATCTGTTGCAAAAATAAAGCTGTTTCTTTCTGCTCCCACAAATAGAGTTAAGATCTGTAGTAAGATCTTAGAAGTTGTGTCTTTTTTTATATATAAAGAGAAAACAACCATAATGTCCTACTTGAATAAACTGAATATGAACTTATAAATAATCGATGAATTACATAAAATTAGATTTTAAATGTTGCCAATATTTTTAAGTAATTTATGGATTCTTTGAAGAGTTTACTCAACAGCACCTAGCTATAATAATCTGACTTTTTAAAATGTAAATTCAACCAATCCAGGCATTTTGAAAACGATTTCAAAATGATTTACTCTGGATAAATAAATCAGTCCCAGTACAGGTCAAACGTTGTCCCTTAGTCTTTCCTTAAGCTTCTCCATGTCCCATTTTTAAACAACTAGAGAATACAATTTTGTGTATCAGTACACCAGGAGGGAGTTGACAAGCTATTCATGAATAGTCACCTATTTTTTGTGGGAGAAGAGGAGACTACATATTGGTCCAGTGTTTCCTCTCTGTTTCCCTGCTGGCTCCTGATGTTGACATGGCAACTCTTCAAACCTTTCACCATGGGTGAAAGGACTGGGTGAGACCTGTGTACCTTCATGGGATTCCTTACTCCCCTCAGATCTTAAAGGTGCTCCTCATCACCAGAGCTCATCACTCTCTTTCCAGGTTAATATATTGGAAAGATAGATATGTCTCCTTACTGTTTAGAGAAACATACATCTATGCATTTGATTTGCAAAATATTCATTGAGAGAATATTTTATGTCTTATATTGCTTTAGGATTGGGATGTAGTAAGGAACAAAAGTGAGGGCACTATATGTAGCATTAAATTAAGGGAGAGAGAAAATAAGCAAAACTATATTCATGTACAAGTACAAAGATGATGAGTGTTACGCTGAGTAATAAAAGCAATGATTTCATACAGATAGGGTGGATACTTATATTGAGAGGCAAGAGGATACTTTCTTAAACTGAAATTTGAATATTAATGAGAAACTACTCATCTAGCATTCAAAGGAAGCATTCCAAGCACAAGGGTCAGCCATTGCAGAGACCAAAATTGTGGAAGTGGCTCAGCACCACTGAGAAACTAAGAAATGTCCAGGGAAGCTGAATCATGATGAATGTATCACTCATCTCTTATGTCCCTCTCCCACTTGTCTGCATGGCCCACCTTTTATTACAGATATTGCTGTGGCAGCCAGCTTTGCACAGGTGTAATCCTGCTTCAGCTTTCTGCCTTAGCTCCACCACCAGCTCCAGTTTTCTTCTCCAAGTGTATTCTGATGAAGTGGTATTGGACCCCTGCAGGAAATTTTGGCCTTCATGCACATGCATGTGGCAGCAGAGAACTGGGATTCAGTGGAAGGACATCCTGCACTGTACTTTACTTGTTGCCTTTCCTCACTTAAAAAAAAAAAAAGAAAAATGAAAAGAAAATTCTCTTCTCACCTCTCTACTTTTCTATTTTTATCCCCCCTTTTCCAGTAAACTTTAACTCACCCCAGACATTGGGAAGAAAAATAGATTCTGTGATTTGAAAATACGTCTTAGTCCTTTTTCTTTTACACTTGATGCTGTGCCACTTAAATAATTACTTTAGAATTTGATAAGGTTTCCCTCATCCTTCAAGTTTAGGGTGTCATATAAAAGGAAAAGGTAACAGGCCCTTTCATATTTCAAGTTAATTGTCTGCCTCAGATTAATAATCTACATTTCTTCCTCTCTGAATAAGGTAGAGGTAGATATGGTAGATATACTCTGCCATGAGTATAGTAATGAAGATGTTCCTGTCACTACCACCTCTCATCTTCAGGGACTGGCATTCCAGCATGATAAGTGCATAAAGAGCAAGGGTTGAGCTCAAGGACATTATCACGAGTAAAACTATGAAAGAATTCAGATAGCTGGAAGATCGCAGGAGATGATGAGTGGAGATATTTGGCCTGTAGCCTTTTGAAAATTTAGGAAATTCCTGGGATTTCACTTACTCTGAGAAACACAGGATTCTTCTTAAATTTTGCCACTGATTTAAACAGTGACAGTATGTTTCAGCCAATATGTTAAACATTCTATAAGCATTATATCATTTATCTTTCTCTTAATGAGTTTAACACTATTATTTTCTGTATTTTATACTTGATGAACATGACGGTGAATTGTTTCACATCCTAAATCAATAAAGAGATAAACATTTGAAGGTAGGGTCCAGAGGTGTGAAACATAATGTAACACCTTTGCATTTAAGTTCAGGAATGTGAGAGAGAGAAGCTTCAGATGTTCTTTTATATTGTTCTATTCTGTTCATTATTGTAAAGAAAATGGGACTCAGAAAGAAGATCTTTCCAAAAATAAAGATTATCGTTTGATAAGAAAATCTCTGGCTACCTATATTTCAGTAAACTAAATATAATGAAGAAGGTGCTGTAAGCTTAGAACCCCCAATATATGTTACAATTTAAAACATGAAGAGTAGTTAAGAATGGTTATCACCTTATTATTCTAATTTTTATATATGCTGATTAAAATTTTTTAAATAACACAAATCAGGTAAAGATTTATATAAAAATTAAAAATATAACATCAGGTATAGAATAGAATATTGCATTAAAGATACCTTTTACCTTAGATCGCAGTATTAGTTGACCAGTGCTCTATCATTAACCTGATGTCACATGGTAATTCTTCCTCATGCTTTTGAAATTATGGATGTGTAGAAAAAAAATCTTTCCCAAAGTCATGATTTTCATTATACAGGACAACATAGAAAAGCCAGAAATTGAGATTAAAGTTTTATGATAGGATGTCATATTGCATGATTAATTCTAATTCTTTAATCCAAGTTTGGGTAGGCCTTTTCTACCATTATGTTTGAAAAGTATCTAATGTGTAGATAGATCATCACAAAAATGAGGCTGAAATCCACTTGCAGGTGGGTTCTATAGGTGGCTTTTCACATTGGTTAATTTTGATGAGACATTATTAGCTTTGCTCTTGTGAGCAAAACTATCAGAAACTTCACTTTCCCAACAATATCCAACCAAGATATTCTAATAATCATCCTTTACTTCAAGAAATGTAAGTAACCTGGCAAGCCAGGCATCCATCAGCACCCTGTTGGGTCTTTATGTGGATAAAATTTGCCTTCAAGCTGCAGATGGCTCTTTAATCCTATAATCGTTCAGAATTGTACATCTGTACTCTGTTTTTAGACTTTTCACTAGAAGAGATATCCACCCTTAGTCCCTTATTTTATTAACCTATTTGGCTAGATAGATCAAAGTTTTAAAAATAATAAGTCCAGGATTTCTATTACTTTATATAATGACACGATTCTCCTACAGCTCTTGTGATTTCCTACAGAGATTAGAACACTTGTATTTCACAGTTGTCATTGTGCAAGTTTAAAGCACAGTGTTATCCCCATTATAAAATTTGAGATATAAATTCTTAAAAATAAAAAAAAAATACCTATAAGTCTAATTTTCCATAATTATTGCAAACAGATAACATCTAAAAGATTGTATTTTAAATGAAATATAAGCTTTCAGTGACTATTATTACTTTTTATTTTTTCCCCTGCAAGCATCCCAGAATCTCACAATTGAGTCACTTCTCAGGGCCTTTTACTTCATTATTTTTTCTCTCCATTTTCTGTTCCTTTTATTAAGACAGCAGAGGTCTGTTTGGAGCCCCCCTGCTTGACACTGCTGCAGGATTTAAACTTTAGCAAGTTCAAAGAAAACAAGAATTATAATGAGAAACCTTGGATTTATATAGATTCTTTTGAAGAGCTCAAAGTATGAGAAACCTCTCCCATGGTCAGGGTTAAGGTTACAAAGTATAAAACATGAAATCCCTATATTCTTGTCAGCCTCTCATTTTTCTGTACAATTCCAAAAACACCTCATTGAAAATGGTAGGTGCACTTATCAGTCAAGGTCCCACCAGGAAATAGATTTCCACTCAGATTTTTCAAGTCTGTAACAAAAGAAGTGTTTACAGAAGTAAGGGTAGGGTTAGGGGAAATAACAACAAAGGGTATTGAGGGCCTCAGATACTGATATGCCTTTACTGGCCTTACACCAGGAAAAAACAGAAACAAAAACAAAAACAAAAAAACCCTACGGGAGTAAACCATGCTACTGAAGTCCAGTGAGAGTTAGAGCCAGAGAAGAAGAGTCACCCAAGGGATGCTATACAGGTGAGTAGACACAGCCACGACAATAGAGTGCTGCCCACAGCAAGGAGGGTGGACAAGAGCTGTCCCTCCTCCTTCCCTCTGACCCTTCCTGTGGCCTCATGTTACCCCAACTACCTGGAAGCCAGTCCATATGGGGGCATGAGTGATGCAGTCATAGAGGTTGGCCTTGTGGGCACAAAGAAAGGTGGAGAATAAATGTGGAAGAGTGCAAAAGAAAAAGACATAACTGTGCCTTTTGCCATTTAGGCTTTTATTGTATTCCTTTTCTCAAATTAAGAAACATATTTAATAGAATGTAAGCATAATTTTAGTGTTATTATATCACCATGGGATGATGTCAATTAAGTCAGAAGGCCACCACTAAAATATAAAATTAGCCAGCTCCAGAACACGTCATACCAAGAAAGAGAGAACTGGAGGGAGAGGGGAGATAAAGTAGTGAAATAATAATCAATATATGATATGCAATATAAGATCTGCATTGCTGCTGTGATGTGAGGAGATTTATAACAAGTGGAGCATAAGAACTCAGGTATAAATGAAGAAACTATAGTCCTTTCATTTCACTTAATTGTATTTACAATTTTCTATGTTCAGGTACTTATTCATTTATTTGAAATTGGATTTCATCTACACCGTCCAAAGGGGTGCAGTTAGAGTGACTGAGCATGTTGTATATAATAAAACCATGTCAATGTATGGTTTCTCTAATCCTTCAGACTCATTCTGCACTGGTATAGCTCCTCAACCTCATTGACCATAGGCTTGTGCTGAGTCTAGATTTCAATTAACAAATGAAGCCATTTGTTTGATCCAAAAACTCATGCTTACATATTAAATTCCAAATGCCCGATTTAATTGATTCAACCCTCTCCAACCATATATTTTCTGTCTTTGTATAATCCTTTTAGAATCTTTTTCTATTATTGCTTCCCAAAGTCAGCTAATACAAATTAGAAAGAGCTATCAGATCCTTTAGTGAAGACATATCTTCTTTGAGAGCCAAACTTAAAATTCTCTCTCTAGATCATTTTGGAGCTTAACTCATATTAAAAACTACATGGACCCAGTGATGAGTAGGAAAAGTTGTTCTCGAAAAGAACAGGATTCTTCTTGCAAGTAAACTGACCATGATAAAATCGTTTAAGTCTTTATTGAGGAAAGGATGGGCTTGGGATTTAGAAATTCAGCTTCTTCAACATCTGCCCAAATATCAACATCCTGTGTCTCAAGGTCCTTTGTTCCCTCTCTATGAGACTTAGCATTTAACTGGCATGGCAGCTCTACAGGCTGCAAAGTAAGACTCTGGTTCTCCAAAGATATATTACAGAAAAAGTATTTTGGATTTGAAATAGTTAATCTGGAAATCCATAAATCTAAAAAAGTACAAACGTAAGCCTTAACAAAAATAAAATGTTAAAGTATAAAGTAAATCCAAAGATGAGTTTTTTCATAAGAGTTAATTCTAATAGTTTTATGTTGGGCTAATAATAAAGCCTAATAATAATTATATGAGTGAGTTGTAGGAGAAGAAACAGTGCACTTGGCCATTGAAGCAATGTTGTGTTGAAATTCTACCACTGGCATATAATTGTTATATATAAGTAAACGAAATCTCTGTTTGGGGACCACTTATAGTGAAATGGTGAAATTTTAATCTCAGAAATAAAATAATTCAGGAAAAGTCCCAAATCAGCAAAAAGTAGGAGCAGCTCAATTTATGAAGTTTTCTTTATAACAGATCCTAGGTCAAAATTTGGTGCTAAAACTTTCTTGAAGGGTATAGTTCCAGGGAAATAAAAGGAAAGGAAAATGGGAACTGTTTCTGTAATCCCAGCCATTGCTTTCCAACAACATAGCTGATTGCTTGGCCATGCTGGATATCTCCTTGAAGATCATTCAAAACTAATGCCTTACAGTAGTACACCTGGGAGAAGAGGAGTAAACAATATATTTGTCGGTACCTTGTAAGTCCCAGTCTCTAATTTGTCAAAATCCATCCTCCATACTTTCAGGCCTGCTGGAGGAATATTCCAAGGTCTTTGTTCCTGTAAAGTCAGAGGACTTGGATACTGAAAGTTGTTGCTTAAATCATCTTTTGTTGTTTGTTTGTTAGAGTACACAAACAAACAAACAAAAAAATTCCTGAGTGAATCCTCTTGGTTGTAGACATAATTCTCCAAGAACCTTATGGCATAAAAGCAACATTTCTTCTTGATAATCAGAATTAACTATATCAGCTAACAGAATAAATTCAAAGTGATTAGACAGTAGTATAAACCTCCAGTTCCGTGGAACCTTTATTGTGTCCCTTGGTAAATGAAATGACTTTCTGGAAATGAAGGTCTTCAACCCAAGAAGAGCCTAATTTGGTGGGGACAGATAGCACAGATTATACAGTTGACTCACGTAAGTGATGGTAAAAGGGATTATTTCTATCCTCCGCCATTGTTTATAGATAATATATTCTAGCTACTAAGGATACAGTGTGACATGATGATCCTTAGCTTGATCCATATGCCACGTCCTAGAAGACAGCATTCGAGTCTCAAAGCATAGATCTCTCTGGCTGGCATCTTAGCTGAGCCTTCAATGAGCTATCACACCATTCTATCAGGCCATTTGCCTCTTTGTTTTGGGGGAACATAGTAAGGTCAGTGAATTCTGTGGTCAAGAGCCCACTGTCTTACTGACTTTGAAATATAATCAGTGACTTATCTGACTGTATCTGTTGCATAAAATATCCATATATCAGGCATTATGTAAATAATAATGATACTGGTAGAAACATTTCAAATAAGGAAGAAAAATTCTGTATCTGGAATATGCATTGATTTCTATAAGAATATATTGTTTTCACTTCCAATGTGGAAGTGGTTAATTTAATAAACCTGACGCTGGGAAGCTGGATGGTATCACCAAAGGACCGTGCTAAATTGAGTACTTAGGGTTTGTCTGTGATGCTGGTGGGGTTGACAGATTGAACACATCAAAATGTAGAATACCCAGTCAGATTTGAATTGCAGACATACACTATATAGTTTTTAGTATAAATATGTCCAGTGCAACATCTGGAATATACTTATACTAAAAAAACTCTTGTTTATCTAAAATTCAAATGTAAATCACCCTCCTATATTTATGTGGCAACTCTAGCTGCTATGTGCAAAGTGCCTGTAGTAAGATCAGCACTGGTGGCAGAGTACTGGCCATTAATAGAGCACTGGAAACCATAAATAGTGCCTATCACTGCCAAAATGGGCACTTTATTAATGAGGCCCATGGGATAAATACTCGAGTCACATATGAGAAAGGCTAGTTGTCATCTCTGGGGCAGGTCATCCTGTCTGAGACTTGTGACATAATTTGTGGGCCTAGTACAAAATGAAAACTTAGAACCCCTATTCAAAAATCCCTATGAATTTCAAGATAGTACCAGAAGAGCATCAAACCAAGTGCAGACCCTTCTGAACACATGGCAGGTGTGGCTATATGGATATCACAACCATGAAGAGCTTGGCCCTGTTCCTGTCCACATGGTTTTTGAGATTTCTGTTAGAGTGAATGTTCTCTGTTGGCACTGATGTTAGACGAAATGGTATGTACACTTTATACCCACTCCCATATGTCCACCCACCTAACTCTACCCCAGAACTTTTTTGATCAAATCTCTCAGTGTTTTTCACTACTGACTCCTAAGCAATTACCTTTACTTCAAATTCTTACAAGGAACCTCCACTAATTGAAGTAATTTACATATGTTGTGTTCCTTGTGACTTAAATGAAACTAATATATACCTGAAGTAGGGAATGAATATAATCATGGGTATAAAAGAGATTCTTTTTTGTGCGTATGTTTCTAGCAGGAATATAATAGTCATAGATAAAATATGAAGTATGAAGGATGCTTTGAAGTTAGATAAAACTAGTGTTCAATTTGACAAGTGTTTTAACAGTCTGAGAATGCATTTTAAGGATTAGGATGAGGGCAACTTATTTGAGTAAAAATATATGAAAAGCATTTAAAAATAAAATAGTAAAGTTTTATTAACTGAGAGATATTGAGGGATGAAGGAGTCTTTTATCTTTTCAACAATTGGGAAATCTCACTCTACTTAAACTAACTAGAGTAGGTTATGTTCTCTGCAACTGAACCCTAAAGGTCACAACTCTCAAAGAGGGAATGTAAAATAAAATGCCAATCTTTAGGAAAATGGCTGTAACAGAGAATCTGTTGTCATTAAGTTATACACAAGAAGTATTTGAAGCCAGGGGATATAAGCAAAGGTACATGGTACCTGAGAACAACACTGTATTAGTCAGGGCTCTTCAGAGGAAAAGAACCAATAGGATACATAGAGATGCATAAGAGGAGATTTATTATGGAAGCTGACTCATGTGATTAAGGAGGCTGAGAAATCCCACTATCCACCCTCTGAAAGCTGCAGAATCAGGAAAGCTGGTGGTATAATTCAATCCAAGTCCAAGGCGCTGAGAATTTGGGAGGGGGGTGAGCACTAGTGTAAATCCAAAGTATAAGGGAATCCAAATATCCAAGAACTAGGAGCTCCTGTGTCAGTGAGCAGGAGAATAGGGATGTCCGAGCTCTAGAAGAGAGAGAGAACTGGCCCTTCCTCCACCTTTTCGTTCTATCTGGGCCCTCAAAGGATTGGGTGATGCCCCCCACCATTGGTGAGTGTGGACCTCTTTACTCAGTCTACTAATTCAAATGTTAATCTCCCTCACAGACGCATCCAGAAATAATCTTTTACCAGTTAACCGGGTATCCCTTAGTCCAGTCAAGTTGATCCATAAAAGTAACCATCATACCACCTGAATACAGAAATTATGTAAGAATAGGTATAAGAAACATAACAAGAGTTCATTTTTATAAGCAGAGGAAAATAAAGTGTTGCAAGAGCTCATGGCAGCAACAGTGCCTTAGATAACAGAAAAGTCAAATTGGATGAAGCCTGCCAGTATCAACCATGAAAATTTTTTGTGTGTGAGAGTCCTGTTTTTGTGAAGGACAGTGAGTACCATTGTCACTTTAAGCACCGGGAGATCTGTTATAAGTGGATATGACCAAGCTGTTTGATATTCCTCTCACCTTAAAGGTTTTGATTTTATGCTAGCATATACTTTGAAAGGCCCTGAGGTAGTAAGCTGAGGTGAGAGCAAGTCACAGCCAGGAGATAAAGTATGGTGCATTCCAGGGAAGAACCATGGAAAGACAAAAAGGAATGATGGATTCACAGGTCTCTTAATACAAACTTAACTTTCTGTAAAGTTTACAAATTCATATCTTTACAGTGTGGAATAAATTCCACATAAATCTTCTTCAAATGTTTTGAGATTTCTTACTATATTGATTATTTATTTATGAAATAAAAAGAATGATAGAGAACTAGAAATTTCACATTATTTAGGTTAAAAGATAAACCATTATATTAAACAAATTTTGTGAATCCTCTTTTGGATATCTTTGGCTAGGGATTATTTAGATATATAATTCAGATAATATGACATGATTTCTAAGTTTGAGTTTGCCAAAGCACTCAACCATATAGAAGAGTGTCTAATGATTTCTTGCTTAAACATGCAATAAAATTATTAGAGATGTGAAACTCAATGACAACAAATAAAAACATTTCCTGACAGCAAATGACTAACGTACTTGAAAATGAATATATACTTATTTAACTTGCTCTAGATTTAGCTGTGCTGCATTCAGCAGGAAGCTGTCACAGAGCAATGAAGCTGCAGTTCACACAGAAAGCCCAGCTTCTTATAGGCATAGACATCTGTATCCATGCATGGAAACAGATCAGTACTTTCTTCTAATTACTTTCTTGAGAATTTCTGAGTTACTAATTTTCCATCTAGAAAAGAAATATACATTCATATTTGTTTAAACTTTTGGAATTGCATTATTTGGATTACTCTGAATCATAATTATTATTCCAGGATGTAATGAAATCACTTTAATATATTTAATTTATTTAATTTTCACTGTTATCCTGCAAGGTAGTTATGAAAATTTTATTATATATATATACATATTAACAAACCAACCCAGAAAGATCAAATCACTTGCTTAACATTCAACTTATAAGTTGCAAACCAATAATTCAAAATCAAATTTTAAATTAGGATGTTATGTTAAAATATTTTGCTATAAATATCATTACTTGGAGAAAAATTAATCAATCTGTGCTTAAATGTGACTAAAATTAACTTAACATTGGTTAAAAGAAATTGATTAGATACGTTAACGGAAAAATAATCTAAATATTTAGGTCTCACCAATGCCACGATGATTTATATATTTTTTTCCTTTTTTGACATAATAGAATAGAAGGTCTAGGAAAAATTAGAACAATGAAGAAGACAGAAGAGTGGGGGAAATCACAACTTATCTATACTTTGTCCATAAGATAATTATTTCCATTAGCTAGCTAAAATTACCTTGAAAATGTGATTAAGCCCTACTTGACTAAACAGAAGAGTGGGGCTACATGATGAACAAAGTGAGAGAAATTTGACACTGCACAATCTTGGAGCTTCAAGAAAATCTAATGGGAAAGCCATTTGATTCTAATCGTTATTTAGGATGAGGTGAAAAAGGAAATTACTAGCCACACCTTTGTGCCTAAGCTTTCACTTCTTTCAAGTACTTAATTTATCACTTAAAGATAAGATATACTTGCCTTACAAGTCTACATGGTTTTGCATATCCTAAGGTTTTTATTTATTTTTTAAAAACTCATTTATTATTTACTTACTTATTTAATTTTATTTTTGACTGCATCGGGTCTTAGTTGCGGCACACAGGATCTTCGTTGAGGTATGTGGGATCTTTGGTTGTGGTGCACGGACTTTTCTTTGCGGCACATGGGCACGTGGGCTCTGCAGTTTGTGACACGCAGGCTCTCTAGGTGTGCAAGTTCAGTAGTTGCAGCGTGCAGGCTTAGTTGCCCTGTGGCAAGGGGGATCTTAGTTCCCTGACCTAGGATGGAACCGTGTCCCCTGCATTGCAAGGGGGATCCTTTACCACTGGACCACCAGGGAAGTCCCCTTAAGGTTTTTAAATAGAATATCTTTTCCTTACTCCACCCTTTTGAAATCCTCAGACCTTCCTTCGAAGTTCAGGTTTTATTCTGAGTCTGAGAAAACTTTTCCAATTCACTCCCAAACCACTAGTGCAATGCTTTCCCCTTCTTGATGTATTTGTAGTATTCTTTACCTATCTCCTATAATGGGCATTGTGGTTGAATGCCTATTCTTTTTTTTCTTTTCTTTTCTTTTTTTTTTTTTTTTGCGGTACGCGGGCCTCTCACTGTTGTGGCCTCTCCCATTACGGAGCACAGGCTCCGGACGCACAGGCTCAGTGGCCATGGCTCACGGGCCCAGCCGCTCCGCAGTATGTGGGATCTTCCCGGGCCGGGGCACGAACCCACGTCCCCTGCATCGGCAGGCGGACTCTCAACCACTGCGCCACCAGGGAAGCCCCCTATTATTATCATCATCATATACTTTTTACCTCCATTATCTATCAGCAGTGCAATTCTCAGTTCCAGATAATTATAGCTCCCCATTCCTCTTGCCTTTGCCAGTTCTAGGGTGAGTAGGACTATATCACATTGGAGAGAGAAAAGAGAGAAAAAAAAATAAAACTTTTGCTTCATCTTTGAATTATTGGTTCCATCAATTTTGAAGTCCATTTTACCTCTGTATTAGCTCTTTTGCCTTAATGGATTTCCAGTCATATTCAGACCACAGCATCATAAAATGTAAACACTAAATGTTCCATGAACTATGCTTAATACTTATATGTATAATGTTGATCCATTAACTCACACCATATCTATGAAATAATAGTTATTTCCATTATTGTGATGAGGAAATCAAGGCCTAGAAAGGTTGTAAACTAGTCCAAAGACACATAACTAAGAAGTGGCAGAGACAGAATTCCAATTCAGCCATTTGGTGCAATATCCAATCCTCCTGAACAATATGACACATTGCTTCCATTACCTCACTTCTTACTGTATACATGTGACTATGCCACACTTTAGTTCTTTGCATGTAGGGAATTTTGTCATTGGTCTTTATCAGTCTGTGTATCTCCAGCATTCAGCATCATGCTTGGAACATAATCAAATATATTGTTATGGGGAAAATGGGGCCTGTTTCTTCTGCAAATGAAATCACCAAGTGATGATTACTTATAGAATGCTTCAGTGAAAAGGAAAACCATTACCTAGAGAAACTAATTTTTTGTTTTGTTTTGTTTGTTTCTGTTTGCCCAGGGGCATCTGGCCTAAACATTCGTCAGCAGTTCCCATCATGCTTTGAAAGGTCACTTTAGTTTACAGAAAAATAACATTTGAATAGCCTGTTATTACCCCAGCCAATCTGCTTGATAATCTATTATTCAATTCAAAAAGCATGTAGTGTGTGAGAAGTATATGTTGAATACTATGTTATGGAGTCTAAATAAATTTTCTTTTAGTATTGCCTCTTCCTACTATACTGAGGTTATTCTGGAAATCTTGTTTAAGACTGGCCTGAGGCAACATTCAGATGGTGGTCCTTTACTGCAATATCTCAATATCTCACAAAAAGCAGTTATAGCCATGAGCTTTAGAGTTATTCCCCTATAAATAATATCAGAAACATAATCTTTAAGATTGACTCTTTCAGTGGATTTGATTTTTAAGCTTTGGGAAAAAATATAGAAGAAGAAAAGTGAGTATAAATACTTGTGAGAAAAGAAACAAGTTGATTATTCAAATACATATTTTGCTGTAAATGCAATTAATTACAGTTCTAATATTTAGTTGATGATCCATCCTTCTTCTGAAAGCTTAAAATGTTTTCTCCTGACTATGAGATCACTATGAATTGAAAACTTAAACTGTTATGAGCGTAAGTGTTTTCTTTTCCCCATTGAATTCTTACCACAGGAAATGTAATTCTTTTTAACTGAGGCATTACTTAGTAATTAAAGAAAAGTGGATTCCTAATGCTAATTTCTATAGTAAAAAGTAAATACATGAGCACATTAAATTGAAAAATTGTAGTGATAATGAAAGGCATATTAACATACCTCACATAAAGTAACAGTTTTCTTTCTTTCTAAAATATAATACTGAAAAGGAGTCATATTTTTCATTTTATTTTTTCATACAATATTCATCCCATGAGGAAAATAAATACACAGGCTGTTTGCTTTATCATATTTTTTTAAAATTTTTGTGAGTTTTGATTTCTTTTATCAGAGCTTTGAAGACTTCCTCATAAATATTTTGTACATATTTTGTTAGATTTATGCCTATTTCAATTTTTGTGAGAATGTGAGTATACTGTATTTTGAATATCAAATTCAACTTATTTGTTGATGACATATAGGAAAGCAATTGATTTTTTAAATATATACTTTGTATCCTGCAATTTTGCTTTAAATTCTTATTAGTTCCAGGGTTTTAGTTGTTGTTGTTGTCATTTATCCTTTGGGATCTTCTACATAGACATTTATGTCGTCTATGAACAAAGATAGTTTTATTTCTTCTTTCCCAATTTGTATAGATTTTATTTCCTTTTCTTGTCTAATAGCATTAGCTAGGATATCCAGTAAGATATTAAAAACTTGTTGGGGGTGAATATCTTTGCATTGTTTCTGATCTTCATTAGAAAGCTTCAAGTTTCTTACAATTAAATATGATGTCAGCTATATGGTTTTTTGTAGATGTTGTTAACAAATTGAAGAAGTGGCAAGCAACACTGCCAAAGCTCTCCTCTACTCTTAGTTTGATGAGAACTTTTATATGCATGTGTTTGGATTTTGTCAAATCCTTTTTCTGCATATATTGATATAATCATATGAGTTTTCTTCAGTACCCTATTGATGTGATGAACTTCATCAACTGATTTTTGAATTCTGAATCAGAAATGCATAACTGGAAAGAAACCTACTTGACAGTGATGTTAATTCTTTTTATACATTTTTGGACTCAATTTGCTAATATCTTGCTAAAGGTATTTGCATCTATGTTCATGGAAAATATTGGTCTGTAGTTTTTCTTGTGATATCTTTGGTTGTGGTATTATCGTAATGTTTTCCCCATAGAATGAATTAGGGAGTATTCCTTCTGTTTCTATATTTTGGAAGAATTCATAGAGAATTGGTATTATTTCTTCCTTAAATATTTGCTAAAATTGTCTTCAGACAGTAAACATACAATTTTATTAGGCTATAGCTTCTTCCGCTCCCTATGAAATGTACTTTTAAGTGCCATATCATACTGTGGTTGCATTTACATTATAAAATGTTTTATCTACAGTAATTTGCTATTATATATAGACTTGGCAGGGCCATTTCTTGCCCAGGTATAATACTTGTGATAACAATTTATCTGTGAAATTTGAAAAAAAAAGAAAAGATACACTTTTACAATTAGGGCATTAAAATCTTAATTTTCCTACTGGCATATCCTTTAATGAAAAATAAATGGGTTAACTTAAATTGAACAGCTCTGTAAAGCTTCTTAGATATATTTTTTTTTATTTGGTAAATCACATTTCCACTGTAGGGAATTCGATGAACTAGTTTTCTCTACACTGTGTACACTTCACTAATTCTTATGATGTGTTTTGTTACTAAACCTGTCATGAATATATTACTATTTTTCTTGTTCTTCATCCACGTTTTTCCCCTGAAGTCTTTTGTAAACAAAGGGCAGCCAAAAACATATTCTAATGTCCTCATTCTATCACTATTTCACTGTATTCATACAGCAATGCCACTTCCATAGTCTCTGCTCTATCTGAACTATAATAAATATTTTGAAATTTGCACATTTTCAGTTGTCTCTGCTCCTGTCTTAGGAGATAATGAATATCTTTCAAACATTTTACATCTATTAGAAATTCTTCCCAGCAAGAGATTAGTACCTATATATTCTTTTGGGCTTTCAACATCATAATTAGTTCTTAAAATTAAATAATAGTAACAACAATAACAATAATACAGCATTAATACTATCAAGAATTACAATAATAGCTATTGAATATTAATATATTTTGGAATTGGGTTAGGCCCTTTTACGCAGCCTGTTTTATCTAATTAAATCGTTAAATCAATGTTATAGATATTATCACCCACTTTTTAGAGATGGTGAAATTTAAGTTTGTCTTCATTAAGTATCTTGGTCAGGAGTCATAAAGCAGGTAAATGGTGCAATTGTTTTTTTATTTAGAGATTCTAATTTTAGGACAAACTTCTAATCACCATACTACACAAACATCCATATTTCTGGACACCTCATTCACAAGTATTTTCTAAGATGTTTTATTACTACATATTCATTTGTCTAGTGGAAATCAGGAGGCAACTGTTCATTTACTTTCAATATTTTTCTAAAGGGTTATGGAATCTTCAATAACTATTCTACAATCTGAAGTGAGCCAAAAAGGTCCTTCATGAGCAGAGAAATCTACTTTGTCTGATAGCATACATCAAAGTCACATCACTACACCACTAACACTGCCATCACCATCACCACCATCACTGCTGCCAGCACCATTGCTGCCATCATCACCATCACCACACTCTGCTAGTCTGAAAGTTATTTGAAAATGAGGCTCATGGATACTTTATTATCCACACTCTTTGACAAGAAACTCTGAGTATCTAAATTGATGGTTCACAGAGCTATGCTCTTTAATTAAAATCGTTGCATACTTGTTTTGTTAAGAAGCAAAAGAAAATAGTGCCTTAAGTAGAAAAAAAAGTATTTTTAAATTTCAAAGGAGAGTTTCATTTTTGTCTTCATTACCACTTGATTCTGAGAAATATTTTAGAAAATTATATTCATTTTTCCTTTGGAGCTTAGGAGAAGCAAGACATGGAGGAAAAATTCTAGAAGAGACAGAGGAATACTTTATTATAATGGCTAAACATAATGGGAATGCATCAATTTGGAAAGAAAAATTGTCCTAATTTCATTAAGACAATTCTATTTAAATGGATAAGTTGATATAGGTAAAAATTTATTGCCTCAAAGTTAGCATGCACATTTTGAGCAAGTGTTATTTTCATAATTAAACACTGTATCTTCATTTTATACTTTTAATTCATGATTCCCTTATATAGTAAATGGATATAAATAGATAAATGGTATAATCCAACAATTTGTAATTGTATTGCAGTTCCATTCCTATCCTCCTATGCTCTTTCCAGTGTCTCATCTTTGCTTATTGGTTTCAGGTTGCTGGTCCTGGAATAAACTTTGCTGCTTAGGTCACAGTTGGCCATGTGTGACAGAGCTCTGCAGAAAATCTTTTGCCACTGACAGAGGTGTGGAACTTTGGTGACACTAGTGGAGTATAACAACATCTGGTAAAGGTCTGTTGTCAAAGAGAATACTGGCAACATAGGTCATGGTGTAGCAATGAGATGAAGAGAAAGAATTGGAATTGTTATATTTTTTTAATTGTAGTTGATTTACAATGTTGTGTTAATTTCTGCTTTACAGCAAAACAATTCACTTATACATCTATATACATTCTTTTTAAAATTCTTTTCCATTATGGTTTATCACAGGATATTGAATATAGTTCCCTGTGCTATCCAGTAGGACACTGTTGTTTATCCATTGTATATATAATAGTTTACATCTGCTAATCCCAAACTCCCATCCATCCCTTCCCCTCCCACCTCCCCTTTGGCAACCACTAATCTCTTCTCTATGTCTGTGAGTCTCTTTCTGTTTCATAGTTAGGTTCATTTGTGTCATATTTTAGATTTCACATATAAATGTTATCATATGGTATTTGTCTTTCTCTTGCTGACTTACTTCACTTAGTACGATAATTTCTAGGTCCATCCATGTTATTGCAAATGGCATTATTTCCTTTTTTCTTATGGCTGAGTAGTATTCCATTGTATATATGTGCCACACCTTCTTTGTCCACTCATCTGTAGATGGCATTTAAGTTGTTTCTATGTCTTGTCTATTGGGAATAGTGCTGCTATGAACATAGGGGTGCATGTATCTTTTTGAATTTAGTTTTGTCTGGATATATGCCCCCAAATATGGAACGCTTCATGAATTTGCATGTCATCCTTGCACAGGGGCCATGCTAATCTTTTCTGTATTGTTCCAATTTTAGTATATGTGTGCTGCTGAAGCGAGCATGAGAGTTGGAATTATCAGAGTACTTTTTCCGTAGACTCCAGAATAAGCTCACTAAGGTTAAATAGAAAACAGGTGGGAACTAACAGTTCATAATTAATCATTGATATGAATATCAGTGATATCTGGGTCACTCTTGGTGATATTCTATAATAAAACAATTAATTAATTACAATAATTTGGAAAATATTATATGCAAGGTGATTATAGTAGATAATAGATATTCATTAAACAGTAGGTCTCCCACTTTCCCATTTTTTACTGAAAAATAATAGCTACAACAACATCATCAACTACAAAATTACAAAATACCATGTTTGTCACTAGAAGTTTATTCATAGAAACATGTGAAGTAGTCAAAGAAATAAGGCAGAGTCACAGATCTGAAAGTCTTTACAGTTGGGAATGCAAAATGACTATATGCCACAGATGACTTTATTGAAAAGAATTTGTATTGTTACATGACCTTTACCCAGAGGTCATTAGATTCTTAAATTGCCAGCAGAGTCAATAATTAAATCAAAACTTTATTTAAAAAATTATATTGTCACTTACTTTTAAAAGCTCCTATGTCAAACTATTTATAGGAAGTCATGTTGTTAAGATAATGCTTCATTTCAAAAAATGTTGGAGCCCATGGGGCTTTACATGACATGTTCAAGGAGTGTATAATTTTCATCACCCACGCACTACAATGTGCAACATTATTTCCCTTTGAGAAGACTTAATGAAAACATACCTTGACATTATGATTATGGTCATCTGTCTTTGCTTATATTCATCTCAGCTTAATGCAGAAAATATCAAAGAAAGAATGTAGGGTGAATATTGTGTATCTTTCAGTTTTACTCTCATTGCTCAGCAAAAAGGGATGAAAAAGGCATTGTGCTTTTTCTGTGGTAAGAATTTAGCTAATGGATGCATAAACAAACAAAGCTGGAAGGAAATGTTTTATTGCTCCATTCTGGACCATATGGATTTTTGTTGCTTTTGTTTTTATTATATTGGATGTTGTTGTTGTTGTCTAAAAGATGCTTAATTTGAAATGTCTGGAACCACACCAAAATGTGGATTTTTACCAACACAAAACTTTACCTTAAAACATACAACAACTTTGCTTATTCTCTTGCCAAGAAAAAGAAGTCACTCATGGTTGGATATCTCTGGAGAAATCCAGAGAACTGAACATAAGGAGAAAAATATTTTTTGCTTAAACTATTGCATTGTTTTTTCCATTTAGAATAATAACAGAAAGAAAAAAAGGAAAATATTTTGATGATAAACATGACCACATAATACTATCTAATTTTACTGATATTTAATAGCTAATACTGTTTTAAACAAGGCTACTAATAATATTAATATCCCAGAACTCATATTTTGTTTTAATCAGATATAATTGTCCAATAGTTGTTTTCTTGATATATATACTACCAAAATCAAATTGCCTTTTTAACTGGCTCCTCTTTTTCCAGATAAATCCAAAATGCAGAGTGTTATTTATATTAGTTTATATTAGTGATGTTTTAATCTAGAAGATGCAACCAAAGTGCAATCTTATTAACTTGCAATTCTTTCTTTTTCATAGATTTTAATGACATAAACTTCCTGTTTATCAATAATTGTAACAAAGATGTGGAGGAGGTAAATTTATGAACTCCTATATTGAAATTCAATCTTTGATCCATTTCGAGTTTATATTTGTATATGGTGTTAGAGAGTGTTCTAATTTCATTGTTTTACATGTAGCTGTCTGGTTTTCCCAGCACCATGTATTGAAGAGACTGTCTTTTCTCCATTGTATATTCTTGCCTCCTTTGTCATAGATTAGCTGACCATAGGTGGTGAGTTTATTTCTGGGCTTTGTATCCTGTTCCATTGATTTATATTTCTGTTTTTTGTGCCAGTACCATACTGTTTTGATTATTGTAGCCTTGTAGTATAGTAGTGAAGTCAGGGAAACTGATTCCTTCAGCTTCATTTTTCTTTCTCAGGATTGCTTTGGCTATTCATGGTCTTTCGTGTTTCCATACAAATTTCAGAATATTTTTGTTCTAGTTATGTGAAAATGTTATTGGTAATTTGCTAGCAATAATATTCATACGAGCAAACACTCTATAATAAGCCCTGTCTAAGGAGGGAATAGCAAAATGGAAATATGTAATCTGTCTTGATTCTTATTTATGTTATTTTTTCTTTTTAACTCAAGTAGTTATATTGTTAACATGGTTTGATTATCAAGAGTGATAAGAGGCAGGCTAAATGTGTGTTATTCCTTTTACTGACAATATGAGTTTATCTGAAAGCTGTTCTAATAATGAGTTAATTATTATTCATGACAGTGGTAACAGAGATGGAGTTTAATTCTAGAGATGGCTAAGTCTCAATGTATGCTGATTCTATTAAGCAGATTAGTTTCACTTAATATTAATCTATGTGCCATTTCTCAAATCCATATCCTAGTTTTCTATTTTGGCATCATTTCTAATACCTACAACATTTATACTGTAAATATTATTAAATGTAATTAAAATTTTAGCTTTAGCCTGAAATCATTTTCATCCTTTATGTAAATATTCAGCACCACCTATTGTCTCTCAGCTCTGAATCTGCTATTCTATATTCTGATTTGTGGTGCAGAAACTAAAATCTTACAAAACACATTTCTGCTTTACCAGCTACCACCCTACCAGGCATTGCCAACAGGGGGCACCTGAAGGAGGCTGCAAGTTTGTAGGAGGAAGAAGGGGCTTCTGCTTTTTTGTATATTTACTGTTTATTTTATATTGTATTTTGGTTGCTTACTGTTACTTCTGCTCTAGTTTTTTACTGCTGCATAACAAACAACCCCCAAAATGTAGTGTAGTGTAGGCATAGAATTCCCATTTTTTATAATATAATAGACTAGTAGGTCAGGGACTCAGTATGGGCTTGACTTGGGGTCCCCTGTGCAATTGCAGTCAGCTATTGGCTAACGCTTCAATCAAGCAATCATCACCTGGTATCATCTGTCCTTCATCCATTATGACTCATTTCTATTCCTAGCAAATGATGCTGTCAGCTGGAAGCTCAGCTGGGCTACTTACTACAATACATACAAGTGGTCTCTACACCATGACAGTGTCAGGGTAGACTTTTTACATGGCAGATGACTGCCCCAAAAGTGTTCCATGAGAAACAGGGGAAGTAAGATTCTCAGACTTAGCCTTAAAAATTACACAGCATCACTTCTGATGCATTTTCTTGGTTACTAGTACAATAATGATTCAAAGAAAGGGGACATAGATCTCACCTCTCTATTGGAAGAGCATCCAATAAGTCTCAGACTCAGGGCCATGGAGCCCCTTCTCAAAGCACAGACGCAACACCTCACAGATCTGAGCTTCAGTTCTTTAAGGTCCCCCTTCCAAGCTTCAAAATTTTAAGAATCCCAAACTCTTCCCTTTGTCCCCCCTTTCCTAAGGAACACCTTAGTCTTTTTTATTTACTTTTATAGATACCTAACTAAAACATTAATATCAAATTAAGCACTGTTAATAATAAATTTTCTAAGTTAAAATAGCTGCTGTGGTTTTTGCCTGCACTTTGAACACAATAATACACATAGAAAATAAATATTTTGAGACAAATGGAAACTGACTAATAATTGGAAATTAATTCTAATAATTAAATCTAATAATTAATAATTCTAATAACTGGAAAAAATCTAATGAATATCTCAAACTGTTTCTGAACAGTTTAATCATATCTGGATATATTGATATTTTAAGGGAAAATTATTTTACATGAATTATAGCATTTTATCAAGGACTAACTACTCACTTCTTTTTGCTGTATCCAAGTTCCCTTATGATATCTTGGTTCTAAAAGGGATTGTATATTAACGTTTAATGTAAAATACTAGTAGATAAAATACAGAAGTTTTCAGAAGTTGAATAGAATACATTTACTTAAATAATTAATTTCAGGATTTTTGATAAGAATTTATCCAGATGAATACATCCACTCTGATCACATAAAAATTTTATTATATTGTTGGATAAAGAATGTTTGCTGTATATATGACACATATGTGTATGGTGATCATTATTTCAATAAAATATGCACATTATTGCATACATAAGCTTATTATTCTCTTTATAGAATTTTCCATTAAATACTATATTGATTGATTTCCCTCAAAATTTTGAAGCACATAATTTTTATGGTTCACTTGTTTGCTGAAATTAAGTTTTTCCATTCCTTAAAACATATCAAGCCACAGTATCTCCAAAATTCATCACTATCAGTAAAATTCTTTCTGACTTTGGCACTTTCATGTTTTTAAATCCTTTTTTCCTACAGAGTTAAAAATTCTTGGTAAGGATTTGTCCTTGATTTTTTGTCTTAACCTCATCATTGAAAATGTTCAATTCTGTCATTAGTAGCATGGAAATATTGTTTTCCTTATCTAAAACTAAAAAACTGTATGGTAGATTTCTTTGCTTTTCTCTATCCTAGGGACATAATAGATTAAAATATGATGAGATACAAAAAATATGAGACAGAGAAAGAAAAACAGTAACATAGTTACCAACTAAGAGCAAGCTGTAAGAAAGAGCCAAAATACTTAGGTTAGAATGGTTTTAGTGATTTTTCCCTTCACAAACTCTGTAATACTGAGTTACTTAACTTCTTTGTCCTTTGGTTTCCTCAACTTCAAAATGGTCACTAACTCATATAGTAATTAAGAAGAGTGTGGTAATATATTTAAAGCACTTAGAAATATTTGGTGCACAGTAAGGGCTATGAAAGTGTTAGCTATTATTATGTCAACTACAAAGCAAGATTTACTTCAGAGGTGTAGCATATCTTACTTAAAATGTTTATGATGTAATCGTTAAAGTTACTTAAGACGGTAATATATTTTCACAAAAGAAATTTGAAGTGGGTTTTAAGAACAAGGGAAAAGGTGCCTTAAAGAATCTTCATTTTGAAACATTTCTAAGAGCTAAGCACCATTCACGTATCTCACCCAAGTAAATGTGCATCACAAAAGTATAAAAACAGATGTAGCTTTTTATATTTAGCAAATATATTAAAAATAAATATTTACCTTAAATGTATGTTGTTATTATAATCTATTGGGTATTAACCAAAAGTATAAAAGACAAATATTGGAAGGAAATGAAAAAAGACTTAATATTTAAGATTTGCATTAAATGATTGTTTAAAATTTTAACAAATATTTATTATCTTAAGTTACTATTAGTAAATTATAAACTGGAAATAATGTAAACTGTGGAAAAGTTTAAAAATAAAATGAATCACAGCTAAATGTTGCATATGGAAAAGTTTTAGGAAGATTTTATGCTGTTTAACTAAAAAAATTGAGAAATACATCTATAAATGAGAAATTTATTACTTTCTCAGAGATGAGTCATTAGGTAACACCAACCTATCAAATAGCCAATAGCTTGTTAAGAAAAACATGAAAGAATATTTTCTCAGAGTGAAAATGCAAATTACATTATAGCAAATATGTTCTAGCACTATGTTGCTATTTTGCATAGCAGCTGCAAAAGGTGAAAAATGGCTTAGTTTGAATAATCAAAAAAAATGAAATGAGTAAAAATTAGAGTACTTACATTGAATTGACAATCTAATCAACTGAACAGTCCCTCTTGATATTTTGTGATTCTAATAATCATTAGGATTCTAGTTGATAAGCTAAACAATCAGATTCATTCTGGCTCTCACACTAATAAATCAGATAGATGACTTCTGTACATATGAAAGATAATCCATATTCCTGAAATAAATGTTGTTTTATATGAAAACAAAGCAAAAGAAAATTTAACAACAAATGATAATGTATAAGGTAAAGACCAGCATAATTTTAAAAAATGATAAAACTTTTTAGAAAATGAAAAAGCAGATATATTTTGTTTAATTTGGATGCAACTCATTAAATTTAAGTTGTTTAAAAAATGCCTTTTAAAAATGAGTTAGCAAAAAGATGTGGTACATATATACAATGGAATATTACTCAGCCATAAAAAGGAATAAAACTGGGTCATTTGTAGAGATGTGGATGGACCTAGAAAGTGTCATACAGAGTGAAGTAAGTCAGAAAGAGAAAAACAAATATTGTATATTAATGCATATATGTGGAATCAAGAAAAATGGTATAGATGACCTTATTTGCAAAGGAGAAATAGAGACACAGACTTAGAGAACAAATGTATGGATACCAAGGGGGAAAGGGGTGGGGTGGGAGATTGGGATCGACACATATACATTATTGATACTATGTATAAAATAGACAACTAGGGGAACATACCATATAGCACAGGGAACTACTTAATGCACTGTGGTATCCTAAATAGGGGGGAAATATAAAAGGGAGGGGATATATGTATATGTATGGCTGATTCATTTTGCTATGGAGTAGAAGCTAACATAACATTGTAAAGCAACTATACTCCAATAATATTAATTAAAAAATAAATTAAAAAATTGAGTGATTCTCGATGCTTTATTTAATATACAAGTGAAATTTTGAAAAATTAGAGACCAGTTTTATATGATATAAAATATCTTCCTATTTTTCTATTACTTTGGCAGTATGAGATAAGAAAAAAATTCAATTATATTGTGATAGAAATGAAAAAACCCTTAATATTTATATATCTTCCTATAACATATGGTTAATACATGTAAGCCCAGAATGGTCAAATTTCTTTCATAAAGTTACAATCTAGGAGAATATATGCCTGCTGTATTCTAAGTTTAGCTTCCAATTCAGTGCTATTTCTTAGACACCAACCAGTCCCTCAATTAGCCAGAACAGCAGTTGTTGAAGATAGAGATCACATAAATATATATATTTAAAATTGAACCTTGTGATAATAGTAGTAGTAGATAATAGTAGAATTCCATTTTAAAATATATTTTCATAAAGTCCATTTTGAAGCTATGAATTTGTCAGTATTTCCTGAAATTTCACTCTCTAATTTAAAATTCCAAAATTGTACAAAATAAAATAAAATCTTGTGAATTAGAATGATTCATAATTTGAATTATTTAATAAAAAATTTATGATTGAAGAGTTTGAGTTAATATTTTAATTTTTGCTGAACTAACACTGAATTTCAAATGTGCTTAATAAAATTTAGTAGCTTTTCCCTGTGATTGGTAGAGAGTTTGTTAATTTATTATCTATAGTCTATCTATCTACCTATCTATCACTTATCTTCTGTTTTATTAAGCATGACCATAAGCTTAAATATGCATGCATAAATACATGTAAAATATCACGAATTACTTTGCAAGAGAAAGTTATATAACTGTGGCCATTGTCCCGTTTGTAATAGGTAATCGTTAGCCATTTATTTATTCAATCAACAAAATATTTGTTAATGCCTATGTCTGCATGCTATATTTAGCAATAGACATAGAAAAGATGATTGATTTCAATTCCTGTTGGATATAGAAAAAACTGTCAGCAATCTCCAAATATGGCCGAGAATTTCTGGCATACAGTCAAGTAATAATTTTGATACCTTTTTAACTAATATAAAGCAAAAAGCAGTTGTGACTGAATTTCACAATGGACCCCAAATTTCTGCCCACAGAGATTACTAAAACATTGAGTGGACCCTTTCTCTTTATCTAGGACACCAGTCATGTATAATCTGCAGAGACTGCTTTGGGGAGCAAACTGTCTCTTGTATATCAAATTACCGAATGATCAGCACTACTTCTGTGCTGGAATATTAAAGTGATTTAAAATCTCACCTTGAGACAGAGGACTGGGAACAGTGTTAATAATATCTTAAAGAAACCAATGGAACACTTAAGTTTGTTCCTCTTCAGTTTCTAGAACTTTCTATTGCACTGTTATTAAAAAGAATCATAAGAGAATCTATTCTAGGAAGCACTTCCCTCAAAATGCTTTTAAATGAGAAGAAAAAAATCACATAAACAGACATTATAAAATAATCAGTTGAACTCTATAATAGAAGTATATAAATGTTGCTCAGTCACAAGTTCAAGAGAATGGAATAGAGGACTAGTAGACCTTATTATTAAATAATTCAATTGTTAACTAGTAAAGAAAATGGAATGTGGAAGAAGTAAAACTGCATTTCAGAAGTAAAACAATCCAATGTTTCCATCAGACAGATTCTGAAAATGAGCACATCCTGGACAGCTTGCCTTCTTTATATTCGGGACCAGGTCCTCAAAAATGCAAGTCACATATTCAATCTTCTTATATTCACAGGAAGAGTTTATGGGAAATAGATTAACTTAATTCTGACAATTAGCTTTAATATTTTGCAGGGACTAAGGGGAGAGAATGAGAACTCTAAGAACTTAAAGAAAAATTAATCTTGACATATGTAAAATGGTAAGGGATTGTAGAGGAGGTATTACCTGTTTACTGGATATCAACATAAATTGAAGTGAATGAAACTGAGGGAGGTTGTTAGGCAAATTTTTTACTACTTTCAGTCCCTTTAACTCTATTATCCAGAATCAAATTATTTGCAAACTAAGGAAGATGTCTCCCAGTTTCATAACTCTGTTCTTTTTCTTTCCTCCATCTTCCTACATTCCCAAAGCCCTTCTCTTTACTTACAGCATTATGAATCACTCTTACAAAAAAGCCTTAGAACTTCTGCCAACATTTCCAACATCCAGTACTTTAGAAGATAAAGAAGATTTAACAACAGGATATCTTAAAGAAGGAACCACTAAGTAGAAGGAAAAGCAGGAAAATAGTGAAAACACAGTAAAATGAGTACTTCAAGAATAAGTAGTTAATCAGCTAACCACAAGGAGGGTGAGGGTACACTAAGTTGAGAACTGAAATACTAAAATGAACACTGGGAATAATAACCTTGTTTAATTGGATTGCTAACAATATTGAAGTGGATCGCTGAGTTGAGAATATTCTTTTGATGGCACTGGCTAAAATGGGGAACAAAGAAATGGCCATTAGAGATTGATATAAAATGAAAGACTTTCATCTAATTTTCCTGCATAATTGTACTGAGGAGAGATTATATTTTAATCAGGAGGGGAAATAACTTGAGACATTTGTGAAACTTGCCCCCTAAGGAAGCAAGACATGATGGAATCTGCACAGACATGGGATAGCTGATGTTAAATTGGAGAGAATGCTATCATATTAAAAGGGGGCAGAGATGGAGCTAGAATTGTTATAGTAGGATTAGAAAATTCTGTCCTGATTTTTTATTTTTAGTGAAAGAAGAATCATGCTCATAAGCGGAGAGTGAGGAGGTGGTGAATATTTTTTTAAAAAAGGATGTGTGGGGGACCTTCAAGATGGTGGAGGAGTAAGATGTGGAGATCACCTTCCTCTCCACAAATACATCAAAAATACATCTACATGTGGAACAACTCCTACAGAACACCTACTGAATGCTGGCAGAAGACCTCAGATTTCCCAAAAGGCAAGAAACTCCCCACATACCTGGGTGGGGAAAAAGAAAAAAAAGAGACAAAAGAATAGGAATGGGACATGCACCTCTGAGAGGGAGCTGTGAAGGAGGAAAAGTTTCCACACACTGGGAAGCCCCTTCACTAGTAGAGGGGCAAGGGGGGAAGCTTTGGAGCTACAGAGGAGAGCACAGCAACAGGGGTTCAGAGGGCAAAGTGAAGAGATTCCCACACAGAAAATTGGTGCAGAGCAGCACTCACCAGCCTGAGAGGCTTATCTGCTTACCCACCGGGAGGGTGGGGGCTGGGAGCTGAGGCTCGGGCTTCAGAGGTCAGATCCCAGGGAGAGGACTGCGGTTGGCTGAGTGAACACAGCCTGAAGGGGGCTAGTGTGTCACAGCTAACTGGAAGGAAGTCCGGGAAAAAGTCTGGAACTGCCTAAGAGGCAAAAGACCATTGTTTTGGGGTGCACAAGGAGAGGGGATTCAGAGTACCGCCTAAATGAGCTCCAGAAACGGGCGTGAGCCATGGCTATCAGTGCAGACACCAGAGACGGGCATGAAACCCTAAGGTTGCTACTGCAGCCACCAACAATCCTGTGTGCAAGCACAGGTCACTATCCACATCTCCTCTCCCGGGAGTCTGTGCAGCCCACCACTGCCAGGGTCCCGTTATCCAGGGACAACTTCCCCTGGAGAACGCACGGTGCAACTCAGTCTATTGCAATGTCACACCAGCCGCTGACACTGCAGGCTCACTCCGCATTCCATACCCCTCCCTCCCCCGGACTGAGTGAGCCAGAGCCTCCTAATCAGCCGCTCTTTTAATCCCCTCCTGTCTGGGCGAAGAACAGATGCCAGAGGGTGACTTACATGCAGAGGTGGGGCCAAAAGCAAAGATGAACCCCAGGAGCTGTGCAAATAAAGAAGAGAAAGGGAAATTTCTCTGGGCAGCCTCAGGAGCAGTGGATTAAATCTCCACAATCAACTTGATGTACCCTGCATCTGTGGAATACCCGAATAGACAACGAATCATCCCAAAATTGAGGCGGTGGACTATGTGAACAACTGTAGACTTGAGGTTTACCTGTACCCTTATACTAACCCATAACCTAACACTAAACTGTACCCTAACCCATATCCTAACCCTAACCCGTAGCCATACTCTAACGTGTACTCTAAACCGTACACTAAACCTAACCCTAACCCTAAACCTAAACCTAACCTTAACCCATACCCTAACCCTAACCCATACCCTAACCCTAACCTGCAGCCATACCCTAACCTGTACCCTAACCCATACCCTAACCCTAACCTGTACCCTAATCCTAACCTGTACCCTAAGCCTAACCCAGACCCTAACCCGGACCCTAAACCCTAATCCTTACCCCTAACTTAATTTTTTTTTTTTGTATTTAAAAAAATGTTTTTCTGGGGTTAAAACAAATTAGCAGAACAACAAAATAAAACAGGAAGTAACCTGAGTGTCCCTCAAAAAACTAAGTCTGAAATACTTGGTACTTCTGTTCTAAGGACTGTTATGTAGCCTATAAAAAGTGTGAGAGCTAAATCTGTTTTTCCACAGTGAGAAACATGATGCTCCAGATGTAAGGAACACCTGGATAAAATGAGAAAGCTACACATTATGCTGGTCGGTTCAGGGAGTGGGAAAGGATGGCAAGTGATAAAATATTTTCTTTTCCTTTAATCTTTTTAAATTTCACTTGTTACAAAGAACTTGAATTATAATTGTACTTTAAAAAATAACAATGGAAATTTAAAAGAAAAAGATATATATTGTGTGTGTAATTACATTTCATAGAATTATTATCCCTGAATCAGAATTCTGTTAGTACACCAGTATAGAGATTATTTCTTAATATTTAGGTGAGAACCATTTCCTTCTGTTTTTGAGAATAATTCTGTAAACTCATTTCCAGTAAGGCATACTTCCCCAAATCAAAGGTTTAACAAGGGAGATGCAAGCAGAATAATCATGAAAACACAAAGCAATACAAAAGCAACAAAAACTTTCTAACTTCCAATAACAGCTCAATTTAGAAAAGGGTTTATATGTTCAGAACGAAAGCATGCCTCCTTGACTTCCTAACCAGTCAAAATCTGTGTATTCTACAAAATATCTGTGATGTTATTCCCATAAAACTACCCTTTACTGCTTCTGCCTCCATTAGATTTCCAAAGCACTAGTGTTTTAATGTACAGGTTAAAAACAAAATCCTAATGTGACTTATTTATAAGGTGTGTGTTCTTTGTCTCATCCTAGAGTCTGAAGTCTTCTCCATGGCTGGACCCCAAATTATATACCTTTACACGCTAAGTGATATCTGGAGAGTGGGAGAGGTTTAATAAATACCCTAAATAATAACCCTAATAAATACCTTAATAAAAACCCTAAAGCGTACCCTATCCCTAAAGCGTACTCTAACACTAACCATAACCCGTACACTAAACCGTATCCTAATCCTAACCCGTAACCTAAGAGATACCCTAACCCTAACCAGTAGCCATGCCCTAAAATGTACCCTAACCCGTACCCTAAGCCTAATGCTAACCTGTATCCTAACCTGTACCCTAACACTAATCCATACTCTAAACTGTAACCTAATCCTAACCCGTACACTAACACTAACCTGTACCCTAACACGTACCATAACCCTAACACATAGCCATACCCTAAATTGTACCCTAACACTAACCTGCACCCTAACACTAATCCTAACCCGTACCCAAACACTAAACTGTACCCTAACTCATATCCTAACCCGTTGCCATACCCTAACCTGTATGCTAAACACTACACTAACCCTAACCCTGAAAATAAAACTAAACCTAACCCGTACCCGAACACTAACCAATACCCTAACCCATAGCCTAAACCTAACCCATAACCATACCATAAATTGTACCCTAAACCTAACCCGTACCCGTACCCTAAAACTAACCTGTACCATAATCCTAACCCATAACCTAACCCAAACCCTAACGCTAACCCATAGCCATACACTAACCTGTACCCTAACCCATAACCTAAACCTAACCCTAACCTGTCCCCTAACAGTAATCCATACCCTAACCCTAACCGGTACCCTAACACTTACCCTAATCCTAACCTGTTGTCATAGCCTAACCTGTATCCTAAACAGTACCCGTTCCCTAATACGAACCCTAACCCTAATCCGTACTGGTACCCTAATCCTAACCCGTACACTGAAGTAACACATACCCTAAGACGTATCCTAACCCTAACTCGTTGTCGTAACCTAACCTGTACCCTAAACCGTACCCGTTTCCTAAACGTAAACCTAACCCTAATGCTAAATATTACCCTAACCTGTACCCTAATCCTAAACCGCACACTAACTCTAATCCGTAACCTAACACGTACCCTAACCCTAAACCATAGCCAACCCTAAACTGTAACCTAACACAAACCCGCAGCCTGACCCTAACCCTAAACCGTGCACTAAAATGTACCGTAATCCTAACAGGCACCCTAACACTAAACTGTACCCTAAACCATATCTGAACCCATTGCCGTACCCTAACCTGTACGCTAAACACTACACTAACCCTAACCCTAAACATAACCTAAATCTAACCCGTACCCTCACACTAAAAAATACCCTAACCCGTACCATAAACCTAACCCATAGCCATACCCTAAACTGTACCCTAACCCTAACCCTAACCCTAACACTAACCCTAACACTAACCTGTACACTAACAATAACCCATACCCTAAAGCCAACAAGTTGTCATACCCTAACCTGTACCCTAAACCGTACCCATTCCCTAACACGAACCCTAAACCTAACCTGTACACGTACCCTAATCCTAACCTGTACACTATCACTAACACGGACCCTAACACGTACACTAACCCTAACCCGTTGGGGTACCTTAAGCTGTACCCTAAACCATACCTGTTCCCTAACCCTAACCCTAAGCCTAGACCTTACCCTAACCAATACCCTAATCCTAAACTGTACATTAACTCTAACCAGTGCCCTAACATGAAACCTAAACCTAACCCGTTTACGTATGCTAACCTGTACCCAAAACTGTACCCGTTCCCTAACCCTAATCCTAACCCTAAACCTTAGCCTAACCCATACCCTAATCCTAAACCATACACTAACTCTAACACATACCCTAACACGTACCATAAACCAAAACCATTTTCGTACCCTAACCTGTACCCTAAACCATACCCATTCCCTAACCCTAACCCTAATCCTAACCCGTACACTAACACTAACCCATGATCTACCATGTACCCTAACCCATACCCTAAACCTAAGCTGTACCCTAACACTAACCCATACCCTAACAGGTACCCTAACGCTAAAGCATTGTCATATGCTAAAATGTACTCTAATTCGTATCTGTACCCTAAACCTAACCCTAACCCTTACCCTAACCAACACACTAATCTTAACCCATGCACTAACACAAAACCATAAACTACTAACTCATACAAAAATACTAACCAGTACCCTAACATGTACCTTAACGCTAACCCATAGCCATACCCTAAACCATACCCTAATCCAAACCCATACCTTAAAACTAACTCGTAGCCTAACACATACTCTAACCCTAACCCATTATCGTACTCTAACCTGTACTTTAATCCGTACCTGTTCCTTCATCCTAACCCTAACCCTTACCCTAACCAGTACCCTAATCCTAACACATACACTAACACTAAACCATACCATAACATGTACCCTAAACCTAACCCGCTGTGGTACCCTAACCTGTACCCTAAATTGTACTCGTTCCTTAATTCTAACCCTAACCCTAACCCTAACCCTTCCCCAAAGCCCTACCCTAAGCCGTACACTAACACATAAGCTAACACGAAACTGTTACTATACACGAACCTGTAGTCTAAACTGTACCCGTTCCCTAACACTAACCCGAACCCTAAGCCTAATCCTAACCCTTACCCGAAGTCTTACCCTAACATGTACCTTAATCATAATCTATACACAAACACTAACCCATACCATAACATGTAGGCTAATGGTAAACTGTTGTCATAACCTAACATGTACCCTAAACCTTACCTGTTCCCTAATCTTAACAATAAGCATAACCCTAACCCTTCCCCGAAGCCTTACCCTAACTCGAAACCTAAACCTCACGTGTACACTAGCACTAACCTGTACCATAATACATACACTAACCCTAAACCATAGTCGTAAACTAACCTGTACCCTAAACTGCAGCCATTCTCTAACCCTAACCCTAACCGTAACCCTAACCCTTACCCGAAGCCTTACACTAACCAGTGCCCTAATCATAACCTGTACACTAACAATAACCCGTACCCTAACACGTATGCTAACCCTAACCTATATGCTAAACCGTCCCCATTCCCTAAACCTAACCCTAACCCGAACCCGAACCCTAAACCTTACTCGAAGCCTTACCATAAACCGTCCCATAATCCTAAACCGTACACTAACACTAACCCATACCCTAACACGTACACAAACCCTAAAATGTTGTCGTACCCTAACCTGTACCCTAAACCGTCCCCATTCCCTAAGCCTAACCCTAAGCCGAACCCGACCCCTAACCCTTACCCGAAGCCTCACCCTAACCCGTCCCCTAATCCTAACCCATACATTAACACTATCCCATACCCTAACACATATGCTAACCCTAAACTGTTGTCAGAAACTAACCTTTACCCTAAACGGTCCCCATTCCCTAACCCTAACCCTAACCCAAACCCTAACACTTACACGAAGCCTTACCGTAACCCGTCCCCTAATCCTAACCCGTACACTAACACTAACCCGTACCCTAACATGTACGCTAAACCTAAAGCATTGTTGTACCCTAACCTGTACCCTAAACCATCCCCGTTCCCTAACCCTAACCCGAACCCTGACCCTAACCCTTACCCGAAGCCTTACCCTAAACTGTTCCCTAATCCTAATGCGTACACTAACACTAACCCGTATCCTAACACTTAGGCTAACCCTAAACCGTTGTCGTACCCTAACCTGAACACTAAACCGTCCCCATTCCCTAACGCTTACCCTAACCCGAACCCGAAGCCGAACCCTTACCCGAAGCCTTACACTAACCCGTCCCCAAACAGGTACATTAACCTTAAACCGTTGTTGTACCCTGACCTGTACCCTAAACCGTCCCCATTCCCTAACCCTTACCCTAATGCTAACCCTAACCCTAACCCTTACCCGAAGCCTTACCCTAACACGTCCCCTAATCCTAACCCGTACACTAACACTAACCCATTCCCTAACACTTAAGATAACCCTAAAACTTTGTCGTAGCCTAACGTGTACCCTAAACCGTCCCCATTCTCTAACCCTAACCCTAACCCGAACCCTAACACTAACACTTACCTGAAGCCTTACCCTAACCCGTAACCTAATCCTAACCTGTACACTAACACTAACCCATACCCTAACACGTAGGATAACGCTAAACTTTTGTCGTAGCCTAAACTGTACCCTAAAACGTCCCCATTCCCTAACCCTAAACCTAACCCGAACCCGAACCCGAACCGTGACCCTTAACCGAAACCTTACCCTAAGCCGTCCCCTAATCCCAACACGTACACTAACACTAACCCATATCCTAATACATATGCTAAAGCTAAAATGCTGCTGTACCCTAACCTGTACCCTAAACCCTCCCTGCTCTCTAACACTTACCCTAACCCGAACCCTAACCCTAACCCTTATGCGAAGCCTTACCCTAACCCATCCCCTAATCCTAACCCGTACACTAACACTAACCAGTACCCTAACACGTATGCTAACACTAAACCGTTATCGTACCCTAAACTGTACCCTAAACCGTCCCCGTTCCCTAACCGTAACCCTAACTCAAACCCTAACCCTTACCTGAAGCCTTACCCTAACCCGTCCCCTAATCCTAACCTGTACACTAACACTAACCCATACACTAACACGTACGCTAACCCTAAACCTTTGTCGTAGACTAAACTGTACCATAAACCGTCCCCGTTCCCTAATCCTAACCCGAACCCGAACCCTAACCGTGACCCTGAACTGAAACCTTACCCTAACTTTTCCCCTAATCCTAACACGAACACTAACACTAACCCGTACCGTAATACGTATGCTAAACCTATACCGTTGTCATACCATAACCTGTACCCTAAACCACCAGCATTCCCTAAGCCTATCCCTATCCCAAGCTCTAACCCTAAACCTTACCCGAAACCTTAACCTAACCCGTCCCCTAATCCTAACTAGTACACTAACACTAACCCGTATCCTAACACGTATGCTAACCCTAAACGATTGTCATACCCTAACCTGTACCTTAAACCGTCCCCATCCCCTAACCCTAATCCTAACCGGAACCCGAACCTTAACCCTTACCCGAAGCCTTACCATAACCCATCCCCTAATCCAAACCCGTACACTAACACTAACCCATAGCCTAACACGTACGCTACCCCTAAACCGTTGTGGAACACTAAACTGTACCCTAAACAGTCCCCATACCCTAAGCATAACCCTAAGCCGAACCCTAACCCTAACCCTTACCCTAAGCCTTACACTAACCCATTCACTAAACGTAACCTGTACACTAACACTAACCCATACCATAACACGTACGCTAACCCTAAACCGTTGTCGAACACTAACCTGTACCCTAAACCGTCCCCATTCCCTAACCCTAAACCTAACCCTTACCCGAAGCCTTACACTAACCCGTCCACTAAACCTAACCCGTACACTAACACTAACCCGTACCCTAACACATACGCAAACCCTAAACTGTTGGTGTATCCTAACCTGTACCCTAAACCGTCCCCGTTTCCTAACCCTAACCCGAACCCTAACGCTAACACTTACCCGAAGCCTTACCCTAAACTGTTCCCTAAACCAAACTTGTACACTAACACTAACCGGTACCCTAACACGTACGCTAACCCTAAACAGTTGTTGTACCGTTACCTGTACCCTAAACCATTCCCGTTCCCTAACCCTAACCCTAACCCGAATCTGAAACTTAACCCTTACCCGATGCCTTACCCTAACATGTCTCCTAATCCAAACCCATACACTAACACTAACCCATAGCCTAACACGTACGGTAACCCTAAACCGCTGTCGTACCCTAAATTGTACCCTAAACCGTCTCTGTTCCCTAACCCTAATCCTAACCTGAAACCAAACACTAACCCTTACCCGAAGCCTTACCCTAACCCGTCACCTAAGCCTAACCCTTACACTAACACTAACCCATACCCTAACACGTACGCTAACCCTAAACCGTTGTCGTACCCTAGCCTGTACCCTAAACCATCCCCGTTCCCTAACCCTAACCCTAACCAAAACCTTAACGCTTACCCGAACCCTTACCCTAACCTGTCCCCTAATCCAAACCTGTACACTAACACTAACCCACAGCCTAACATGTATGCTAACCCTAAACCTTGTCATAACCTAACCTGTACCCTAACTGTCCCCGTTCCCTAACCCTAACCCGAAACTTATCCTTTACCCGAAGCCTTACCTTAACCCGTCCCCTAATCCAAACCCGTACACTAACACTAACCCGAGGCCTAACACGTACACTAACCCTAAACTGTTGTCGTACCCTAACCTATACCCTAAATCGTCCCCATTCCCTAACTCTAACCCTAACCTGAACCCTAACCATGACACTTAACCGAAGCCTTACCCTAAACCATCCCCTAATCCTAATACGTACACTAACACTAAACCGTAACCTAACACACACGCAAAACCTAAACCGTTGTCATACTCTAACCTGTACCCTAAAATGTTCTTTCCCTAACCCTAACCCTAACCCGAACCCTAGACCTAACCCTAACCCGAAGCCTTTCCTAACCCGTCCCCTCATCCTAACCCGTACAATAACACTAACCCAAACCCTAACACGTATGCTACCCCTAAACCGTTGTCATACCCTAACCTGTATCCTAAAACGTCCCTGTTCCCTAACTCTAACCCGAACCCTAATCCTAACGCTATCCATTATCAGAAGCCTTACGCAAACCCATTCCCTAATCCTAATGCATACATTAACACTAACCCGTACCCTAACACATACGCTAACCCTAAACCGTAGTCAGACCCTAACCTGTACCCAAAACCATTCCCATTCCCTAATCCTAACCCAATCCTTAACCCTTACCCGATGCCGTCCCCTAACCTGTCCCCTAATCCAAACCCATACACTCACAGTAACCCGTAGCCTAACATGTATGCTAACCCTAAACCGTTGTTGTACCCTAACCTGTACCCTAAACCCTCCCCATTCCCTAACCCTAACCCTAACACGAACCCAAACCCTAAACCTTACCTGAAGCTTTAACCTAACCCATCCCCTAATGCTAACCCGTACACTAACACTAACCCATACATTAACACGTACGCTAACCCTAAACCGTTGTCGTACACTAACCTGTACCCTAAACCGTCCCCATTCCCTAAACATATCCCTAACCCAAACCTTAACCCTAACCCTTACCTGAACCCTTGCCCTAACCTGTTCCCTAAACCTAACCCGTACACAAACACTAAACGATACCCTAACACGTAAGCTAAACCTAAACCGCTGTCTTACCCTAAACTGTACCCTAAACAGTCCCGGTTCCGTAACCCTAACCTTAACCCTTACCGGAAGCCTTACCCTAATCGTCCCCTAATCCAAGCCTGTACACTAACACTAACCCATACCCTAACATGTACGCTAAACCTAAACCGTTGTCGTACCCTAACCTGTACCCTAAACTGTCCCAGTTCCCTAACCCTAACCCTAACCCGAACCCTGATCCTAACCCTTGCCCAAAGCCTTACCCCAACCCGTCCCCTAATCCTAACCCTTACACTAACACTAACCCGTACCCTAACAAGTACGCTAACCCTAAACCATTGTCTTACCCTAACCTGTACCCTAAACCGTCCCCATTCCCTAACCCTAAACCTAACCCTTACCCGAAGCCTTACACTAACCCGTCCACTAAACCTAACCCGTAAACTAACACTAACCCGTACCCTAACACATACGCAAACCCTAAACTGTTGGTGTATCCTAACCTGTACCCTAAACCGTCCCCGTTTCCTAACCCTAAACCTAACCCTTACCCGAATCCTTACCCTAAACCATCCCCTAGACCTAACGTGTACATTAACACTAACCCGTACCCTAACACGTACACTAACCCTAAACCGTTGTCGTACCCTATACTGTACCCTAAAAAATACCCGTTCCCTAACCCTAACCCTAACCCGAACTTTAAACCTTAACCGAAGCCTTACCCTAACCCGTCCCCTAATCCAAACCCATACATTCACACTAACCCATAGCCTAACACGTTCACTAACCCTAAACCATTGTCGTACCCTAACCTGTACCATAAAACTTCCCAGTTCCCTAAGCCTAACCCTAATCCCAACCCGAACCTTAACCTTCACTCGAAGCCTTACGCTAACCTGTCCCCTAATCCAAACCCGTACACTCACACTAACCCGTAGCCTAACACATACGCTAACCCTAAACCGTTGTCGGACCCTAACCTGTACCCTAAACCGTACCCATTCCCTAACGCTAACCCTAACCCGAACCCTAACTCTAACCCTTACCCGAAGCCTTAACCTAACCCATCCCTGAAACCTAACCCATACCCTGACATGTACGCTAACCCTAAACCGTTTTCGTACCCTAACCTGTACCCTAAACCGTCCCTGTTCCCTAACTCTAACCCTAACCCGAACCCTAACCCTAACGCTATCCATTACCAGAAGCCTTACCCTAACCCGTTCCCTAATCCTAACGCGTACACTAACACTAACCCGTACCCTAACACATACGCTAATCCTAAACCGCAGTTGGACCCTAACCTGTATCCAAAACCATTCCCATTCCCTAACCCTAACCCTAAACCAATCCTTAACCCTTACCCGAAGCTTTCACCTAACCCGTCCCCTAATCCTAACCCGTACACAAACACTAACCCGAACCCTAACACATATGCTAAACCTTAACCGTTGCCATACCATAACCTGTACCCTAAACCGTCCCTGTTCCCTAACCCTAACCCTAGCCAAAACCTTAACCCTTACCTGAACCCTTACCCTAACCAGTCCCCTAATCTAAACCCGTACACTAACACTAACCCATAGCTTAACACGTATGCTAACTCTAAACCGTTGTTGTACCCTAACCTGTACCCTAAATTGTACACGTTCCCTAAACCTAACCCTAACCCTTACCCGAAGTCTTACTGTAACCCGTACCCTAATTCTAACCGGTACACTAACACTAACCCGTGCCCTAACACGTACGCTAACCCTAAACCTTTGTCATACCCTAACCTGTATCCTAAACCGTACCCGTTCCCTAACCCTAAACCTAACACTTACCCGAAGCCTTACCCTAACCCGTACCCTAATCCTAACCCATACACTAACACTAACCCGTGCCCTAACATGTATGCTAACCCTAACCCGTTGTCGTACCCTAATCTGTATCTTAAACCGTACCTGTTCCCTAACCCTAACACTAACCCTAACCCTTACCCTCACCCGTACCCTAATCCTATCCTGTACACTAACACTAACCCATACCCTAACACGTACCCTAACCCTAACCTGTTTTTGTATCGTAACGTGTACCCTATACCATACCCATTTTCTAACCCTTATCCTTACCCTAATCCTAACCCATACACTAACACTAAGATGTACCCTAACACGTACGCCTACCCTAAACCGTTGTCGTACTCTAACATGTACCCTAAACCGTACCCATTCTCTAACCCTAACCCAAATCCTAACCCTAACCCGTACCCTTACCCAAAGCCTTACCCTAAACCGTACCCTAATCCTAACCTGTACACTAACACTAACCCGTACGCTAACACGTACGCTAACCCTAAACCATTGTCGTACTCTAACCTGTACCCTAAACCGTCCCCATTCCCTAACCCTAACCATAACCCTAAGCCCAACCCTTACCCTAACCCATGTTCTAATCATAACCCCTACACTAATACTAACCCATACCCTAACCATACTCGTTCCCTTGTGACGCAGTGGTTGAGAGTCCGCCTGCCTATGCAGGGGACACGGGCTTGTGCCCCGGTCCAGGAAGTTCCAACATGCCATGGAGCGGCTGGGCCCATGAGCCATATCTGCTGAGCCTGCGTGTCTGGAGCCTGTGCTCCACAACAGGAGAGGCTACAACAGTGAGAGGCCCGCATACCGCAAGAAAAGAAAAAAAAAAAAGACCCCGAATAGCCAAAGAAATTTTGAGCAAGAAAAACAGAGCTGGAGGAATCAGGCTACCGGACTTTAGACTGTACTATAAAGCTGTAGTAATCAAGACAGTATGGTCCTGGCACAAAAGCAGAAATATAGGTCAATAGTACAGGATAGAAAGCCCAGAGATAATCCCACACACATATGGTCACCTTATCTTTGATAACGGAGGCAAGAATATATAATGGAGAAAAGAGAGCCTCTTCAATAAGTGGTGCTTGGAAAACTGGACAGCTACATGTAAAAGAATGAAATTAGAACACTCCCTAAAACTATACGCAAAAATACACTCAAAATGGATTAAAGATGTAAGGCCAGTCACTACCAACTTCTTAGAGGAAAACATCGGCAGAACACTCTATGACATACATCACATCATGATCCTTCTTGACCCACCTCCTAGAGAAATGGAAATAAAATAAAAATAAACCAATGTGACCTAATGAAACTTAAAAGCTTTTGCACAGCAAAGGAAACCATAAACAAGATGAAAACACAACCCTCAGAATGGGAAAAAAAAATGTTTGCAAATGAAGAAACTGACAAAAGATTAATCTCCAAAATATACAAACAGTTCACGCAGCTCAATATCAAGAAAAACAAACAAATCCAAAAATGGACAGAAGACCTAAATAGACATTTCTCCAAAGAAGATTTACAGATTGCCAACAAACACATGAAAGTATCCTCAACATCGCTAATCATTAGAGAAATGCAAACCAACACTACAATGAGGTATCATATCACTCTGGTCAGAATGGTCATCTTCAAAAAGTCTACAAACAATAAATGCTGGAGAGGATGTGGAGAAAAGGGAACCCTCTTGCACTGCTGGTGGGAATGTAAATTGATACAGTCACTATGCAGAACAGTATGGAGGTTCCTTTGGAAACTAAAAATAGAACTACCATACGAGCCAGCAATCCCACTAGTGGGCATATACCCTGAGAAAACCATAATTCCAAAAGAGTCATGTACCACGATGTTCATTGCAGCACTGTTTACAATAGTCAGGATATGAAGCAACCTAAGTGTCCCTCAACAGATGAATGGATAAAGATGTGGCACATATATACAATGGAATATTACTCAGTCATTAAAAGAAATGAAATTTAGTTATTTGTAGTGAGGTGGATAGACCTAGAGTCTGTCATACAGAATGAAGTTTTCAGAAAGAGAAAAATAAATACCGTATGCTAAGACATATATATGGAATCTAAAAAAAAAAAAAAATTGTCCTGAAGAACCTAGAGCCAGGACGGGAATAAAGACGCAGACGTAGAGAATGGATTTGAGGACATGAGGAGGGGGGAGGGTAAGCTGGGACAAAGTGAGAGAGTGGCATGGACTTATATATACTACCAAATGTAAAATAGATAGCTAGTGGCAAGCAGCCACAGAGCACAGGGAGATCAGCTCGGTGCTTTGTGACCACCTAGAGGAGTGGGATAGGGAGGGTCGGAGGGAGATGCAAGAAGGAAGGGATATGGAGATATATGTATACGTATAGCTGATTTATTTTGTGATACAGAAGAAATTAACACAATACTGTAAAACAATTATACTCCAATGAAGATGTTAAAAAAAAAAGAGTGAGATGATTATTTAAGTATGCTTTGACTTTGCACTGGAGTCAAATGAAGTGGACCATATTGAATTGCCCCTAAGTTTTCTTTCCCCTAAATATTTGGGATACATCCACGACAAATGTTTGAGAAACTTCATAGAGGAATGCTAATTTTAAGAAAACATCTTGTAAGCAATGTAGTAAGCAAATCTGACCACTTTGTAAATACAGGTCTATCCAGAGTACTTGGTTTACACACAGAATTGAGTTAAACCCTTCAGACCATTGTCCCAAGGAACTGTGACTTGTCATTTGATTGCAGCATGGATCTAACCAGAGTATTTTTCTTCACACACACACACACACAGACACACACACAAACACTAATACACACACACTCATTCTTTCTCGCTCTTTCTCTCTGCATATACAAGCAGAATTTAATTTGACTTGATAGTTTCATTCAGGGATCCCATGCAGAGAAGTACTACAAATAAATCTAAAAAATAGCTCCTTTCCTAGTTAAGAAGTAAAACTTAGAAAAAAAATATTTTTCCTTTTAGGTTATTCTATCTTTGGACAGTCATTTTGTCAAAGTCTTCAATAAAAATCAAGGCAAGAAAGAATTTGTGGAGAAAACAGAGTTCATAAATCTGTAATAGTCTGATGATATTGATATGCCCTCTTTTCTCTGGAATCCAGAGTAACTGAGAAAGACTCTATTCTCCATTTCCTTTGATATAAATACACATTTAATTCCATCTGAATGGATATTTCAGTCAAATTAGAAATTTTTCCTAAAAATATGCCACATTTAGTGTTATTTTATGTTTATAAATACAATCAGATGTATGTGTACATGTTTTGTATGTATACTATATATGTATATTACACATGTATATAATATATATGATCACTTTGAAGGCTTAAGTAGAAGATTGTTATCTCCAATTAACTAGGCAAATGTGAAAAGATATGATGTTGCAATTAGCTATTAAATCTAATTGTGATAATTTCATGAAATTATGTGATTTTTAAAATAGCAAGTGAGGAAATCTAGTGACAAAAGGTACATTTTATATAACAAAATATTACAGTAGACTTCTAAATTTACTTTTCTTTTAACATCTTTAGTGGAGTATAATTGCTTTTCAATGGTGTGTTAGTTTCTGCTTTATAACATATAAATTCCAAGAGTCATGTACCATGATGTTCATTGCAGCACTATTTACATATATCCCCATATCTTCTCCCTCTTGCATCTTCCTCCCACCCTCCCTATACCACCCCTCTAGGTGGTCACAAAGCACTTAAATTTTACGGCAACAATGAGGGTATTATCTAAGATAAATTAATTTTTTAGAGTCCCATAATTTAAAAAAAATTTTACAAATATTCAATGTATTAAAAAACCCCGATGAACAAAATAAATTGTTTTACGTGGAATATAGTTCAAGAGTTTATAAAAATAAATATTTCTGAAGCATTTCATTAAATATGAAGATACTAAATTGTCCTGTTGATACTGATATGTTCCTTCAACAAATATTTATCATTTAACAAACATTTATGAAACATCCATTATCTGCTAGGAATATGCCAGAGAGATGCAATATTACACAAGACAGACATTTCCTGAACTCATGGGAATAACATGAAAACATTAACAAAAACCAAACACCAAAAGTGCAAATAATATGACTGTATAATGGATCTTTGACAGAGCGCTCTGTATGACCACAGATACTTCTTAAGGTGATCAGGGAATGCATCTCTGAGGAAATGACACACAATTTAAAAATGAGAGATGCCACATATCCAGTCATGAAATGAGTGAAGAGAAGAACATTATAGATAGAAGTGAGAGCTAGGGCAAATGATCAGTAAGTGTGAAAATGTTAAATGTAAAAAGTATAGTAGAAGTCTGAAACAAAAGTTTGGGCGTTCATTGGGGATTTGTGAGCATATTAATTTCATTCAAAATGTAAAAATATATTAGGATAATTGTGGTAAGAATAATTAGAATAACTGTGGTATATACACATATACATACATACATATTACACATATATGTATGTTTATCTTTATATGTATGTTATTTATATATGTGTGTTTTATATGTGTGTATGCATATTTATATATATGTGTGCACATATATATCCTGAGGGATTGGAAATCAAATTACATAAACTTGTATAGTTCAAGGAGATTAAATAGTAGAGAGATATATTTTTAGTTTTCTGAGGAACCTCCATACTGTTTTCCATAATGGCTGTAGTAATTTACATTCCCACCAACAGTGCACAAGATTCCCTTTCCTCCATATCCTTACCAAGTTTTTTCACCTTTTATCTTTTTAATAAGAGTCATCTTAACAGGTGTGAGGTGATATATCATTGTAGTTTTGATTTGCGTTTTCCTGACGATTAGTGGTCTGGAGCACCTTTTCATATACCTGTTGGCCATCTGTGAGTCACATTTGGAAAAAAAGTCTATTCATGTGCTTTGTCCACTGAGGAAAATAAAATTAGTACCTTGAAGAGGTATCTGTGTTCCCATGTTCATTGTAGCATTATTCACAATATCCAAGATATGGAAACAAGTTTTTGTCAAAAGATGAAAGGAAAAAGAAATTGTGGTATGTGTATACAAGTGAATATTATTGAGCCTTATAAAAAGGTGGTCTTACCATTTACAACAACATGAATGAACCTAGAGGACATTATACCAAGTGAAATAAGCCAGAGAGAGAGAAAATACTGCATGATCTTACTTCCATGGGGAATCCAAAAATATTGAAACAGAGAATAAACAAGTGGTTACTAGGGGTGGGGAGCTGAGGGAAATGGGGAGATCTTGGTTGGAGGGCACAAAGTGACAGTTGTGTGGGATGAAAAGATCTAGAGATATAATGCACAGCAAGATGAATATAGTTAATAATAACAGAAGTTTGCTCAGGGAGTAGATTTCAGGTGCTCTCAGTATTAAAAAAAAAAAAAAAAGTAACTATGTGAGGTGATGGACATGTTAATCAGCTTGACTATAGTAATCATTTCACTATATACACATATATATGATCAATCATGTTGTATACCAAAATATATATAATTTTATTAAATAATTAAAATAGAGAAGAAGTAGAGTATGAAAAAATAGAACAATCAGATTCGAAGAGAGAATATAGCTCAATTTGGAGAGGTATAAGGGTTCAAATACAATATATATTGATATATACGCCTATGTTATATATTTCAAATTTTTTAAAAACTGGAAAAAGTAAAGGTTTTGATATGGTCAGCAAAGGAGCTGAGCCTGACCTAAGCAGAGTACTAAATGTGTAACACTGCCACAGGCATTTCTCCAACGATGCCCAAGGCTTTTAAGGTGCTGGGAAGCCCAGGGATTTCTTTGGTCTTTTCTTTCTTTGTTGGCATTTCATCTGTGACATCATTATTTTCGTCATCACATAGCTTTGCAATCATGATATATTTTTTCATAAAAGTGTTATTTTTAAATTCTTTTTATTTAGATAAATAGCATCTTCTGATAATTTTAAATACATTTCCAGAGACCATTGAAAGAAATTAAGTTTTGTTATTTCAAGTCGTGCTCCTTCTGCTTACCACAATTTAACATTTACTCTAAAGCCCAGCAACAGGTTTCAGAGCCCAGAAACAAGTTTGAGAACATCTCTTCTTCAGGGTATCTGTTGTTACGTTGCTCTGCAGACATAATTAACAGGTATCAGGCAATGAGATGCAAACGTGTAAACAACATTTAGACTTTATAGGTGGGATGCTGGTTAATGACCTGAAAGAATTAATGCATCTTTTCCCCATTAAATAATTGCCAGGAAATAATATAGGTGCAACAGAGAATAAAGACTATGATATAATATTTTTACATAAATAATAAAGCTACTCTTGGGATTACATGCACTATTTTGTTTTAGGCTAAAAATCAGTAAATGAACAGTATATGCTCACAGTTATTTTTCCAGAATTTTCTTCTCTTTTTCCTTCTTTCTCTGCTGTATTTCCTACATTTAAATGTCATACTGAGTTCTTCTGTAAGTTTAAATAACAAAGAAGGTTATTTTCCATCTAAGTGAAGCAGGCCATAATTCTTCCCAGGTTCCTTTTGTACGTTAAGATGGCTCCTCAAGTAAAATGTACCACATGTACCAAAGCTCTGACATCTACTGCTACATGTGGTTCTTCAAAGACAGCACCTCACATGTTGATCCCCTTGCCATTCTGAGGCTGTCCCAGAGTTCTCTCTGTTGGTCCCTTTGAACAGTCTTTGAAGTGCCAAATGTAACTAAAGAAAGTCCTGGGATGCATCACCACATTACGCATTCCAGCTGCAAGCCAGCTTCCTGCTGGAGCTTAGGGTTGGAAAGAGATCACAATATGCCATCCATCTTGTTAAAATAAGCTCAAGAAGGAAATTGTTAAAGGGAAAAATGTAAGAGAGGTGAGTGTCAAAATAGCTTTTAAGCAGCTAATAAATGAGACTTCATAATCAGTTGAATTTAGTATTAGGTACTATGATTTTTTTTATAGATCTTTATTGGAGCATAATTGCTTCACAATACTGTGTTAGTTTCTGTTGTACAACAAAGTGAATCAGCCATATACATACACATGTCCCCAAATCCCCTCCCTCTTGAGCCTCCATCCCACCCCTCTAGGTTGTTGCAAAGCACTAAGCTGATCTCCCTGTGCTATGTGGCTTCTTCCCACTAGCTATCTATTTTACATTTGGTAGTGTATATATGTCCATGCTACTCTCTCACTTCATCCCAGCTTACCCTTCCCCGTCCCTGTGACCTCAAGTCCATTCTCTACATCTTCATCTTTATTCCTGTCCTGCCCCTAGGTTCATAATAACCATTTTTCTTTTGAGATTCCATACATGTGTTAGCATATGGTATTTTTCTCTTTCTGACTTACTTCACTCTGTATGACAGACTCTAAGTCCATCCACCTCACTACAAATAACTCAATTTCGTTTCTTTCTATGGCTGAGTAATATTCCACTGTATATATGAGCCACATCTTCTTTATCCATTCATCTGTGGATGGACACTTAGGTTGCTTCCGTGTCCTGGCTATTGTAAATAGAGCTGCAATGAACATCGTGGTACATGACTCTTTTTGAGTTATGGTTTTCTCAGGGTATATGCCCAGTAGTGGGATTGCTGGGTCATATGGTAGTTCTATTTTTAGTTTTTTAAGGAACCTTCATACTGTTCTCCATAGTGTCTGTACCAATTTACATTCCCACCAACAGTGTTAGGAGGGTTCCCTTTTCTCCACACCCTATCCAGCATTTATTGTTTGTAGACTTTTTGATGATGGACATTTTGACCGTGTCAGAATGTCTTGGATAATGACATTATTAGGTCTTTAAAATAAGATAACTGGTACATCAGACAAGGGAAATAGATCTGCTTCTACTGGCAAAAAAAAAAGGCTCAGAGAGATTTGGGGGTTTGCACTGTTCACTGCCTTCCTAATTTACCCTGACAACCCCATTCTAATCCTCAATGTATCATGATCTCCCACTTAATACTTTAATGTCTGCGTAACAGTTATGGTGAAGCTGCAAAATCAGTCTAGGCTTTAATTCAGCAACCTGAAGGAATAGCTTCTGTATCTTATTTTTTGCTATGTGAGCCTTATGGCTAAACCATCAAAGGAAGTCAGAGAGGCTTCGTGATTAACTGACCATTCTTGAACTGAAAATTTAAAATCATGAGTTTGTAATTTTCTTCCTTTAAGCTCCTGTGTGTATTATAAATCACAGCCCACCCCACAGACCTCATATCCCTTCTTTTCTTGAAGAAAAGGTTTATTGCAGAAGCCGCACAATTTACCAATTGTGTTGGCTTTATTGGCTTTATTACACACTTTATATCAGGTGACCACAGGTGAAAATGTAAGTACTTGAGTAGTTAACACATCAGCACACAGCAATGACTAGCAATAGTTGTCTTCCAATGTTAACAAGATTCTTGCTGTTTTCAAAATCACCCAGCTCTGAAAAACAATTCCAGATTTTTGCTTCCTTGAGTGTCTGTTGCTTGCAGTAGCTCTGTACAATTACACTATCAGGGGTGGTTCAGTACTGATTAAAGAATCCACGGTAGTCAACTGAAGGAGCAAATAATTTGTATTATGCGTTTAATACTTAATCTAATATTCAGAGATCTAGGTAGAGATACAGACCCTAAATTGAACGTGCAGGAACTTCTTCCATTGCCAAACTGTAGAAGAGCTGAGAGTCAGAGAAGCCTGCCTTGAGTAAGAAGGTGGCAAAAATAAAAGCTACCTGTTGAGATAAGAAAATGCCACTACAGCTGCTGGACTCAGAATCATATCTTCAGTGACCTGATTCACATCAACAAAACTGATGCCTTTTGCCTTCCCTCACCCCCTCCATAAATCAGTTACAAATCGACTTCACATACCAATGAACCTCCTCCACAGAAAATAAATTATATCCAGATCGTAGCATGCTGGATGGGAGTTTAAAGGAATCCTGAGCAAACCAATCTAAATGAACTGCTTCATCTAGTCACTAAAGGAAAAAGAAAATAGAAAAAATTAAAAGAAAACGGCAGATTGAGTCTGGTTTACAAATGGTTCAGTCTGATTTGCCAGCACCACATCAAAGGGAGCTTCTCCATTGTCATAGCCCTGCTTAGGGACTGAAGAATGTGGAAGAAGGACATTCTCACAGTAGGCAGAAGAAAGAATTCTATATTTTATTTTTTATGCTTGAAGGGATAAATGTCCTACTCCTGTAATGTATATGATGATCAGGCCTGCTGGCACACACTGGGAAAACAGGAAGCAAGAGAGGTGACTTTTCCAAATGAGACACAAGTCTGCACATAGGCACAAACCATGTTAATGCTTTTTATATGTGTTAGGATACTACATGAAAGGTATGTTCTTAGTGCTGCTACTGCAGTCACCACCATATATCTTGATATTCTCTCAGGAGTGATTATCCGCCTCTAAGTTCAAGAAATAATTTTAAAAATGCTTATTACACTTTTGGCTAAATATCATGTTCACCTTAGCATAATCTTTCAGATGTCAGCACACTGGACGAAGAAGTGGTACACAGCATTTACTAACAGCTAACATGGTGAATATTCACTATGGGCCAGACACTGTCCTAAATACTTCACATATTTTTAACTCGCTAATATGCATCCCATTCTGTTATTATCCTGAAGTGACCATCCTGGAGAGTAGGATGGACCTCCCACACAACCAAAATGTGGTTCAGATGTTGAGACTGTTGACATTACACACATATCATAAGGATATGAAAAACTTTATTAAAACTGTAATTGAAGTCTCTGAGGAGAGCAGGGCAAGTCTCTCATGCAGATCCAAAGTGGCCTCAGAGAGTGAGGAAAGGAGACTGCCTCAGTGTTTTTATTAAAGCTAGGAGGTAGGGCTGAGGGTAAGAGTTCCCCTACATGGGCAGGGGCTGGCGTGGTTTGAGCCTTCTACTGCCAAAGGATGGAAAATATTGTCTTTCTTATCAGCTTGTGTCCATATGCAGCACAAGGGAAAAGAGTTTGAAAATGTGCAGATAGGGCCAATTGTTGGTCAGGGCATCTAGTGTTAAATTTGGCCACTTGTTTCCCTTGGGTCCTGTCTTTTATTAGATAAATCCTGGGTAAGGGAAGAAAAGCAGAAACACTCCCCTGAGCTTCCTCACAGGCCTGGTGTCACTGCTGGTCGTTAAGTGTATGAACTCCTCTTGCATTCACTCTGTGGATCCTCAGGGACTCCCAAGGTAACCAAGAAGTCTGGGAGAGAGTTACCCCTCCACACCGTGGGATCTGGCAAGGAACAAAGAAGAGGGTAGGCCAATCTCTTTCTGTAGGATTAATATACTACAGGATGAGGGCACAGGGTTGGCTCCATTTGGCAGTGCCAGATCTGTGAATTGCTGCTTCCGTCACCCACGGCATCATGAACAGTTCACAGCCTATGAGAGCCTTGATTTTCAGGACAGCCCAGAAACTGCCTTCTCTAATAGCAAATACTGTAGGGTAAGGAAAACATAGTTTTTATTGTAATTGAGGCAGTAGGGCCAGCATAAGGGTTCCTATGCATGTGCATGGGCTCGCATGGTTCGAATCTCCCACCAGCACCAAAGGACAGCACATCCAGGCTTTCTTATAAACTTGTCCAGATGTAAGGCACAAGGGGAAGAGTGACAGGAGAGGCTTAAAAGATGTCAACAAACATAAAAAATTGGGGTCAATAAATGGAGTCAGACTCTTTATTACATCATTCTATTTAACAAAGAATGAAGCAAGTAACAGAGAAGCTAGTCACTTGTCCAAGATCATACAATTAGTAAGCAGAGGAGAGGAAATTCACTATGGTTCCAGAATCTACAAGCTTACCCATCCCTGTATTTCCTCTCTAACTCTCCTGACTCTCTATTAATTTCCTCGGGCTGCCACGACAAAGTGCCCCAAACTGAGTGGCTTAACAACATAGTTTATTGTTTCACAGTTCTGGAGGCTGGAGATCTGAAATCAAGGTGTTGGCAGGTCCATGCTCCCTCTGAAACCTGTAGTGACTATCTTCCTTGCCTCTTCCTAGTTTCAGATGTTTTGCTGGCAATTGCTGGCATTCCTGGGTTGCGGTTATGTAAATCTGATCTCTGCCTTCATTGTACACATGGCCTCCTCTCTGTGAGTCTCTGTCTTCACACAGTATCTTCTTATAAGGCCATCAGTCATATTAGCTTAGGGGCCACCCTCCTCTAGTATAACTTCATCTTAACTAATTACATCTATGATGATGCTGTTTTCAAATAAGGTCACATTCTGTGGTACTAGAGGTTAGGACTTCAAAATATTTTTTGAGTGGACACAATTCAACACATAACAGACTTTAACCCCCCAAAAACCACATTATGTCTCTATATTATCTGTGCTGGTCTACATGTCTAAGTCCCCTGTTCTCTCTCTCTCTCAGTCAAAAGAATATCTGAAAGGAAATTCTTTCTCAAAATGTTAGGGTAAACAAACAAAAATCCTTTAAAAAAACCAAAAATGAATCAGTTACTTAAAATGTATACCTTACTATGGCACATGTTGTTTTGTTTTTAATAAATGATCTGCTAGTAAGATAAAAAAAAAAGAATATCTGGAAAGGGGAGTCAGTTGGACACCAAAATTTGTTATAAAAGTCATAACATCATTTCCTCTCCTAATGATGTTAAATTCAACTCTCTGACCTCTTATTTACAAACCAGAAATATAAAATATGAAAACTGAACATATTTTTGTAAATTTTCAGTTCATTTGGTGGCAAGTCTGATTTGTACTGATGTGGAGTAATTTATAGTATTTATTTATCTCACTTATTTTAAATACGCATAAGCTTTACTTTAAAATAATACCCTAAATAAAAGGAATAAAAAGAGGAAGAACAGGTTCAATTACAAGGTTTAGCAGTATAAATCCATTCTTACACCAGAAAAATTCTCTATTTTGAAACGTATGAGGCCCAAAAGGTATAGGATAAGAGATTGCAGAACTGTATTGCAATAGCGCTTTATTCTTATAACAAGCATGTGCAGAGACATATAGGCAGCTACAATTTTTTGTGAAACTGAGCTTGTTATATATTAAGGTTTCTGTCTTTTAAGTACAAAATGCCATCCCATAGAGTTGATCTGTCAAATATAACAATGAGAATCCCATCAAATACTTTATCCACTACCTGGTAACATTTATTTATTGTCTAGTCAGCATAATTCCTCTTTTTTTTTACCTTATACAAATACCCTAGGATATCATGATTATATGGAGTAGGTGCCTGACACCAGTTCTAGCTATGTAGACTTAAAATATACCCAAATAATTTATATAGTAAAAGGAGTTTCTAGGTAAAAATGGAGAGTAAAATGTTAATTTTTATTTTACATATGAGTTTGAGTTGAGCCATGAAAGTGGTGATAAAGTTGCTGGAGGCCATTGGATACATTTCTCTCAAACTCAACAGTGTCTGTGTGAGTGTGTCTGAGAAAGAGAGAGAAGGAGAGAGGGAGAGGTGTTTGAGAATGAACGAGAGAGGGAGAGAAAATATGAATGAAAGACAGTGATAGAGAGATCAACAGATAATTAAATGGAATTGTTACTTATTAGCTTCTATAAAACCACCTAAGGAGAATATACAGAGCAAAGAGTTAAAGAATGGGTTAGAGGGAGAGATAGAAGGCTTTTTCAGGGAGAAAACTGGAAGACACCACAAGGAAAACAAAGCAGGGGGAAGATGATTGCATAAAAACAAACAAAATTAGGAAGGAAGGAGCAGTGGGGTAGTAAGAATTGAATGATGTAAAAACAAAAACAAAACAAATGGTAGTTTATCAAATATTATTTAGTGCAGGGAGGCTTAGGAAGATAAAGTTCAACATTAGTAAGAATAATTTTATTAGGAGTGGTGAATGGGGAAACACACTTTGATTTGAGAAGCAAATGATTAAGAAGCAGTTTGAAAAAGGAAAAACGTCAGATTATATTTGAGGAGGACATGGGTTTGAAAGAGAGATTTCTTACATTTCTATTTTCTCCTCTGGTATATTTTAGTACTTTTAAAAATTGAACAAATAATTCATGATTATATATTTAGAACAAAGGAATTAGACTTCACTTTAAATTCTATACTTAATTCCATATTAATAATTTGTATATGTATACCTTTCCTGATACACATTCATGGGAACCTATTACATATACTGCTATGAAATCAGATGCTTCTAACAAGGTTTTGAGGACATGATTATTTTAACAGAAGTCATATTATCACATTGTATGGATCCACTAACATTTGTCAGATTATGTCTATATTTTTGGATTTTTAAAATATGGCTCTATTATTTTCTTCCTTTTAAATTTTCTTTTGGTTATAACCATTGTTTGAAGAACGGATTTGGTGTACATACTAGATAATTTGCCTCATTATTTAACAGAATTAAACTTCTGAGATACTATACATGTATAGTATATATACACACACATAAATAGCAAATATGCCTTGAAGTAAAAATTGTTTTCATTATGTGAAATTTGTAAATGCTTTTAAGTTGAAAATAAAAATGCAGAAATGAAAATTATTCTTGGGAGAATAAATTAAATAGACATAGCTAGGTCTCTGAAGAAGTAAGGAGAATTTTGATTCAGTAAAGACATAAAAAGATTAATTAGGCTTAAATAGAAAGAGGATTTTCTTTCACTGAGAGGTGAGGAAGAGGAACAAAAATGTAAGTGGAATCAGATTAGAGTATTTATGTGAACACACTAGCTGGAGAGAGTGCACCAGAAACCTACACTCTCTGTAAATAGCAGGTATAGAATTAACATAGGGGCCTGAGGAAAATGAGAGAAAAATTAAAATTTTCACCTTGGTGCACAAGGAACAAAGGTCAAAAGAAGCCAGAGGACTGGCAGTTAAGATGAGGTGAGATGGGAAAAGGGACACTTGAAACCTCACTAATCCATACAATGGAATGGGTTTGGGTTTTGTTTTTATCTTTTTTCAAATCGTTTTGAGGACCTAGATTTAAGAACATTGTTACCGTTTGTAGGTCATGAAGTATGACAATTTTTAATTTTTATTTTTTTAGTTTACGGTATGATCTAGAAAGTAGGTGAAGTGAAATAGGATATAATCTAAGACAGAATGAAGAGAAAATGGAGAAAGAAGAAGGCTGTTGGATTAGGAGAGGGGATGTTTTCATCCAGAAATACAGAAAAATAAGTATGCAGAGGGGAAAGAAATCATGACTTTCCAGATGCTGGATCAATTAATATGCCACAGAACTCATAAGAGTATAAAAGAAATCATCACAGGTCAAAATAAAGGATTTAAGTGTTAAGCAACACCACTGTTTCAGCAACTAAAAAAAAAAAAAAATGGATGAATTTCTTCCCTTGGAGCACTTGCCATTCTAGGCATGAACTGATCTGGTGGGCTCAGGCAAACAGACTCCACTTGAAAGCAAAACTATAGATATTTTGGCAGTCATTCAGAACAGTCATTTCAAAATGGAAACCAGGGGGTCAAATTCATAATCAGATTTCCCTTTGCCTAAAACCCCAGCTGTATTTTAGCCTGAAGGTGGGGGATTTGGCTGGAAGCTAAGAGAGGGTGTGATATTTCCTGAAATCTTACAGTGCTTGAATCCTGCCACAAGCACATGGCCAGTCTTCCCGTTAAGGCATTTGCCACAGTTTGAAGCTGCCTGAGGCAGGAACTTAAGTAAGAGCTGAACTCAAAACCTCCAAAGAGAAAAATGAGAGCTCTTTAAGTCTTTCATGGATGAAGAGTCAAACCACCTCTAGTTGCTGAATATAAAACCCAGGAGGACATCACTCAATGGACAGAAATAAACCATCTCTGGCCAAATTAATTCTAGTTTTGATTAAGGTAATCAGTGAAACAAGAGTTATTTAGTGTACTTAATCTCACTGTGTTATACATTTCCTAACTTGAGAAATGCAGATAATAAAACCAAATTTATAATTTTTTGTAAAAATTAAGTGAGAATATATATGTATACATTTTAAAGTTCTTAGCACCACCCATAGTAAGAACTTAAGAAGTGGAATGTTTATTACTAAACACACACACACACACACAGAACCCAACCAGCTAAACTTTGAGTTACAGGGAGAAACAACGGTGTCTCTTTATTGATACTTATATCCCCAGAACAACGATGTGCATGCAAACTGACTGGTATTCAGTATATGTTTATGGAACAATTGGATAGATTCTTACAGTGGTAATGATTGTCGAAATTGTGGAAAGAAAAACAGATTCCCAGTAAGTCATGGGATTTTAGCCTTTGTGAATAGAGGTACTTGGGCCTTGGTTAGTATGTGTTTTAGTATATACTTTCCATAACAAGGACATATATGACATCTGTAGTTAAAGTCAAATTTAAGTAAATGTAAATATGAAGAATAAATGTTTTTCTCAAGGGCTCAGATGCAATAAAATGACATTAGAGACTGACCTAAGACAAGCAGACTGTGGTTTTCAGAGATAGGAAGAGAAGAACTTATATAATGCATCATTCACAATCAATTAAAAATAATGATTATTTCCATAAATTACACTCATTTGAGATCTTTTTCCAATTCCGTGTACAGTAACAGAACAATAAATATTTACAGTTTGTTTTAAATTTTTAGAAAAATGCATAGTGTTTCCGTTTCACAGTATGTTCTACCACCTACAACAATATTTTACTAATATACATAGTAAAGGACCTGGATGAAGGATCTCTCCTATTATTATTCTCTCTCAATTGGACAAATCCTGTTGGACTCAAGATTATGGTTTATAGAGTAAGGAAATTCAAATAGCTCCTTTTAGAGTACTTCAATATTTCATAATTTATAGCAGTATTATTAGGTCACCTATAACAATGAGAAAATAGTACCAAAAGCAGATACTGTTTGAAGTTGTAAACAAGCTTTAAGATGTATAACACTTCCTGGAATGGCATGTATTATTGGGCATCAATTAGAAGACCTAGAATAGGCAGAGGCAGCCAAATATTAGGAAAATGGTGGAGGAAAAAATCAAACAAGGAAGCAGGTTTAAAGGTATCAGAAACAGAATATCTGTAAGGCTGGAGCAGCATAACTAAATGGTATCAGTCAATGCTTTAAGAATCAATGACTGCATACTAGAAAATGAAATGCCTTCATATTATCATCCTAGTACTACTTTCAGCTCCAGGAAATGATCGTGCCATCTGCTTTCAAATGAACACCTGAGATAAAAATAACTTGCATGAAATGAATAAATAATTTTTAAAAATATCTACTACACCTTACATATACGACATTATAGTTTGTTTCCTAATTTTATTGATCGAATATAAATTTTTGTACTATAATCATTTCCTTTTTGCTCTTGTATACATAAATATCATTATGTAATACAGCAACCCTGTGACCAGACTTACATGAAGGGCATTTCACATATATAGTGTCTGCATGTTAATTAACTCTGAGAGATCAGTACCTTAGACACTAGCTTAGCTTCATTTCATAAATAGACTCTAACTCTATAAGGAACATAAATTTTCTCATATATTTAAATCTGTTATGCTTAAAATTGAATCTAGAATTCTGGAACAGGAAAATAAGTAAGTTGATTTATGAGGGTATTTCACAGAGACCAGAATTTATCTATCTTCCTTCCTTCCTTCCTTCCTTTCTAGTCTGAAAGGTGTTAAGGCTACCTATAATTAAAACCAAAACAATAAAAATTAAAAACAAAGCAGATTTATTTGAACAGTTTAAAAAAACTAGTTTGAAAGGATCAGAAAGTATGTAGTGAAAATAATACTTAATTTACCATTATTCTGTGACATTTGACATAAAATGAATAATCTAAACTATTATTGAAAATATTTCCACTTCTGCATAATTTAGTTAATATGATGGATAGTCTATTTCAATTTTAGAATCTTATGATGCTCTGAGAATGCAGAAGGTCAAAGAATATCAGGGAATTGTGGCAGCAGTCTAATAATGACATGAACTGGTATAGGCTGAGGAAAAGTCCCTAGAAATAAGAGGACAAAGAGTACACTTGAAGGCTGCAGAATTAAGAATTGAAAACTGGCTTGCTCTGTGCCCTGATAGTGAGCTTCACGCAGTTGATTTAAGTCAGAAAGAGAAAGATAAATACCGTATGCTAACACATATATATGGAATTTAAGAAAAAGAATGTCATGAAGAACCTAGGGGTAAGACAGGAATAAAGACACAGACCTACTAGAGAATGGACTTGAGGATATGGGGAGGGGGAAGGGTAAGCTGTGACAAAGCGAGAGAGAGGCATGGACATATACACACTATCAAATGTAAGGTAGATAGCTAGTGGGAAGCAGCCGCATAGCACAGGGAGATCAGCTCGGTGCTTTGTGACCACCTAGAGGGGTGGGATAGGGAGTGTGGGAGGGAGGGAGACGAAAGAGGAAAGAGATACGGGAACATATGTATATGTATAACTGATTCACTTTGTTATAAAGCAGAAACTAACACACCATTGTAAAGCAATTATACTCTAATACAGAAGTAAAAAAAAAAAAAAAGATACAAGGAAATAAAAATTTTAAATAAAAATTACTCAAACGCCCCCCCAACAAAAAAAAATAGAACTCAGGCCTACCGGACCTACTGAATCACAATCTGCACTTTTACAATCTCCCCAGTGTACTTGTGTACCCATGAATAGCTGAAAGGTACATTTCTACCTCGACATGTATTTTCTGTCTGAGAAATACACACATTTTATCCAATTTGATATAAATAAAACACTCAAAAATGCAAAATAAATAAAGATTTTTAAAATATAAAATATTTTATTTTTTCCATGATTACATATTTCAAATACATAAAAATGGAAAATAATGAAACATTTGTATATCAACATCTGCCATAATAAAATATTAGCATTATGTCATAAGTATTTAAGATTTTTAAATAAATAAAATTTTATGGTTATATTTGAAGTTCCTCATGTGCCTATACCCTTTCTGATATATCTCCCTTTTATTCCGGAAGTAACCACTATCACAATTTCAGATGTATCATTTCATTGTATGTTCTTTATAATTTAGCATCTTTGTTTCCATAAAAACTTTTTTCAAGTTTTATATTTAAATATAAAATATGGTTATGGATATAACATTTTGAAGGATTTTTCATTCAAATTTATGCTTTGAATTTATCCATATTAATATTAAATGTGCTCTAGATAATTGATGTCCATTAGAATATTGTATGAAAGTACTGTAACTCATGCATTTTCTTGAAAATCAGCATTTGTTTCCTGTTTTTCACTATTAAAAATTGTGCAAAAACTATTTTTTCTCATTTCTCATTGTACACATGGGTGAGAGTTTCCCCAGAGCACATACTCTAGCTAACCTGACCCTTAAAATCTACTGATGGAAGAATTCTTGCATCTTCATGGAGTTTATCTCCATCCTCTGCTATGCCAGGATCTTACCTCTAACATGTTACACAAATATTATTCATCCGTTCGGATTAGCAAAACGACAGTAATGTGAGGGACCAGTGCTCTGTTCTTCAGGATGTGCAGATGATCCAGGTCTTTATCACATTATGACATAGAGGGAAAGATTTAATAGCACCCTAGGTCAAGAGTGTACCTGTAAATTGTTATTTATTCCAAGAGAATGAGAATTATTTCTCAATTTCTTTTGCAATAGGGGTAGACACATATTTTTCAGTCAGTAGGCACATACCATGTACCTCAGGCTTTTTTTATCAGCTATAGCAAAGTTACCGCATTGGGCATAGGGTCTGCAATTATAGCTTATTATTTGTTTGAGCATACAGCAATGCACTTCATCCTCCAGGATCGTTCTGGTTTTTGCAGGGTTCAAGACTGGCAAATTAAATGAAGATATCATGGATTCCACCACTCTTGCATCCTTTAGCATTTAAGGGTGGAATCAATTTCTGTCATTCCTTCAGGCAAGTATTATTGTTTTGATTTAATATATTGATCAGGAGAGGGAATCCATTTCAGAAGCTTCCACTTAGCCATTCTCACTGTATTAGTTCTTAATCTACAGAATCTCCAAACCATGGCATTGTATGAATTATCTGGTTTGTTTATTCTAATATGAATCCGGGGACTGTGTTCTGTAGATCCAATATACCTACTCTGATGTGGCTGGGCATAGGGTTTCATTCATTACTTGTCTGCCATATAACTACACTCTATAATGATAAATATGCTTCCTAGGTCAGAAATCAGTATGGGAATCTGCCACATACAAAATGTATCTAATTATGTTCTATAAACTGAGGCTGGATAATTAATCACAGGGACAATTTTTAGTCCCACTACCACAAGTCCACAAGACAGGACTTCATCTGGCATCTAAACTTCACAAATCTCCCTTCTTATTAGTAGTCCACTTATTTCTAAAGATTAGTGTCAATTCAGAGTCAGCATCTAATAACCTCCAACAGTTTGTGCATTTCCTTTCTCTAGTGTATAGTCACCCTTGCCATCATTGTCCAACATCATCTATGGCCTACAAAGTCAGTCACCACAGAGATAACTGTGCATCTTTTCAAGGAAGCTTGAAAGCCTTTATAAATATTCACTTTATTAATTTATCTCAAAATTCTTCAGTTTGAGTTTGTCACCTGTTTCCTTCTGAGAAACTTACCCCTGCTTATACAAATTGGTGAAAGCAAACACCTTTTCTGTGGGAGTTGTCTTAATTTATAGGCTATCTTCAATACAATTCTTTATATTTCTACAATTGCGATAGGTTGGGATCTCTCTCACTACAGGCATGGAGGTAATGAAAGGTCACGGATTTGGATCTTGAAGAGCATTGGCTTGTGAGGCAACGACCCCATGTGCAGTCCTTGGAAATTGTTATCCAGAGAAGCCTAGTTCCTTCAAAGAGTGAAGCAAAGTAGTTTCTCTGGCAAGGGAATTTCAGGTTTTGGGGGGCTTAAGTTTCACAATCTCATCTGATTCTTTCCAATAGTTCCCATTCCATGTCTCCAAGCAGCCCTCCTTCCTTGCCACTGCCTTATATTAGCATAACAGCCCTGATGGAACTGAGCATGTTATTGATGTTACAACGCAGAAACCCTCAAAAGTCCCTAGGGTTGGTTCTTACTTTATCTGGCCTTTAAGTATCTCCTTGATGGAGATAAAGCAACCATCAAAGCTTTTTTTAATTTAACTTGTAAGTTGGATATTTGTAGTTATCAATTTTTTATTTTCTCATGGACTATTTTTTGGTTACAGGATAACAGGATAACAGTGCCCTGTTCTACCCCATCAAGATGTTTACTCATTTACACCACAAATATATAAGCAACTGAACTCAGAATCTCTTTACTTTAAGGGCCAATTACTGGGCCCAATTACTGGGCCCATTCAATACCAATTCTTGAATTGGTAAGTTTCGCAGTATGAAACACAGCAAACTCAAACTGAGCCAGTAGGAGAAAGTTTAAAAAAGAAAATATTTACAAAGGTTTGAACAGGATTTAGAAGATCTATATAGGGATTTTGCAGTATCCTATGCATAGAAAGAGCAGGGCATCATTGCTTCCACGAGGACAAGGAAGGGAGCAGTTACTGGGACCTGGTTAGAGTAGCTGTATGAATGGGTTCACCCGATTGAAAGTGAGACATTGTTTGCCAAACTTGCACGGTAAACACAGTAAATTCATAGAACATCCTGAAAAGAGGAAGCAAGGGCATAAAATACCCTAAAAATTTTTATCCATAATTTATACTTTTTTTTAATAGATGTTACTCCACTTTTTCTTTGAACATCCTTGATATATATTTTTTAGATTTTTAAAAGTTGATATTTTAAAGTGAATTTCTGTTCCAACCCTTGCTTTTCTTGATTGTTTTCACAGAATTATGTGTTCTCCAGTGATCTAAAATTTTGGTTTGCAGGGTTATTTGAAGAGGAGTTTTTATTTTTATTTTATTATTTCTTTCTCTCTCTCTCCCCACCACTGTGTTCATCTCTTCCTTTGTGAGGTTTTATTTGCCTGTTGAAATTGTTGTTGTTACCTCCATTTAGTAATCCACACTTCAGATTCAGAAAGAGGTCATATACTTGATATTGAGGTTCACTACTCCAACATGAGATTGATAAAATGCAGATCTACCCCCAGAGCAGTTGAAGGGTTCGGATTTTAAAATCTTGTGTCTGTGTCTTCCTTCTTCATTAGGCCTACAGCTCACCATAGCATATGATGATATTTGAAAAGAAGGGTGTGTGGCAGGAGTTTTCTCAGCTTCTTTTCATGATATAGAATTTGGGGGGGGGGTCCCCATCAAACCCAGGCTTCAAGCAGTGGGCCTGGCTCTAGTGCTATTTCTGCCCTGGAAGGCAAGCCACTGCCACCACTGCACAATCCCAGATCAGTGATCTGTTTGCTTAAAACATCATCTCTGCCTTTTGTGTGTGTGGTGGGAGAGGTGTTTCTCCAGATATGTTCATTTTTCTATAACTCAGCTGTCTTAGGGATTTTACTTCATTGCTTAATTAATGTCATGTGTTGAAGCAGAAGGGGTTTTTACCAGAGCGTGAATTCACTGTACCATCTTGAATGTAAGTATCAGCATACATTTTATTGACGGGTTAAAATTCACACTTTTTTTCTTCAGAATATTGAAATAAAATTCAATGGTGTCAACATGCTCATATTACAACTTAATATTTATTAAATTTATTTACTATTTAGAAATTATTTTAAGATTGAATAACCTATGCATATGTATTAGCTTCCTATTTCTGCTATATCAGATTACCACAGACATAGCAGTTTAAAATAATACAAATTTCTTACAAATCTTATGTCAGAAGTCCAAACTGGATCTCACTGACATAAAATCTGTATGTGTCTATGAAATCTATAGGTGTCTATATGACTATTTCAGTAGGCTCTAGGGAAGAATTTGTTAACTTGTCTTTTTAAGCATCTACAGGATACCTGCATTCCTTGGCTGTTGCCCCATCCCTCAATCTTCAGTACCAGCAAGATCAGGCTGAGTCATTTTCTCTGAGCTCTTTTTTCTGCCTTCTCTCTGATTCTGACTATTCTGCCTCTTTCCAAATTTAAGAACCCTTGTGGTCACACCATTGGGTCCATTGGGATAATCCTATTTTAAAAATCAGCAGATTAGCAAATTTAATTCCATCTGCAACCTTAATCCCCTCTGCCATGTGATACAACATTGTCAGAAATTCTGTAGATTAGGACATGAATATATTTGGGATGCCATTATTTTGCCTACCACAAAAACTCTGTGTGGTAAGAACTAACTAGTTAGAAATATTTTTATAGGAAAAGCTAAGGGGCATCAATATGAAACCAGCATTTGGTATAACATTTTTTTTAACTACAAAATTCTTACATAGAAATGAAAAACAACAGGATAGTTTTAAGCAAGTTACTCATAGCCTTCATATCAGGCAATCCTTTTTATATTTTTCCAGAGAGTAGAAATGCTCTTTGTCAAAGAAACCATACTTTCTTGTACTGGGATAGCACTTTCACCAGCAATTTCTCAGAAAGCTACTGCTTGTAAATCTAAACCACAGAGGAGCACGATAATCTCATCAACTGCAGCAGTAATTTGTAGAATCACAAAATTGCTGCAACAAATCACAGTTTTTCACAGAGAAATCTCCTTATTATGTTGATTTATACAACATGTAATTTAAAAACAAAGGAACAAGGATCCATTCATTTATTCATTCATTCAACAAAGTGGTTTTTAGCACTTATTGCTTGCCTAAATTACACTGCTATTTACTTGTGGATATAGTGATGGACAACAAAGATTTTCTATCTGACTATGATATCAATTTTGTTTTAACCTACAGAGAATAAGTAACCACATACACATGCTAAAATCTATAAATTGTGCTTGCATTGTTTTTTGTTTGTTTGTTTGGGGGGCTTTTTTGATGGTGGTATTGGTTTTGGTTTGTCCAAACTTGCCTATATCCATTGCCAGTAAATTTTGTTGGATTGATCTTCGGATTGTACTATTGTTTGTTTAACCATTTTTGTCTCAGTACTTTACGGAAAAATTGACCCTATTTTTTTTTTAGTTATGTTGTTATATGATTGAGCTTTTATTCTATTCAGTGGAATAAACAGAATAAATATGAGTGTACGTACGTGAATGTGATTAGGATGGGAAACTTGGTATTATCAGTTGGGATATTTTAACTGATTGCTCATTCCACAAGCTACAACAAACAGCCCTAGGCACCATGGCAAAATAGAAGTTACAAAGGACCACATATACCCTCTATTCACCTATGTTTGGGTGACCATCACAACACATGAGCTTCTGCATGGAACTTTGGCAAATTTGAAATCAGGCCTAAATAAAGAGGACACAAAAAATGAAGACAATTGGAGAAAAGAGTTTTGACTCTTAAGATAGATATTGCAGTTTGGTAACATTAAGTGGAAATGGGAAAATTCATCTTGATATACTTGATATAAATAGTATTATTCTCCTGAGTTGCATCAGTTCTACATATGTGTAAACACCTTTGCAGAATGTGCTACTTTTAAAATATGTTTTTCTTTATTTTCTATATCAATTATGATTATTTTAACCATAATTCTCAGTTTATTTCTCAAGAAGATTGCAAACTAAGACTAACTTAGAATTCCAAAGAGTTGTGGATTTAAATATAGGATTTCAAAACACAGCATTTAATAAGATTCTGTTTCCTTTCGCTCTGAGTTATTTTATATATTTTTAAATTTTTTCAATTGCCTTTTCCCACCCCTTCTCATTTGTGTATTTCAAAACTATTTTGACTATTCCAGATACTGTTTGTTTTGGCAGAAGCTGGAGAAGCTAAGCAGCTTCAGTCTTAATAGAGACCTAGATCAGCCACAGGCAGTATAAAAAGAGTCCCTCGAAACTAGAGCAGGGAGGACAATTTGAGAACTGAAGGAGAAATCAACATATGTGCAGATAAGGCACTGCTGGGAGAATGCTGGGACTGGGACGAAAAATGTGACTCTCTTCTTTTTGAAAACATTAATGAATACTAGCCTGCTTATGATTTATCAATATAATTTTTTATGAAATAATTATACTCTTAATTTTATTCAAACAGAATTCCTTCTATTTCCTTCATTCATAAATATTTTTACCAGAGATAACTGTACTCAGAGATGACATATTTAGCTTCTAGATGTCGCTCGTTCTCTCAATAATTAACCCAAATACACCTAGCTTAAAATTTTTGGTTGTTAAAACTCAATGTTTCAATGGAAGCTAGCTATTAAAGTCTTTTTTTCCCCTCTATTTCTCAAAAAAAAATACAATAAGATCAACTTATCTTCAAAGTGGACACATTTTTACATTGTAAATAAATTTGGGAAAAAAAGCATGATTTGCAAAATATTGTCAAGTAAAATCAGCATTTGCAAGTAAAAATGATCAGACCAGATACTACAGGGTCAAACCAGATACTACAAATAAGGTCACACCCAATAACTTATTTATCAGAAATTTACAGTGCTTCTTACATCAGCTAGACTTATTTTTTTAATAATATAAATGGTTTCTCTTGTTCCCATGACATAGACATTAAAAAAATTAAGTAGGTGGTAAGCTTCTGGTTTATTTGCAATAAAAAACAAAAATATTGTGTTAGTGTCCATTGTTTTGTGAAATAAACCACACTAAACCTGATGATTTTATAGATAAACCCAGATATGAATAGAATATGCATTCCTAGAAAAACATACATCATTTTGTTTTAAATGTTGTTAAATTGTTGAATTTATATGTTTTTCTTAAAAGAGATAACACAGTTTTCTCATGATTCTAAACTATCTTGGTTATTATAACTCTACATTAAATGAATTAACAGTGGATAAACACAAAATTCTCACAACAACTTTGGAGAAGATCTAAAAGAAATTTGACTTTTATCTAGGTGGGGCTTGGAAGGATGCCAAGACAAGCTACATTTTGACTTCAAAGTCATTATTCATTTTTACCAACCCAATGTCAGTCAGGTATCATTGGAGAAAATAACATTTTGCTGTTACTGATTTATAACCTACTTTCTATTTTCAATTTTGTGAAAAATACTTGTCCACTCTGAGGAAAGGAAGAAAAAATGTCTTCTTCACATTGAATTCTCCTTGAATCATTGCTTGAAAACTCTTTATAGCTTTTTATTAGTATTTACTTCAGAGCCTGCAATGCCTTTTAACTCTTGATAAAATAAATTGGCAATTCCTTACAGTTGCTTTAGGAAAATCAAACTTGTGGAAAATACAAGAAATCTCATGATAATGGATATAATGAACCATCCAGAAAACTACATCTTCATTTTTCTCCATATCAACTGAAGGTCTATTCTTCAGGATAAACTTTAAAATCTCAATACAAAGTTTTGCTGCTTTGATCAATGTCCGATTTGATAATTGTGTATTAAGCTGAAAATGTTTCCTGTACAACATGAAGAACAAGTGTGGGAGAATACTAGATCGAATCAAATTAATCACTTTGGATTATTTTCAGAGAAAATATAGCATAAAAAAGACATATAAGACCAACTGAACCTTTCATCTTTTGTACTTAAATCATCTATGTATTTGTACTAAATACAGTATTGTTTTCTCTATGTGTGCCAGCTTTATGTCCTTCCTCATCTTTGATATCTTCCTTAAACTACTTGTCATACCAGACACCTGGGTGTGAATGATATCCTCATATACAAGAAAATGGCAAATTATTTTCTAAGCTTTTTGCAACAATTTCTACAAGACCTTTCCTTTAGAGACTTTTAATAGCCAATAATTTCTAAATATAAGTTCATAACATATTAACTTATAAAACAATTATAAGTAAAGTTAAACCTAAGCACTGTACACATCATATTTGATAATTCCTTCTTTTTATTATTATTAAAGCAATTACTCATTTTTTAGTTCTTCTTACCACTTTGTGAAACTATAGAGGATTTTATTTAAATTTTTTTTCCCTATGAAATACTACTGGCATTGTGTCATGAGGAAACTGATCATATGAAGCTGGATTTTTAAAAAAATATGTATTTTTATTATGTTCTATTTTGTTTAATTATGTCCTTGAGTTGGACCATACTCAGCTTCTTTTGTGGCTTCCAATATCTTAGGTGCTAATGTGAGTAGCTCCCATAGACCATGGAAACCCCTAGAATAAGACTTTTACTACTCACTCTTCAAAAAGCAAACAAAAACTACCAAGATTAACTAAGAACATTATTGACCTTAGAAGGAAACAAGATTCATCAGATGTCTTTCCTCTGTCCTTCATTGGTTTAATTTAGTTATATAGTACATTAATTTCATGTTTATAATTCAATGTTTTTAATAGCTATTAAGATATAAGCTTCATTGTTCAATTCTGGAGGTAGATGGATCTATGCTATTTTGTTCTTCTCCCTTGAGACTGAGGAAAACTTTCTCAGAAAATGAGAACAAACATCTCTCAAATTTCATTGAGGAAAATGGGGTGTATTACTAAACCAAAATATAGAAAGGGAAAATTTACTTATTGCTCAATGTGATTTTTAAAAATATTCAATGGCAATGTAGATTTTATTTTATTCTATTCTATTTTTATTTTTTAAATTAGTGTAGATATAACTTACATACCAAAAATTGCACATATTTAATATATGCACCTTGATGAGTAACTACTCAATATGTTCAATGTATGTTGGGTGAAACAATTTACTGGAGACAATTTTGTTTTGTTTTATTTTAATTATGTCCTTTACTTGGCTTCATTGGTGGCTTCTAACACTTAAGGTCCTATTATAAGTATCTCCCAACAGACAATGGAAACTCCTAGACCATGACATTTACTACTGTCTCCCCCACAATATAAAGGTAGATTACAATAATTACGTGATGAAAGCATGAAAATAGTTTTCCACTGCATGAGTACTAGATGACAATTCTTATAGGAAAAAAAATGAGATTATATAATTTTCAAAGGTAATTTGCCCTTTCCATACCCAGAAAATCAGGATATACAGAATGTTTAAGATAAAATATATTCACTCAAAAGGAATGAAGTACAATTCATAGTTAACCAGAGAGAACACTGACCGCTTTGACTTTATCTAAATTGACAGCACATTTTGTAATAGGCCACTGTAGTGACCCAGACACCAACCATTCTATGGAATCTTTTGAAAAAATAGCATAGGAGTGTTGATTATAAAGTAGTATTATTAGCCTCCCTATATCAACAAAAACCTTATTGTATCCACCAAGTTAAGACTTCAGAATTTTATAAAAAGCTGGATTTACTACATAGTATAATGTGTATACCAATGTATACTTTCAGAAAATAAGAAAATAAGTACACATTTTAGTTAATAAAACAGCATAAAAAGAAAAATATATACTTAAGGTACCAGTAGCACATTGGAATAATTATTTAACATTATTACTCCAATCATATGCATTTAAGCATATCTTATACATACATTTGACATGTTCTAAATTTGTTATACTCTGTACAAGGGGTTATAGGAAGGTGATAAAAAATAAGAGTGATTTGGAATTATAAGCTGAGAAATTTTCAAATGAAGAAAATTTGATGAAGGAATTGCATAGTGTTTAGAAGGAAGTAGAAAGTATTCCTATGTCTGGCATTAAATGGGGATCAGAAAATATGGGAAATTTTAATAAGAAGCAGTCTTAATGTATACTAAGATGTCTCTGTATAGCTCTATTCAATTTAAGCCGAATTAGTAATGATAATAACTTCTCAAAAGTTCATTCCCCCTTCCCACCAATGGCTAAATAGCTAAACCCCATGAAAATGCATAGCTCAGAATTTGTGCAAGATAGTGACTAAAAAACATGGCATTGTTTAATACTATTCAAGATGATTTTGTGTTTTTAAATTTCTATTTGTTACAGCTAACAAATATTATGTATTTATTAGCTGTATTATTATGTATTATGCTTCAGTGGTTTCTTAGATACAATAAAATTCAGAAATAAGGCTGTAAAAATTCAACAAGAGGGCCTTTCTGATGAATGTTCAGTGAAGAAACCACTATGATTTCATTTGCTGTGCTCCTGTTTTTTTAACCTCTTTCCCTGATGTTCTGGTTATTTGGCTCCAGTTAATGGAATTTATAGAAACACAAAAGAAGACAGATGCAAGTAAAGGAAAAAGGAAATAGGAATTTCAAGTAGAAGGAATAAGAGATTACATCATGTTTGAATATAGGGCATTATTCAGACGACATAAATCCAGATTAGCTTTCCTTGCTTAAGGATCAGGCGAGGATAAGGATTAACACTTACAACATCTGAATAAAGTTGGTTTCTTTAGAACAGTGTTTTGGTAGTTAGAAAAAAATGTATTAATGCTTCCTATAATAAAATATATTCTTCAGTTATTTTAAATATATTAAATAATATTTATCTTACAATTAAAATCTTTTTTCTTCTTTTTTTAATAAATAATTGCTTTCTTGGTCCAATAACATTTCTTTCCTGTTGCCAGTTAGTAAACAAGCAATGCATTTTCTATGTATTATTTAATCTTATCTAGCACATAAAGCTCAAGATCTGAGATTTCCTCCTCAATTTATATTAAAAGAAAAATGTTGCCAAACTGATTTATGAAGTAAAAGTTATGTCTAAATCACAGAGAAATTATAGTTGCAATCTATGCATCTATTTTCATAGAAAAGCTAAAGTCTAAATCTATAATCTCTTGATCTTTACAACTATTTTAGCTTCTGTCAATCCTGCTTAGGAATGCACACTGACCTCATTTTCTTAGTTGATTATCTTAATTTCTAATGCTAAGGTGGATCACATATCCAAAATTGACCTAGTTACATTTGGCACAGAAGGTACATGATAAATATCAGAGTAAAACTACTTGATATGCCATCATGAGTCTCCTTTGTGGGTGTTCTCCATTTTATTATCACACACATTTTTAAATGAGGCAATGAAGAATTTAGAAGAGAAGGCAGGAGACAGAATTCTAGTAATGTTAACAAGATGATATAATCTATCATTACAGCATATTCTTATAAAATTTATAGTTGGATAATAGAGATAATTGAATTTCACCTTTCCGTAGAAAAGGGAAAATCTTCAGTATTTCTTTCTCACCTAATCTCTGAAGTCACTGCATCAATTTCATGGTACTAATAATTATATTCTTCCGTAGTCTTTTTTAGAAGTATAATAATAATAATAATGCATCTAGTTATTGAAGCAATAAAATTATTAAGAGCTTAAACTGTGAATATGAATTGCCTGGGTTCAAATCCTGTTTTGGCAATCTCTTATTTCTATAATCTTGGACAATGTACTTAAGCTTTCTAGATAGTTATTTCATCATCTTCAAAAGAAATATAATAGTAGAACCAACTTCGTGGGATCTGCAGATTCAATTGAGTAATATATATTAAGTTTTGCCACTCAGCAATATGCAAGAGTGTTTTGTTCTAAGTCAGGTAATACCCACTCTCTCTTAATCCTACTAGTTTCTTTGAGGTAGCACTATTTTTTTTTTTTTTGCCACTTATAGATGAGCAAATTAAAGCTAAAAGATGGTGGGTAATTTTCCCAAGGACATAGAAAGTAAAATCTAGAAATGAAGCTTTGTGCTTATGATTTAAACCCATCTTTATAACAACACTTCCTCCTTTCATACTGTCAGATCAGAAGTGAAAACTTCTATTCTTTGTGTCAAGGACACTATTATTTGTCTAACATTTAGAAAGTATATGACAAGTCTTTGAGTTACTAAATATTGGGAAATTTCAAAGGGTAGTCATTTATATAATCATGTTAAAGTGTTTAGAGAGAAATTTAAAGTGCTTAAAGAAAATAAAACAACCTGTAGAGGCCAAAATAGTTAAGACAAAATGTCAAAGAGAAATTGTCACACTTTTCATTTATTAAAAAAAATTAGTGTGTGATAATTGTTTAATAGGAGGTAATAGTAAGTGAATTTTAAAGAAGTAAAAGAAAAAAGTGAAGTAAAATAAAGAGGAAAACTACTTTAATCAAGTTTACTTAACCTTTATTAAAGAAAATGATTGAATGAATAGGATATTCTCCACATAATATAAGGTAAACAAAGAAGAGCAATAAAGAAAACAAACAGAAAGTTACAGGATTCAAATAATTTTCTCTCTCTGAGTCTCAATTTCCTCCATATGAAATGTGGATGATAAAATAACCCTTACATAAAATTATTTGAAAAGCATCACTTGCTATTCAAATAAAATATTTTACTTTTCCTCTTACTTTTTACTTCTACTTTGTACAACATTCAATTCCCAGTCTTTCATTGAATATATAAGCTAAAAGCAAGGTGTACTATTATAATGTCATTTTAATATTCCATAAAAACAAGATACCATATAAAACATAAATCATATATTAAGAGGTTCTTCTGATTATTGAGTCTGAATACTTTCAATATACCAAACAAATTCACCTCATTTGGTATCACTATTTTGTTCCCCTTACTCCTCAGTAAGATTTCACTATAAAACTTTCTGAGTTTAGACTTCATTGTCTACACTATAAAGGTCTTTATAAATGTTCAGAAAAACAGTCTGTTTGATGGCTGGTGCAGGACATTTAGCTCTTCCACCACCAGTAAATGCAACACTGTTGGAGCAGTATGGGGTATTTTCAGCTCCTCCTTTCTGGGAAACTATCCAAGGCACACATGCAGAAGGAGTCACCTTGAGAGAAGACATTGTTTTTTTTCTAGTTACAATCACTGTATTTTCAACACTGCTTTCCATAAAATCTGCTTCCACCTCATGTTCACACTGGGTCTTCCAAGGACCACAAGTGTCAGAAAATCTCCTAACCACTGCTTCTTTCTGTATTTTTATATTATTTAAAAAATATTTTTCTGACCCATTAAAATAAAAAGATTGAAAACTGAGAGGTATGTCAGTGGTAGTGGTAGATTATAAATAAATACAGATATAAATAAGAGAAATTAAGAAAAATTGTGGGTTTAAGTTATTTCAACATTTTTTCATGGTAAATATAATTGTCAAATATTTGGAGCATCAGCATATGTAATATTTCATGATTCATTAAATTAACTTCATAGTCACTTTGGTAGAAGATAAAATAATAGTAAAGAGATGGGAAAAAATAATTCTTGCACTCTTTTGGTTATGTATTGATGCACAACAAACTACTATACAACTCAGTGACTTAAAACAACCACTACAATAATTTATCTTGCTAACACACCTGATACAAAATAAAGCACTAAAATTATCTCTTCATTAAGTAATCTAATAGCAAGTCATGTTTGAAATGTAATATCATGTTTGTGGAGTTCTTTAAATAGTTTCATAGGAAAGGGTCCTAATACCATAATTTGAGTTAGTTTTTTTGATAATAGGACCTAATTTTTTTCCCTTTTGAAGAAGCACAATGTTTAGTATACAAATAAGTATATATTTATTCTAAATCATATTTTATTTCTGAACACATTACTTGGATTATTTTTTTTCATAATCTGTTAATCACTTTATTTTTGGAAAATATTTTTTCTATTAACATTATCTAATACTATGGTCTAAATCATCTGGTTGATGGCAAAATACATCATAATACAATATTTCTGTGTTGTTAAGGCCTTTTTCATCTCCAACTTTTATTTTAGGACTTGTGAAAACTACAATTAAATACCACATCTTTGTTAAGTTTTTTAGAGAAGATATAACCTTTGATAGATTTAGTATAATTGATATTTTAACGAATGTACTGTCACCAGATCTGACTCCAGACTTAAGCAAGGCTGTGATTTTTTGTCTTCCTTCCAGGCCTAGCTTCCATTTCAGTAGTTTCATCATTGTTTGACACTTTCTTCTTCTGAGGTATCAGTGTCCTTAGTGCATATCCATTTCCTTTTTAGTTAGTCACAATCTTTTATTTAGTATTAATAAACATTGATAGACCAGTTCACACTGATTTGTAAATAGGTATAGTGTTTAACATGCTCCCTATCATCTATTTAAGTAATCTACTCCATACTAAATCATCCATATAAAATATCACCTAATATTAAATCTATATTTATTAATATTAAATATTAATATTAAATTAATTAATTAATATTAATATTAAAATGTTGAGGGCACACTAATTTTTTTTCAGTTACAATCATTAATTTTCATTTTTGCAGTTTTATTTTAATTGTGCAGTACCTGATTTTTTTTCACAATAGTTTTGTATGCCATTTAATGTTTTTGTGGGACTCTTAAAAATCTATCTATATTAAATGACAATTTATTCTTTTAAGGTGATGCTTTAAGCATCATGTAGGAATATATTTTCGATGGGAAAGTGATTATTCTGTGAACTCAGAAATTATACACACATTGTGGTTTATAACAAATAAACCTTCAGCCATATCTTAAATCACTTACTCTAAATAAACTAGATTTATCTGATATTAAATAGATGATTTTACCTATTTGTCATACGCAATCTAGTTAATCAATGTAACTGTGGAATTTCTTAGTATTACAATAGATATTTGTCTTTAGAAGTGTCAGTAGCAGTTTTGATAAAAAATTATTGTGTTACTGTGTTGATTTTGATAATTAATAGTTTGGAGAGAGGTAGTAAGTGGCACATTCACAAGCAACTTTTAATAATACTCCAGAATTTCCTAAACTGTTGAATAAATATGAAAAATAGATTAAAGTTTGAAATATATTAATACTAATTAGCTTAAAAGACCTAAGTAAAGTCTTAGATGGTTAAATAACTTCAAAATAGTTGGGAAAAAATGTTACTTATAGTGATTAACTGATATGTGTGTGACTCAAAACTTTAAGAGTTTTCCATGTTTAACAAGTTTTTAGTTTATCTTTGACTGACTCAGAGAGAGCGTTCAAACTAACAAACAAAAGAAAACAAAAATGGACTATTTTTTACAGTCTTAAATATCAGAGCTGTCTAGTCCTGTGACTAATATAGTAGTGTTGATGTCAAAAATTTTTTTTCTAATATACTAGTTTTTATTTAATGACCCAGTTTCTGAAAAAGTTGATGATACTCCATGTTATTTAATATTCAACTAAAAATTGTTTCTTAAGTTCATAATCAATGAAACGAACCAAAGGAAATATTTGAAAAACCAGGAAATGTTTGAGTGAATATATACAAATATTTTTTAATAATTCTAAGAAAATAACACCACATATTAAATTTGGAATATGAAGAGAATTTTATGAAACCTCTGTACAAAATAATGAAACATCAAGACACTGTAGAATATTACCTAAAGCCAAGACTTCTCTACATCCTTTGTATTATATATTTAGACTCAATGTCCTTTACATTCTTTAGAATTCACCTAATCATATTTGAAGATGCTTTTGTTGAATAAAATAGAAACTGTATAAACTCTGGTTAAAATTATACCCGTTTCAAATATATATTAGAAAATATATATATTCAAATATATATTCAGAAAATTCTGAATTTCTTCTACTTTGAAAAATATTACTAATACCTCTTTAGAGGAAGGGTGTTATAGACTGAATTGTGTACCCCTAAAATTTATATGTTGAAGCTCTAATGTCCAATGTGCCTGTATTTGGAGACAGAATCTTTAAGGAGGTAATTAAGGTTAAATGAGGTCATAAGTGAGAAGCCATAATCTAATAGGACCAATGTCCTTACAAGAAAAGGAAGAGACACTGAGGCACACTCACACAGAGGAAAAGGACATGTGAGAACACAGTGAGAAGGTGATGTCTCTGTGAGCTAGTGAGATCCCTCACCAGTGTCATTACTTTCATCTTGGGCTTCCATCCTCCAGGACTGTGAGAAAATAAGTTTTTGTTGTATAAGTTTTTGTTGTAATTTGATGTTTAAAATGTTTCATGAGTATTCATTGTTTTAAAGAAGCCTATCTTTGTAAACATATTTTTGTGTATGTCCATGCTTATGGAATCTGGTAGAGCTATAAATGAAGTATTTTTCTTTTAGAAAATTTTATATTGCTTCCAAGCCTTTATTCATATAACAGAATGATTTGCTGTGCTCCATGTTAGAGTACCTACTAACTATATGCATTTTCTGCTTTTGACAGAAATGTGTCTTTCTCTGGAAGACAGAATTATGTTATGGGTTGTTTTCTAAAATAAATTGTTATTTTTCCCCTTCCTTTCGGTTTTAACCTAATTTATCTATCTATTTATTTCTTTATGTAATAATCAACTGTAACTCTAGTTTTAGGAGAACAAACATATACAATGCTCATTTTTTACATGTACATTTTATATATTTTTAAAATTGAAAAATGCTCTGATCAAAGGCATTAGTTTTATACATATCCAAAAACAGATTATTTCAGGTGACATGGATAGAGAATATAAGCATATAGAAAACTGCTCATGAACTCAGGATCAAGCCTATCTCATTCTTTCAGGATTAACCTCTAAATTATAAATAGCTACTAAGTCATCTGAGCAGGGCTAGAAGAAGATATTCAGAGCCCTACATAGTGAAAAATTATATTACTCCACTAACTCTCCAACTGTAGTTGAAAATACTACAAAATGATAAAACAGGTATACAAAATAATTAAAAAGTATCAGTACTCATTATGATTAATAGTCCATTGCTTTATATTTCATTATGATGACCTAAGCATATGCTTAATTAGTTTATTGATAATTCAAGCTCTGTCTGAAAGCCACCAGAAGAAAATATGCAGCAAATGCAGTGTAAGATAAATGTTTTCTACTTAAATCTTCTCTTGGCCAGCCCTTGAAATTGATATATTTCTCTTCAAAACCAGTCTCCAACCAGTCTCTTCTCTTCATATTCCTTTATACCATAAAGTTTCACTTTATAAATATTAATTTGTTTAATCTTCATCACAGTAACATAACTGTATTTAGCCTACTTGCATTTATAAAATTGTGAATTTTTTTCTTTTTTAATTAGTATATTTATAATTTCATTAACCATTGATAATTAAGAGGTCATAGAGACCATATTTGTTGTTACAAATCTCAAAAGATTCAGGAAAGGACAGTATTTCTGGGACTGTCACAGTAAGAACCTCCAAAAATCTTGTCCATAAAAGCAGTAAAAGCACTAGCAAATATTGTCAAAACCAATTCATCCAGAATTTTGGGAATTAACCAAATGCTTACAACAATCTGAGGAACATTCATTCAATAAATGCCTGATTCTTAAAAATAATAGCAATGTCAGTAATCATCAGTAGTTGCAGCAAGCTTTGTGATACTTTAGCTTGCTCTCTTTCGACCCACTTTCACCCTAAGTTCCTTGGTATCCTTGAAAACCAGCAACCTAAGACCACTGGAGAAGTGAAAATGGGTTTGGAACTTTTACTGAATTTTCCAAATAGTGGGGTTTTTTTGTTTTGTTTTTTGTTTTTCTGCTTGCCTAGAGGCTCTCAGGAGTACCCCCAATTAACAGTTTGTTCGTTATTAAATCTGACTCAGTCTGCTTAAAGACCTGTTTGCAGGCCCTTTTTATAAAATAATAAGAAGCTATTGTTAAGCATTGAAGCTGTGTGAGGCAGTGTTACCAGTTGTGGTGCTAAAGAGGCTAGACAAAAAAATAAAATAAAGGAAAATCTGGAGAATGATATGTCCATGTGGAGCTTTGAAGAGTTCTGAAATATTCCTGGGAACATAGAAGATCACAAGCATATGGTGAGTTGTATGCATGTCCAGAAAGACTTGAGGAGGTCCTGTTTTCATATTTCTGACACACCATGAGGTTCTGTGCAAGCAGAAAGTGAAGGAATAAAGCAGATTTGGAAACTGGCAGAGCACTGATGTTTATCCCAACATACATCCAGAGCCTCCTGGCAAAGGGTGGAAGACTTTTTGATTCAAAGCATTCAAGAAAATCTCTGACCAATCATTAGCTGAGTCAGAGACTACAAACCACACATGACAAAGAATACAGACTTTATAGAATTAGTCCTGAAAAGTCACTAAGCAAAGAGCAATAGCTGCAACAATAATAACAACAACAGAAGTAAGAACAAACGGCAAGCCCTGAGGGGGATCTGATTCCCAAAGTGGTCTAATTCTAGTTTTACAAGGGAAAAGAATAAGTTTACAACAGTAAATGAGGTAATCCAGATTTAATGAACAAATTCCTAGAGGGACAAAAAGTACTGAAACTGACTCAAGAAGTAATATATGATTTGGATAGACTTGTAACTAGTGAAGAAGATGAAAAAATAATTAAAACTTCCTAAAAGAAAATTCCAGGGTTATATGGCATCATTGGTAAATTCTACAAGATGATTTAAAAAGAATAACTGCCAATCCTTTACAAAATTTTTCCAAAAAATAGAACAGGAGAGAATATTTTCTAACTCATCCTATGAGGCCAGCATTACCTCGACACCAAAGCCAGACAATGACATGACAAGAAAAGAAAACTTCAGAAAATTATCACTTATGAATAGATGAAAAAAAATCAGTTCTTAATAAATTACCAGCAAAGCAAATCCAGCAACATATGAAAACAATTCTATACCATGACCAATCTGTATCTATTCCAGGAATGAAAGATTAATTTAACACATGAAAATTAATGTAATACACCATATAAATTGAATAAAAGCAACCACATGATCATTTCAATGCATGCAGGAAAAGCATCTGACAATATCAAATGTATTATTATGAAAATAATTCAACAAACTAGGAATATAAGGGACTTTCATAAACCTGATAAAAGTCATCTACTCAAAATCCACAGTTAACATCTACTTAATGGCGATGAACTGAAAACTTTCCCCTTAATATCAGGAACAATCCAAGAATTATCTATTCTTGCCACTTCTACTCAACGTTGTACTTAAGGTACTAGCTAGAGCAATTGGGAAATATGAAGGAAGAAAAGCCATGTAAATTAGAAAGGAAGAAGTGAATCTCTCTCTAATTTTAGATGACATAATCATGTACATAGAAAACTGGAAGGAATCCACTGGAAAACTTTTAGAATTAGCGAACAAGTTCACCACAGTCAGTCACAAGGTCAATATATAAATATCAATGTTTTCTATATATTGGTAATAAATATGTTGAAAACAAAATTAAGAAAACATTTCCATTTATAATAACATCAAACATGTTAAAATGCTAGGAATAAATTTAACAAGATATACGACTTATGCACTGAAAAGCTCAAATCACTGTTGTAAGAAATTACAAAACTAAACAAATAGAAAGAGGCCATGTTCGTGGATCAAAAGACTTAGTACTGCCAAGGGTGCAATGTTTCCCAAATAAATTTACAGAATCAACACAATTCCTTTCAAAAACTCAGTAGCTGATTTTGCAGAAATTGGCAAGATAATCCTAAAATTTATATGTAAATGCAAGGGACGTAGAATTGCCAAACAATCTTGAAAAATCAAAAACACAATGTTGGATGACTTATACTTTGTTATTTCAAAACATACTACAAAGCTACAGTGATCAAAAAGAGTGTAGTATTGGCATACAAATAGACATATAGATCAGTGGAATAGAACTGAGAGTTCAAAAATAAAACTTTACATTTATGATCAACTGATTTTATCAGGGATGCCAAGACAACTCACTGGGGAAAGTAAATCTTTTCAAAAAATGTGCTGGGACAATCTAATATCCACAATCAAAAGAATGAAATTGGATTTCTGCCTAACACCATATGCCAAAATTATCTTAAAAGGGAATAAAGACTTTAATGTAAGAGCTAAAATTTTAAAACCCTTAGAAGAAAACTTACAAATAAAATTTCATGATCTTAGGTTTTATGATGTTTTCTTAGATAGGACATCAAAAGACAAGTGAAAATATATATATTAATAGATCAATTAGACTAACAAAATTAAACTATTTGGTATTTTAAAGGACACCATCAAAAAAATGAAAGGACAAACCACAGAATGGGAGGAAGTATTTGTAAGTCCTATGTCTGATAAGGGAGTTGTATACAGACTACACAAAGAACTCTTGCATCTCAACAATAAACAACAAAAAAAATTAAAAATGATACAAGTATTTGAACACTCATACACTACTGGTGAAAACTTAAATTGATGCAGTCACTTTAGAAAACAGTTTGGCAATTCATTAATAAGTTAAATATTGTGTTACCATATGACCCAGTACTTCCAATATGAAGTATATACCCAAGATAACTGAAAGTATATATCTACACAAAAGCTTACACACGAATATTTATGGCAGCATTATTCATAATATCCTCAAAGTGGCAAAAACCCAAATGTTTATCAATTGGTGAACAGATAAACAAAATGTGGTATATCCTTACAAGAGAATATTATTCAGCAATTAAACGTGGAATAAAGTGCTAATGAATTCTGGAATTATGTATGAGCTTTGAAATGTTGTAATAAATGAAAGAATCAAGTCACTGAAATACATACTGTATGATTGTATTTATATGAAATTTCCAGAATAAGCAAATCCATAGAGACAGAAAGCTGGAATTGAAAGTGACTGCTAATGGGTACGGGTTTTTTGAGTGATGAAAACATTCTAAAATTGGATGGTGATGATGGCTACCCAACTATACTAATATAATACAAACCACTGAATTTTACACTTTATATAAATGTACACTTTATACAAATGTGTGTGTGTATATATATATATATAAAATCAGATATATTTTTATCATAAAATGGCAAGTTAATGAAGAAAGAGAGGAGAAGTTCACTTATCTGAGGATGCTTATTTTCAACTCACTTTTCCTGGTGTTGGTAGGTGAGCTACTCCTACTGTTAGTTTCCTAACACACTCCAATAGCCATTCAGCATCTTTTTTTCTGGTGACACCATCTCTAAAAGGCAGTTTTCTTACATTACCTGGGAGCTAGTTTCCTATTTTAGTCCACTTGTATGTGCTTCTGTGACAAAAATCAAGTACCAATTCACTCTTTATTCTTAAGGAGTGCTAAATGTATACTGTGTTCAAATGGAGCAATGTGCCCTAATATCAGGCTGCATAGTGTTCCCAAACTGAAATTTTTAATGAGATTGAGGATGCTAGCCAAAATTACAAAATGCATCAGAAAACTCATGCCACTCCAAATAAGAGTGAGAAACATAACAAGCAACAGCTTTTCACACTATGGAATCTAGATGCAGAATCGAAACTATAAAATGAGTATTAAAAATAATTTAAGGCTTAATGAGGCAACAAATATATTACAACTTAATAACCTTTTTTAAAATACTCACTTTTTCAAAAAACCAATGAAACAGTTACAAAAAGAGACATTTTTCCCAACCACAAGGCAATTCCCAAATTTGCAACAAAAATAATTATATTACTAAACATCATTTTCCTAATTTTAAATATATTATTTAGAAATTAAAACCATTGGGGCTTCCCTGGTGGCACAGTGGTTAAGAACCCTCCTGTCAATGCAGGGGACATGGGTTCAATCCCTGGTCCGGGAAGATCCCACATGTCATGGAGGAACTAAGCCCATGTGCTGCAACTACTGAGCCCATGTGCTACAATTACTGAAGCCCACGTGCCTAGAGATTGTGCTCAGCAACAAGAGAAGCCACCGCAATGAGAAGACTGTGCACCGCAATCAAGAGTAACCCCTGCTCGCCACAACTAGAGAAAGACCACGCATAGCAACAAAGACCTAACGCAGACAAAAATAAATAAATAAATGTATATAAAAAAAGAAATTAAAACCATAAAATGCCTATCAAAATAAAAGTTTAAAATAAAATTAAAGTTCTAAACAATTTTGATTATGAGAAGAAATCAAAAGATAAATCCATTAATTTATATAATGTTCCATTTCTTATAGGCTCGTTAACTACCAAGTACTGTTGAAATTCTTTTAAATTCATTATAATATTTGATCTCCATTTGATCCTCACAACCCTGTGAGCTACATTAGAATTATATATCAATACAAAAATAATAGAAAAATAAAACAGTTGAAGGCAGCATGAATAAAAGTAACCCTGAATGTTTAATAAGAATGTAGCTAGTTTAATTAGAGTTAAGTAAAAATCAAATACCATGTTTAGTGACTGGACTGAGATGGAACACACATGCACATTGTTCCCATTACTGAGTGCCAGTATGTGTCTGGCACTAACTGTTTTACATTAATTAACACATTTGGTGCTCATAACCCTGTAAGCTACCTTAGGATATTTTTGGCTGCTGGCAATAGGAAAAAGGAAAAGAAAAACAAACAAACCTCAAGCTGGCTTAAACAAGAAGAAAATTGATTTCCTCACAAACCTGAAATCCAGATATTTCAGAGTTGGCTTAATCCAGGCTCTCAGCTCTATTTACAGATGAATGTATTTTGTCCTTTTCCATATGTCAGCTGGATATAAAAATGTTTACAGGTAAACCCAGCATCACATCTCCTAAAAGCAACAGGAGGAAAGACAGATTTGGTGGAGAGCTTTCCAAGAAGTTCCAGGGGGTTCTTTCTTACTCTGGTATATTCGACAATCTTCTCAGCTTGATTTCTTAACTCTATTAGATGCTCCATTTTCAACTAATGCTAACAAGGGAAATCATCAGATTACCCCTAAACCAATAAACTGTATCTCCTTGGGGGTGGGAATGAGCAAGTTGCCCTTATTGACCATGGTCTCTGAAGACTCAACCTGAAGTTTGGTTAGAAAAGTGGTAAGAGTGACTGGATCCTATGTAGGCATTCAAAACTGCCCTCTATAGATATATATTGTTATTACCACATTTCATAAATGAGGCTGACTATCATGTTTAATGTCACACCCTTTACTGATGGTACTGAATTTCAAAACCCAGTCTGTTCACACTAAAACCTCCTTCTTCACCACATAAATGCATAGTACTATCTAACTACCAGTCTTTCCCCATAGAAGGTTGATGAAGCCTTACTTCATACGAGAGCTACTGTTGAGATTTTATTCTACATAATTTCTTTTTTTTCTTCCTGTCTACCACTGGGATTCACGGTGACTCTGTAGTTATCAGTAAACACTGTATCTCAAACAGAAATTTAGAATTCTTGATATGAAAAGTTTGTGCTAAGGCTGCTCTTCTGAGACCATGGCAAATCCTCAACTTTTCTTTTATCTCCCTTGTTCCCAGTGTAATAATATGTCATGTTCAGCTTCACCTGGGATTTCTTTTGTTCCATTTCTTTAGCAATTTCTATCAAGTTTCTCTGTGATATTTTTATTACTTTCATTAGTAAAGCAAACAGATATCACCTGGTCATGGAGAGTACAGCCCTCAAAGGAACATTGTTGCAGTGTGAATGTTTGTGTCTCCCCAAATTCTTATGTTGAAATCCTAAGGTCAAATGAGACAGTATTAAAAGGTAGGGCTTTTGGGAGGTGATTAGGTCATAACAGTAGAGCTTCCATGGAGAAGATTAATGGCTTTATAAGAGGCTCCAAGAGAGCTCTTTTGCCCCTTCTGCCATGTGAGGATGCAACAAAAAGTCCTTGACTACAAAGAGCCTTCACCCAACCAATGCGGACACCCTGATCTCAGAATTCTAGTCTCCAGAGCTGTGATAAGTAAATTTCTGTTGTTTATAAGATACCCAGTCTGTGGTATTTTGTTACAGCAGTCCTAGTGGACTAAGACATATTAACAGAATCATGGTCTCATGGGTGATACTATTACTCCTTAAAAGGAACCCCATTCATCCCCTTGGTATAGAGTAACAGACTTGTTGGACAATCATTCACTATATCTATTCATCTTTTTAATTTTTTTTGACAGTAAACATTTTTAATACTTTCTTGGAATAACAGCCTCTCCTTTAGTATATGGAATCCAGATCTAAAAGCTGGTTCACATTTAGAAATTAGACAGCAAATTGCCACTTTTTCTTCTCTCAGCCTTTTCATCATTCATCATGGGTTTTGTTTTAATTGTGTAAATTAAGCAACACCCTGTTGGCACCCCACATCTCTGTCCTATCTCTTGGTTTGGGGCACTTCAGACCCCTTCCAGATATCAGGTCAACCTTGCTGCCCATTATGATAATTACACACACTTTTATTCTGATTTTTAAATGCTACTTGGTTTCTATGTTTTGTAATTCCCTTAACCCCAATACTACCAACATAACCATCACTCCATACCTACAAAAGATAGTCACCTCTGAACTTCTCAAAGATGCTGCATTGGTACATTCCATACTTTTTTGGGTAAATGTAACCTTCCCAAAAAATATAGTTAGCAAGTTGATTTTCTGAATATATATAATCCTAACATGCCCAGTTTTCCAAGGCTTATGATCTCTTTCTCCAATATTTTTCATTTAAATTCTGGCCTGTCTACTTTACTTTGAGTGGGCCATGACTTTTTTCAGTCTTTCAAAAGCCACTCAAGTTTAATACTGTCTCCCAGGACCTTGCCAGGGTTTTAAATAATGTATCAATGGAGAATGTTCCCATATGTATAAACTCTCTTATTCAATTTTGTGACCTGTCCTCCTTGATCCAGAATCCTTAATATCCAGTCGATATACATTCCCTTGGCTCTTTGCAAGTTCATTTGTTTCATAAGTCACACAGCTCCTTTGGCATGTAGTTACTTCCCCTTTTACAAGAGTGAGCTCTTCCAAAGCTTGATTATGCTGTGATATAATCTATTGTCCAGGAGGAATCACAACGTAGACCCTGAGGAGGCTGAATGCTCTCCTGTCAAGTAAAGACTTCTGCATTGTTTTTAAGCATGAGAGGAGAGGTGCTTTCTAAATTCTAACAGAAAGGAGTAGACACTTCTGCAGATCCAGAGGGTTTAGGGGAGCATCAGGATTCAGGTTTTCCAAATGTGTCAACTCAAATGCCCCATCCCAAATCTCAGGGTCCTACTCCTGAAGCATGGCACTGATCTTGGTATACCGACTTGCTGGAGTTAAAACAGCAATCTTTTCTAGAGCTCTGCTAACCTTATAATTAAGTCATGGGACTGATGCTCAGCTGTTTCTACCCTCTGGTTTCAGGAAATGACTATATTCTCATGGAGGCTTTCCTTATTGCCTTTAGTTTGTGATTAATCATCATTAGACTTTTATACTTTTTCTCATAAAAATTTTAACAGTTGAACCAGGACAGCATGCCAGAAGCTGTGAGTACATGAACTGACATTGCATGGTTCACTTTGCCACCTAGGTAACTGGTTAATCAGTTGCAAGACTGCATTTTAGAGTCAGCTTTTACACGGAGGAGGTTTACTGGGGGAATATTCTCAGATCCTATACCTGTGAGGGTTATCCTGTGTTGAAGCAAAAGGGCTGGGCTTTTATTATTAGACATAGACTGTCCACAAGGGAAATTCACATGCAAGCTCTCAGCAACCAACACTCCAAGAAGCTGGGAAGATAAGGGGACATCTGGGCAGCCCACCACTAGGCTTCCTTCTGCATATGAAGGTATTTTTAATATGTTAGCAGGAATTAAATAAAATCCCTTAGACTTCTCATTTCTAAGCCAAATATCCAAGTCTTTATTAACTACATTATAAAAAGTTTCAGAGCAGAAGCCATTTTATATTTGTTTACTTATCACAGAGTTTTGAACATGATATGCACCAAAAATCTATTTTTATTATGTTAAATAATTCACAAATAGTATAACTCTTCACTCAGATGTTCTCCCTTACATTCCTATTCATAAAATTCTTCACCACTTCTCCATTTGCTTACAAATATCACTGTTTGCTTAGTATTTCCTAATTGACTTGTGGTAATCTGATTTTTGTTTGATACTTCATGTTTCTCTTGTGACCATTATTTTATTTTCTTCTTATCAGTTCAAGTTATTATCTTTATTTATGTCTATACTTGAGATGCAAAATATTTTATAGCTTGTGTAAAAGTTACATTTACTATTAAAAATATAGGCAATGCAGAAAACAACAAAAAATAAACCCCTAAATCTCTCTAATCACAATTAACAATTATCTACTCAGAATTTACTCAGTCATAAATATTAATGAACATACAACTAGGATGAATATGTTTAATTATATAATAACTTTTTAAAGCCTTTATATTGAGGAAACATATTACACAAAATGAAGTACAAAATCTTATACAGTTAAGAGAAATTTTATGTAGGTATACTCCCATGTAACCATGGCCAAAGATGAATATACAAAGCAAGAAATACTTTTATATGTAATGTAATTTAGGGTAAATATTACTTAAGCTCAATGAAAAACGATTCATAGGATATTAGTGAAAAATTTACTAAATTTTTAAACATGCATTTTAAAAATTAGAAACATTTTTTAAAAGCTCACTTTCAGGTTAAGAGTAGATATAACAACAACATTAGGATTAGAGTCATTATATTTTATAAATAATGTTCCAGCTTCAAATATAAACATGATATAATCTCATTTCTTCCTAATTCCGCTAAGTCCCCTCTTCTCACTTTCAATATTTTTAATTATATTATATATTATTATATATACTACAAGATTTTATAACATTTATGTCTGTACCATTAGCATAATGCCCACAATTGTCCAATAATATTTATTTACATTAATGGCGTTGCTTTATAACCTTACCATTAGCATAATGCCCACAATTGTCCAATAATATTTATTTACATTAATGGCGTTGCCTTATAACCTATCATCTTACAAAGACTTTTTTCAAGAAGTGCTTATGAGTGATGCATCCCTATATTTAATCATGTTTCCTTATGTTTGTCCCTAGACATACTGCCTGATACTCTAGAGGGTTTATATTATATTTTTGAATAATCAGTTCTTTCCTTTAGCACTTCATAAGCATTGCTCTGTGGTTTCTGGCACTTAAGTTACTTTTAAGAAATGTGCTGCCAATTAATTTCCCTTCTTCTCAAGCTATTTGCATGATATTCCCTGGATGCCTGAACAGTATTTTCTTCATTCTTGAATTCCAATAATTTAGCTATGAATGGCATGTTGCTGAATATTCCATATCACATATACTTTATATGATACTTATGGTTAATCTGATATAGGGTTCTCATACTTCTTCCCTCATCCTTTCATCTCACCTTTTTATTATTATTATCATTATTATTATTGTCACTAATATTATTATCTTATACATCCACACATACAAACTTTAGGATTATTACAAACTTCATTTCAAGACCATGTTCTTATATTGTAACTTGGAAAATTATTTCTTTTCTATTTATCAGTTATCTAATTCAGGTATACCAGTTATTCTTGTTCTTGACCATATTTTTTTTTTCACATGTATCATCTTTCTGATATTATTTAGAATTTGAATGTGAATTTACTGCCTATTTTGCATTAAAAAGATCTGTAAAAACTTAATTGAATATAATCAGTTTTTATTTTAGGTCATAATTTTGTGAGTTGGCTGCTGGTTGATCTGGGTTAAGTAATCTTATCCTGCTTCTGAGACTAGTGGGACATGAAGCATGTTCTTCTCTTCTCTTGGTGATAGCAAGAAGCCCAAGAGGGTAAGTGGAAACATACAAGGCACCTTAACCATGCAAAGTAAGTGAAAACATGCTTAAAACTGTGTAGGAATCAAGGAGTAGGAAAACGATCTTTGCCTTTTTTGTGGGAGGAATTGCAAATTAAAGAGTGAATACAGGACAAAGGGATCAGACTTACGGTTTTCTTATACTATTTTTCTGTCATTAATTCAAATTCTATTTCTTTCTGATTTCTACTGACTCAACATTAATAATGCTATTTTCCTCTATATCACATCTTTTCATTTAATTTTGTTTTTATCTTTGAGCTCTTATATGGATGAGTTCATGTCCTTAAGTTGTTTCCATTTTGAAACACACAAGGGTGTTTTCAAATAATTTGCTTATTCCTTGCATTTTGCTGGGGGCGGGTGGGTGGGGAAGAGGCTTTATGTAATACTGTGTGCAAGACTATAACCTCTAACAATGTCCATACTATCTTCAAATGATCTCTACTAGTATTCCTCCCATTTTCTTAGAATCTGTATCCTAATCCCAAAGGAACATTCTTAGTCTTTGTATCCACACACTCAAAACTCATGTCATGAAATAAGTGAGCATTCATAGAAGTGCAGACAAAATATGGCTATAATTATTCATGAACAGATTTATTTTGCTAAGAACAGCAATACATTATTGATGCCTTATTACTCAAGTACAGTTATATATTTCCTCCTTTACACACTAGCCAAAGGAAATTGATTAGAATCCTATGAGTTACATATAGAGGATACCTTCCTATGTTTAAAATGTATTTTACATATTGTGTTTGTGTACATATACATATGTATACGTGTGTGTGTGTACGTGGTATCTCAGGCAAAAGTAATATATTTGCTTACAATTTGCTGAATTTTAATAGCAGTGCAAAAAAATGATCAAACTCTATGCAGGGGTCAGCAGTAACCTACTGATCTATTTTGAATTTAGTGTTTGAAGTATTATTGTCATTTGTGTACACATACTTCCAAACAAGTTGATTGCTCTTGATTAGATTACAGATCTTTAAAACTTTCCAACAGTTTATATCTGTTTGAATAGACTTCACTATTAGTAACATATTCAAATATTGAATGAGACAGATATTGCAATAGTTTTATTTTTTCTAAATTATATATTGATGTCTTATTCATTTACTTAAAAAATCATGCCATAATAGAAAAATTCTAAATTTTATGGTCATGCCTATGCTCCTAAATAATTGAGTCAGAAAATAAAGAGACTGGTATGCATCTTGTGGGTAGACACAAAAAAATCTGCTATACCACAAATATTCACACCTATAACCAAAAAGAATAGATACTTTGTTGGAAGTTCAGAGTGCCAGCTTTCAGTGTCACAGTGTATTATGTTATCATGTCACTTTGAATTTTGTTTTACTTTTAGAGGATCTCACAGAATAAAATATATGTGTGTGATATGAGGAATCTAAAGTAAAATTCTTTTAGCTTCTGTTTATTGAATTCTTATGGGCAAATCAAATAAATAATTTATTATTTACTAATTTACTCTTTATGCATAAACAGTAACAATGGATGGACTGCCATGCTCCTAGCTAAGACCGACACCTTTCCTTGCTTTTACATTTCATTCCCTCACACATACTCAATGACATTGCTACATTGAATCTCCCTCTCCTCTTCTACCAATTCTCTTTTGTATTATTATTCACACCATCACAAAGATAAACTATTTCTTCCATCTTAAAAAATACCTGATTTAACCCTATTTTCCTCTCTAGCTTCTGCTCCATTTACCTCCTCTTTACAGAAAAACTTCTTGAAAGCGTAGAATATAATTGCTGACTTCATATTGGCCCTTTCCACTATTTTTTGTACACAAACTCTACTAAAATTCCTCTTTCCAAAGTCACCGATGAATTTCACATTGGCGATTTCAATGATCAAATTGCAGTAATATTACTTTAGCTATTTAGGAGCATTTCATACAGTATTACTCTATTTTTCTTGAAGTACTTCTTTCACCTGAACTCTTGGACACCACTTTCAGCCTTAAATGTGGTAATGACCCTGGACTATTTGACATTATTTTTTATCATCTAGTCTCACTGTCTAAACTATCTCATGTAGTCTGATGATTTAAATATCATATAAGTGCTAGCTCCTGGATTTGCATCTTCAATCTAGTTCTCTCTAGACCTCCAGATCTAAATATCCTATGCTTACTTGACTTTTCCATTTCTGTATATGACAGTCATTGCAAACTTAACACATGCAAAACTGAGTTATTGATATCCACCCCAATATTTACTCTTCCTGTAGTCTCCTTCATTTCAAAAAGTGCCAGTGCTCTTATTTCATTTGCTCAGCAATAAATCCTTACAGACTCCTATGTTCCGCTTTTTTCCCCTCTCGACCACACCTATGGTCTTTCAGCAAATACTTTTAGCTTCACCTGGACTCCACATCACCACTTCCAATCATCACCCCAGCCCCAGACACAATCAGTTTTCTCCCAGAATACTGCCAGATCCTTCTTTACACTTTAATACCATCACCCTGGATACTGTCTTAAGAGGCTAAGACCTGCCCTTGTCGCCTTCATCCCAAGTGATTTTGCTAAAATGAAAGTCTGGTCATGTCATTTCTTTGCTGAATACCTCCCTCAGTGGCGTCACTTCTTGCTCAGAATGAAGCCCACAGCCCTTAGTAAACGAGTTACGAGGCCCTACCAACACAGATTCTCTACCAACTGTCTCACTGTATCTTTTACTTGACCTCACATTTTCTTTTCCTCACTCCACTCCAGTCATATTGGACTCAATGCTGTTCCTTGCATATGCCAAGCAAGATCTCACAAGCAGACGTTTTAATGGTTGTCCCTTATGAATACTATCCCCTAGATACATCTCTAATTCATTTGTTTAACTTTTCTTTTTTTTCAGCAAATGTCTTCTCAGTGAGATAGGACCAATGCATCCACTAGGCTCAGTTAGTACAATACTTAAGAGTAGACAATAGTCTTAAGGTTCCTCAAAAATATTTCAATTTATTTTAAAATTAAAAGAAATAAACTTATGTCAAGTAAAATGTTTTAATATATAATATTAATACTATGTCTTTATATCAACAAGGTCATAAAATCAAATTATATACATACCTATATGCATATGTGTGTGTCTATTTAATGAAGAAAGGGGTCCCTAAATCAAATGTGCCTAGAACCCACAAACCCATAATGTGGCCAGGCAGAGAGGCCCTCCCTGGTGATCTTATGTAAACTTTCAGCATCCAGTTTCAACGTTTCCTATGCTCCTTCCCTGCCCTGTGCCTTATGGCTTCCCCTTAGCACTTACTACTACCTCTCCTACTAGAATACAAACTCCATGGGGTAATGTCTTTTGTACGTTTATTATTGTTTGTTAAGTACCTAGAAAAATATATGGCACATAGTAATGTGCAAAAATACTTATTCAGTGAATGAATGTATATTTTAACTGGCTTAAACACATCCAAATGATACATATCTGGTTGGAGCATTATTTTTTCTTTTGATTCTTATATAACATTCTAAATATATTGGTCCTATTTATTTCTGTACTGGTTATTAACTTGTTTACATAATGTAATGCATCACTTATTTGTAATACAGGGAGTACCAGATTTACAAAGGGAATGTTTCTGAAATGCTTTCTAATATATATTATCTTTTGTCTTACTTGACACAAATTATGTATTATCTTCCTTACACTATGTTTTTTAACATCTTTATTGGAGTATAATTGGTTTACAATGGTGTGTTAGTTTCTGCTTTATAACAAAGTGAATCAGCTATACATATACATACATCCCCATATCTCCTCTCTTGCATCTCCCTCCCACCCTCCCTATCCCACCCCTCTAGGTGGACACAAAGCACCTAGCTGATCTCCTGTTACACTAATTTTTAAAAAGTATGATTTTAATTTATAACGATTTTCTATTTTAAGGAAGAAGGATGAGTATTTCAGGAATATGCATCCAATAAGAAGTTAGTTAGAAACTAAAGGTTTCACCACACAAATTTTTCACCACAATGTTTTTACATTGTGCCAGAAGCGATCTTTCTGTAAAGCACAAACTATGAGTCCAATGCTATTGAAGTCACATAAACAGAATTTTCTGCACTGAATTTTTGGTTGTTTACCACGACTTTGTTTTCTCACTAAATTAAAAATGTATTCTAACTAAGTTTCAAGTATCTGCTGATTACAGAATGTGGCTTTTATTTGAAAACGGAGGACCCAATTTGGATTTAAGGAATGAATTTTGAAGAGTCGACTATGACTTTTTTATATGTGGTATTTGTTTCTGCAGCACAGCCAACTCGAGTTATAGTTTTGTATAAGAATTGGCTTTTCTCCAATACTGTTCATAACTTCCCCTGAATTACCAGAATCAAAGGCATCTGTTACTCTCATGCCACACCCAATCACCAGAGTCTCCCACTGATGTCCAGACCTCTGGTGCCTTCCTGGGGTGTGCTCCTGATCTTAATGCCCTCACCCCAATGTATGATAAGGTTTAAGGATTTAATTACGTCTTCAGTATACCAATATCTTAATAGCATTTCCTTGATTCAAAACCCTAAAGTTTGAATGGCATTACCTTCTACAGGCTTAGAAGAAGAAAGAAAGAAATATATATTCAGCAGGGAAACCATTCCCTATTCAAATCATACAATTTCAACTCAAAAAAAAAAATGAAATACTTCTTTGTGTATATACACGAGTACCACATAAAGATATTCTGGTAAAAAGTTGCGGTGGCTGTCTATAATCTAACTTTTAAAAAATGAGCGTATACATACACACGTATTTTCAGCATTAGAACATATGTTCTTTATATGCCTTTCAGCAGAATCAATCATTCCCTTTTGCTGAACTGACTAGAGTGATTAGTTTAGAAATATTACTTTCAGTGAAATATCTCATCCTCAATTCTGAAGAAGTCTGAAGAATATCTGTCAAAGTAGGCAAGATTTATGGTCAGATTTTCCCTTGCAAATACAATATTTTTGGAGAAATTTAATAAATGGAGATAATATGACTCTGGTTCATAAATATGAGATTCAAATATTAAATTTACAGATTACATTCCAATGCTAAAGCTCTCATAAGATTCCTCTTTTTTTATATATATACTTTTACATCTTTATTGCAGTATAATTGCTTTACAATGGTGTGTTAATTTCTGCTTTATAATAAAGTGAATCAGTTATACATATACATATGTTCCCATATCTCTTCCCTCTTGCATCTCCCTCCCTCCTATCCTCCCTATCCCACCCCTCCAGGCGGTCACAAAGCACCAAGCTGATCTCCCTGTGCTATGCAGCTGCTTCTCACTAGCTATCTACCTTACATTTGGTAGTGTATATATGTCCATGCCTCTCTCTCGCTTTGTCACAACTTACCGTTCCCCCTCCCCGTATCCTCAAGTCCATTCTCTAGTAGGTCTGTGTCTTTATTCCTGTCTTACCCCTAGGTTCTTCATGACCTTTTTTTTCTTAAATTCCATATATATGTGCCAGCATATGGTATTTGTCTTTCTCTTTCTGACTTACTTCACTCTGTATGACAGACTCTAGGTCTATCCACCTCATTACAAATAGCTCAATTTCGTTTCTTTTTATGGCTGAGTAATATTCCATTGTATATATGTGCCCCATCTTCTTTATCCATTCATCTGATGATGGACACTTAGGTTGTTTCCATCTTCGGGCTATTGTAAATAGAGCTGCAATGAACATTTTGGTACATGACTCTTTTTGAATTATGGTTTTCTCAGGGTATATGCCCAGTAGTGGGATTGCTGGGTCATATGGTTGAAATCTCGTTAGAATTCTAGGCATTAAAATAAAAGATGCAAAAGGAAGGAGTTCTATAGGTAAAGAGACAGGACCTCAAAGTTGTTTGTGTTCAGGCACTTAGGTCATTCCTAGTGGAGACTTCATAATTACCATATGCACAATTATGGATTTATTCTATTAATATATATGTATATATAAATATGTATTTCTGTACACATGGATATATTAACATATCATATCTATAACATATATTAATATATCCATGAGGGTATTATATGTACATAAATATACATATAAATGTGTACATATGTGTGTTTGTCTATATGTAGAGGGGATGGGATGAATTTTTTTTTTCATTTTAACATCTTTATTGGAGTACAATTGCTTTACAATGGTATGTTAGTTTCAGCTTCACACCAAAATGAATCAGTTATATATATACATATGTTCCCATATCTCTTCCTGCTTGTGTCTCCCTCCCTCCCACCCTTCCTATCCCACCCCTCCAGGAGGTCACAAAGCACCAAGCTGATCTCCCTGTGTTATGTGGCTGCTTCCCACTAGCTATCTACCTTACGTTTGGTAGTGTATATATGTCCATGCCTCTCTCTTGCTTTGTCACAGTTTACCCTTCCCCCTCCCCATATCCTCAAGTCCATTCTCTAGTAAGTCTGTGTCTTTATTCCTGTTTCACCCCTATGATCTTCATGACATTTTTCTTTTCTTAAATTCCATATATATGTGTTAGCATACGGTATTTCTCTCTCTCTTTCTGACTTACTTCACTCTGTATGACAGACTCTAGGTCTATCCACCTCATTACAAACAGCTCAATTTCGTTTCTTTTTACGGCTGAGTAATATTCCATTGTATATATGTGCCACATCTTCTTTATCCATTCATCTGATGATGGACACTCAGGATGTTTCCATCTCCGGGCTATCGTAAATAGAGCTGCAATGAACATTTTGGTAAATGACTCTTTGAATTATGGTTTTCTCAGGGTATATGGCCAGTAGTGGGATTGCTGGGTCATATGGTAGTTCTATTTATAGTTTTTTAAGAAACATCCATACTGTTCTCCACAGTGGCTGTATCAGTTTACATTCCCACCAACAGTGTAAGAGGGTTCCCTTTTCTCCACACCCTCTCCAGCATTTACTGTTTCTAGATTTTTTATGATGGTCATTCTGACTGGTGTGAGATGATATCTTATTGTAGTTTTGATTTGCATTTCTCTAGTGATTAGTGATGTTGAGCATTCTTTCATGTGTTTGTTGGCAGTCTGTATATCTTCTTTAGAGAAATGTCTATTTAGGTCTTCTGCCCATTTTTGGATCGGGTTGTTTGTTTTCTTGTTATTAAGCTGCATGAGCTGCTTATAAATTTTGGAGATTAATCCTTTGTCAGTTGCTTCATTTGCAAATGTTTTCTCCCATTCTGAGGGTTGTCTTTTGGTCTTGTTTATGGTTTCCTTTGCTGCGCAAAAGCTTTTAAGTTTCATTAGGTCCCATTTGTTTATTTTTGTTTTTATTTCCATTTCTCTAGGAGGTGGGTCAAAAAGGACCTTGCTGTGATTTATGCCATAGAGTGTCCTGCCTATGTTTTCCTCTAAGAGTTTGATAGTTTCTGGCCTTACATTTAGGTCTTTAATTCACCTTGAGCTTATCTTTGTGCATGGTGTTAGGGACTGATGCAATCTCATACTTTTACATGTAGCTGTCCAGTTTTCCCAGCACCACTTATTGAAGAGGCTGTCCTTTCTCCACTGTACATTCCTGCCTCCTTTATCAAAGATAAGGTGACCATATGTGCGTGGGTTTATCTCTGGGCTTTCTATCCTGTTCCATTGATCTATATTTCTGTTTTTATGCCAGTACCATACTGTTTGATTACTGTAGCTTTGTAGTATAGGCTGAAGTCAGGAAGCTTGATTCCTCCAGCTCCGTTTTTCGTTCTCAAGATTGCTTTGGCAATTCGGGGCCTTTTGTGTTTCCATACAAATTGTGAAACTTTTTGTTCTAGTTCTGTGAAAAATGCCATTAGTAGTTTGATAGGGATTGCATTGAATCTGTAGATTGCTTTGGGCAGTAGAGTCATTTTCACAATGTTGATTCTTCCAATCAAAGAATATGGTATATCTCTCCATTTATTTGTATCACCTTTAATTTCTTTCTTCAGTGTCTTATAATTTTCTGCATATAGGTCTTTTGTCTCCTTGGGTAGGTTTATTCCTAGATATTTTATTCTTTTTGTTGCAATGGTAAATGGGAGTGTTTTCTTGATTTCACTTTCAGATTTTTCATCCTTAGTGTATAGGAATGCCAGAGATTTCTGTGCATTAATTTTGTATCCTGCTACTTTACCAAATTCATTGATTAGCTCTAGTAGTTTACTGGTAGCATCTTTAGGATTCTCTATGTATAGTATCACGTCATCTGCAAAGAGTGACAGCTTTACTTCTTCTTTTCCGATTTGGATTCCTTTTATTTCCTTTTCTTCTCTGATTGCTGTGGCTAAAACTTCCAAAACTATGTTGAATAAGAGTGGTGAGAGTGGGCAACCTTGTCTTGCTCCTGATCTTAGTGGAAATGCTTTCAGTTTTTCACCATTGAGGATGATGTTGGCTGTGGGTTTGTCATATATGGCCTTTATTATGTTGAGGAAAGTTCCCTCTATACCTACTTTCTGCAGGGTTTTTATCATAAATGGGTGTTGAATTTTGTCAAAAGCTTTCTCTGCATCTATTGAGATGATCATATGGTTTTTCTCCTTCAATTTGTTAATATGGTGTATCACGTTGATTGATTTGTGTATATTGAAGAATCCTTGCATTCCTGGAATAAACCCCACTTGATCATGGTGTATGATCCTTTTAATGTGCTGTTGGATTCTGTTTGCTAGTATTTTGTTGAGGATTTTTGCATCTATGTTCATCAGTGATATTGGCCTGTAGTTTTCTTTCTTTGTGACATCCTTGTCTGGTTTTGGTATCAGGGTGATGGTGGCCTCGTAGAATGAGTTTGGGAGTGTTCCTCCCTCTGCTATCTTCTAGAAGAGTTTGAGAAGGATAGGTGATAGCTCTTCTCTAAATGTTTGATAGAATTCGCCTGTGAAGACATCTGGTCCTGGGCTTTTATTTGTTGGAAGATTTTTAATCACAGTTTCAATTTCAGTGCTTGTGATTGTTCTGTTCATATTTTCTACTTCTTCCTGATTCAGTCTTGGCAGGTTGTGCCTTTCTAGGAATTTGTCCATTTCTTCCAGGTTGTCCATTTTATTGGCATAGAATTGCTTGTAGTAATCTCTCATGATCTTTTGTATTTCTGCAGTGTCAGTTGTTACTTCTCCTTTTTCATTTCTAATTCTATTGATTTCAGTCTTCTCCATTTTTTTCTTGATGAGTCTGGCTAATGGTTTATCAATTTTGTTTATCCTTTCAAAGAACCAGCTTTTAGTTTCATTGATCTTTGCTATCATTTCTTTCATTTCTTTTTCATTTATTTCTGATCTGATTTTTATGATTTCTTTCCTTCTGCTAACTTTGGGGTTTTATTGTTCTTCTTTCTCTAATTGTTTTAGGTGCAAGGTTAGGTTGTTTATTCGAGATGTTTCCTGTTTCTTAAGGTAGGATTGTATTGCTATAAACTTCCCTCTTAGAACTGCTTTTGCTGCATCCCATAGATTTTGAGTCGTGTCTCCATTGTCATTTGTTTCTAGGTACTTTTTGATTTCCTCTTTGATTTCTTCAGTGATCACTTCGTTATTAAGTAGTGTATTGTTTAGCCTCCATGTGTTTGTATTTTTTACAGATCTTTTCCTCTAATTGATATCTAGTCTCATAGCGCTGTGGTCAGAAAAGATACTTGTTACAATTTCAATTTTCTTAAATTTACCAAGGCTTGATTTATGACCCAAGATATGATCTATCCTGGAAAATGTTCCATGAGCACTTGAGAAAAATGTGTATTCTGTTGTTTTTGGATGGAATGTCCTATAAATATCGATTAAGTGCATCTTGTTTAATGTATCATTTAAAGCTTGTGTTTCCTTATTTATTTTCATTTTGGATGATCTGTCCATTGGTAAAAGTGGGGTGTTAAAGTCCCCTACTATGAATGTGTTACTGTCGATCTCCCCTTTTATGGCTGTTAGTATTTGCCTTATGTATTGAGGTACTCCTATGTTGGGTGCATAAATATTTACAATTGTTATATCTTCTTCTTGGATCGATCCCTTGATCATTATGTAGTGTCCTTCTTTGTCTCTTCTAATAGTCTTTATTTTAAGGTCTATTTTGTCTGATACGAGAATTGCTACTCCAGCTTTCTTTTGGTTTCCATTGGCATGAAATACCTTTTTCCATCCCCTTTCAGTGTGTATGTGTCTCTAGGTCTGAAGTTGGTCTCTTGTAGACAGCAAATACATGCGTCTTGTTTTTGTATCCATTCAGCCAATCTGTGTTTTTTGGTGGGAGCATTCAGTCCATTTACATTTAAGGTAATTATCGATATGTATGTTCCCATTCCCATTTTCTTAATTGTTTTGGGTTTGTTATTGTAGGTCTTTTCCTTCCCTTGTGTTTCTTGCCTAGAGAAGTTCCTTTAGCAGTTGTTGTAGAGCTGGTTTGGTGGTGCTGAACTCTCTCAGCTTTTGCTTGTCTGTAAAGGTTTTAATTTCTCCATCACATCTGAATGAGATCCTTGCTGGGTAGAATAATCTTGGTTGCAGGTTTTTCTCCTTCAGCACTTTAAATATGTCCTGCCACTCCCTTCCGGCTTGCAGAGTTTCTGCTGAAAGGTCAGCTGTTAACCTTATGGGGATTCCCTTGTGTGTTATTTGTTGTTTTTCCCTTGCTGCTTTTAATATGTTTTCTTTGTATTTAATTTTTGACAGTTTGATTAATATGTGTCTTGGCATATTTCTCCTTGGATTTATCCTGTATGGGACTCTCTGTGCTTCCTGGACTTGATTAACTATTTCCTTTCCCATATTAGGGAAGTTTTCAACTATAATCTCTTCAAATATTTTCTCAGTCCCTTTCTTTTTCTCTTCTTCTTCTGGAACCCCTATAATTCGAATGTTGGTGCGTTTAATGTTGTCCCAGAGGTCGCTGAGACTGTCCTCAGTTCTTTTCATTCTTTTTTCTTTATTCTGCTGTGCAGTAGTTATTTCCACTATTTTATCTTCCAGGTCACTTATCCGTTCTTCTGCCTCAGTTATTCTGCTATTGATCCCATCTAGAGTACCTTTAATTTCATTTATTTTGTTTTCATTGTTGTTTCTTTCATCTTTATTTCTTCTAGGTCCTTGTTAAATGTTTCTTGCATTTTGTCTATTCTGTTTCCAAGGTTTTGGATCATCTTTACTATCATTATTCTGAATTCTTTTTCAGGTAGACTGCCTATTTCCTCTTCATTTGTTAGGTCTGGTGGGTTTTTATCTTGTTCCTTCATCTGCTGTGTGTTTTTCTGTCTTTTCATTTTGCTTATCTTACTGTGTTTGGGGTCTCCTTTTTGCAGGCTGAAGGTTTGTAGCTCCTGTTGTTTTTGGTGTCTGTACCCAGTGGCTACGGTTGGTTCAGTGGGTTGTGTAGGCTTCCTGGTTGTGTAGGTGGAGCGTACTAGTGCCTGTGTTCTGGTGGATGAGGCTTGATCTTGTCTTTCTGGTGGGCAGGTCCACGTCTGGTGGTGTGTTTTGGGGTGTCTCTAGACTTCTTATGATTTTGGGCAGCCTCTCTGCTAATGGGTGGGGTTGTGTTCCTGTCTTGCTAGTTGTTTGGCATAGGATGTCCAGCACTGTAGCTTGCTGGTCGGTGAGTGAAGCTGGGTGCTGGCATTGAGATGGAGATCTCTGGGAGATTTTCACCATTTGATATTATGTGCAGCTGGGAGGCCTCTTGTGGACCAGTGTCCTGAAGTTGGCTCTCCCACCTCAGAGGCACAGCACTAACTCCTGGCTGCAGCACCAAGAGCCTTTCATCCACAAGACTCCTTAATTTGGGATGATTCGTTGTCTATTCATGTATTGCACAGATGCACGGTACATCAAGTTGATTGTGGAGCTTCAATCTGCTGCTTCTGTGGCTGCTGGGAGAGATTTCCCTTTCTCTTCTTTGTTCTCACAGCTCCCAGGGGCTCTGCTTTGGATTTGGACCCGCCTCTGCATGTAGGTCGCCGGAGGGCATATGTTCTTTGCTCAAACAGGACGGGGTTAAAGGAGCTGCTGATTCGGAGGCTCTGGCTCACTCAGGCCGGGGGGGTGGGGGGGAGGGAGGGGCATGGTGTGCGGGCGGGCCTGCGGCGGCAGAGGCCGGCATGATGTTGCGCCAGCCTAAGGCGCGCCGTGTGTTCTCCCTGGGGAGTTGTCCCTGGATCCCGGGACCCTGGCAGTGGCGGGCTGCACAGGCTCCCTGGAAGGGGGTGTGGATAATGACCTGTGTTTGCACACAGGCTTCTTGGTGGCGGTAGCAGCGGTCTTAGCGTCTCATGTCTGTTTCTGGGTTCCGCACTTTTTGCCGCGGCTCGCGCCCGTCTCTGGAGCTCCTTCAAGCAGCGTTCTTAATCCCCTCTCCTCGTGCACCAGGAAACAAAGAGGTAAGAAAAAGTCTCTTGCCTCTTCGGCAGGTCCAGACTTCTCCCCGGACTCCTTCCCGGCTAGCCGCAGTGCAATAACGCCCTGCAGGCTGTGTTCACGCTGCCAATCCGAGTCCTCCCCTGGTGCTCCGACGAAGCCCGAGCCTCAGCTCCCAGCCCCGCCCGCCCCGGCGGGTGAGCAGACAAGCCTCTCGGCTGGTGAGTGCCGGTCGGCCCTGATCCTCTGTGCTGGAATCTCTCCGCTTTGCCCTCCGCACCCCTGTTGCTGTGCTCTCCTCCGCAGCTCCAAAGCTCCCTTGCCCCGCCACCCTCAGTCTCTACCCGTGAAGGGGCTTCCTAGTGTGTGGACACTTTTCCTCCTTCACAGCTCCCTCCCGCTGGTGCAGGACCCGTCCCTATCCTTCTGTCTCTGTTTATTCTTTTTTCTTTTGCTCTATCCAGTTACGTGGGGGGTTTCTTGCCTTTTGGGAGGTCTGAGGTCTTCTGCCAGCGTTCAGTAGGTGTTCTGTAGGAGTAGTTCCACGTGTAGATGTATTTCTGGTGTATCTGTTGGGATGAATCTTTTATATTGACCAGAGAACTACTGCTAGTTTAAACCTCTTAGGCTAGAGGAGTCAACTATGGTGGATAAGATATGGTCAATTTCTCTGTGAAAAAAAAATCTGCATTTGGAGGTAATTGAAGGATTTTCTTAGCCTTGTAGGACCTATCTTCTTTTTGTTAATTTCCTCTGTTCTCCGTGTCTCTCCATAATGTGGATGAAAGTACAGAACAACAAAATTCTAAAAAGTATAGGCAAACATATTTGCCAGTCATCCTCACTCTTAACCAAATTACAGTAATCACAGTGACCATTCAAATCTGTTTTACTACCTTTCAAAAAGAATTTGAGAATAAATTATACATTACGACAAACCATTAACTTCTTAAAACTTCAAAGGCACTTGACACTCTAACCAGAAAAGTGTTTTCTGAATTTGGGAGCATCAACTACTCTGACTTACCAAGCTAAACTAATCAAAAGTAGTCACAATTTAGGGGGTAGGGAAATCTGCATAATTAATATTACATGAAAATGTAGGTCATTCTAAACAACAGACTTCAGAAAGTATATAAACTCTATTTTTTAGCACAGTATAAAAATTCACAGGAAAGGAAAAAAAATATCCACCTTTAATTTCCTCCCTTTTATTTTTTCATTTACTTGGATGTTTTAGAGTAAAGAAAAGAAGCAGACTATTCCCAGACTACACTCTGCCTATGTGGCTTATTAAAATGACACTCTGTTTTACATTATTTTACATTCATGCAGCAAGTGAGTTTTTGAATATGTACATAATCTGGTAAGATATAGCAGGAGGTAGTTACATTAGAGTGTTTTTATTAACAAGGTTCTGTATTTACTTGTAAACTGAAGAGGCTAAGCCAGTGGTTCTAAATTAAAGGGGAAATTTTGTCCCCAGGGGACCTAAAGAATGTTTGGAGACATTCTGGTTGTCATAGCAGGGCTTACAACTTCATATAGTGGGTTGGGGCCTGAGATACTGCTCCATATCCAATAATGCACAAAACAACCTCACAACCAAAGAACTATCTGACATAAAAGCTCAACAGTGCTGATATTGAGAAACTATGGTCTAGGCAAATATAAGCAGCAAAGTACAACTTAATATTCTGTTTTTTTAAAGAAAAAGGGCTAACTTTTCTCCTTTTATCAAATATGGTGGTTAAAAGAAGAGTGATTGTAAAAATGCATTTCCCCATCCTGAACTATTTTATGGATAATATTGAGCTCACCTCAAAATTTTTAAATAACTGGTGTTTATAAAATATATTGATACTTTATTATTACAATAACTAAATTTATTTAATAGTCATACTATTTAAAGGAGAAATTTTTTTGAATTTTGTTTTTTATATAGCAGGTTCTTATTAGTTATCTATTTTATACATATTAGTGTATAAATGTCAATCCCAATCTCCCAATTCATCACACCACCACCACCCCCCACCCCCGCTTCCCCCCTTCATGTCCATACATTTGTTCTCTACATCTGTGTCTCTATTTCTGCCTTGCAAACCGGTTCATCTGTACCATTTTTCTAGATTCCACATATATGTATTAATATACAATATTTGTTTTTCTCTTTCTGACTTACTTCACTCTGTATGACAGTCTCTAGGTCCATCCATGTCTCTACAAATGACCCAATTTCATTCCTTTTTATGGCTGGGTAATATTGCATTGTATATATGTACCACATCTTCTTTATCCTCTCGTCTGTCGATGGGCATTTAGGCTGTTTTCATGACCTGGTTATTGTAAATAGTGCTGCAGTGAACACTGGGGTGCATGTGTCTTCTTGAAATATGGTTTTCTCTGGGTATATGCCCAGTAGTGGGATTGCTGGGTCATATGGTAATTCTATTTTTAGTTTTTTAAGGAACCTCCATACTGTTCTTCAGTGTAGCTGTATCAATTTACATTCCCGTCACCAGTGCAAGAGGGTTCTAAAGGAGAAATATTTACTTTGTGGTTCCTGGAAAAATACTAATTTATCTTAATGATGAAATTGAGAGAATGTAAAATATATGGAATTGACAACATAGTGATTACTGATTTACTAAAGCATTTCAACTGAATATTGCAGGCAATTCTAAATTGATTTTAATAGAAAATAGAAGTGTTTGATTGAAGATAGCATTTTGGATACAAATCTGAATAACTATCATTGCTTTAGACCCATGTTCTATTAACATTTCACTAATGCCTGACAAATGCTAAAACATCATACCAACAAATGGGCATATGCATTGACACAAAATAAATATTACTAATAACAAAATTATGCTTTCTTACACACAGTTATGAAGTCATCTGAATAGTGCTTTAGGCTGTAAGGTAAAGAAAAAATTTGTCAAATACTGTACCTAAGTAATTAATTAGAGAAATATTTAGATTTTTCAAAACTTGACTTAGATTTAAGTGGCTATAATCAAAGGCAGACATACTTTCCCTTCAAGAAAATGTAAGGTAATGTTTGCTATATAATAATAAAAAACCTGGTGAGCAAAATTGAGATAAAATCACCAACCAGATCCACCCAAATGGATGTAAATATATAATTTTAATACTATTTAAAATTGTTTTTTACACTCCTCAAGTACTGTTTTTGAAAAATGAACACTATATATATTTTTTATTCAATGATTATAAAATATGTTTTACCAAATTAGTTCTTTAACTCTATATCAATCCTTAGGAACCTAAACTTTAATATGATGGAATACTTTTAAATAAGATTTTTAAACACCTTAGATACTAGTATTCATAAATTATTTGCTAATAAATAAATTATATTGTACTATCAAATATGAGATTTTTCCATCTCCCAATAATATTCCATGCATATATTTAATAAAACAAAATTCTTTAGAATTTTGTGTGGTTGTGCTTGTGTTTCTCTGAATGTTCCTGTGCATTTTGAACTGTCACCTGATGAACTGGATGTGTTTGTGTGTGTATATGTGTATGTGAACTTGAGAGGGAGCACCTGTGTGGGGGTGTGAAAACAGCTTTGTGATAGATTCAATTTACTTGAGATGATTGGTTACATCAGAATACTATTTTCAATTAATGCAGTTCATAGCCATTTAAATGTATACTAAGAACTAGTTTGATAATATATTTTCATAACCTAATATAGAAAATAAAATCATTCCTCTTATAGGTCTTCATTTTTCTAGCATAACTTTTTCCTTTGTGGAAGCATGTATTCTGCTATAGCTACCATTATGTAGAGTGGATTATTTTGAAGTTAATGCGTAGAAATGTTATGCCACTTGACTTTTTCAACTTCAGAGATCCCTGTCTCTCAGTTTCAGTGTCGTGCTTCCAACCCTATTCACTTTAATTTTTTCTTTGTTAAGTAAAGGAAGGTATCTGAACCTTCTGCTGAGTGAGAACAGCTTCACTTCGTGAAGTTGGAAAATGTAGGGGAAAAAAATTAGTATTTTCTTATCATGTTTTTAGGTCTTAGAGACAATTATACTCCATTGATTTATTTCAAACTGATTGGTAAGTCTTTTGTATACGTTTAAACACACTCTGCTGAAAATATATGGGGCAGGGGATGTTAATTCCATTTAAATCACGTACAGTGGAAAATAAAATTATATGTTATTATGAAACCCTTATATTTAACTGTGTTTTGTAGCTTTTTACTGAAACTCATATTTTAGCTTAATATCATCTAGTTTTTCGAAGTTAAATATTTTACAGAATGATTTTTCTCTACACAATATTCCATATAATTTTAATACCATAAGATGTGAAGGGAAATTATTTTTTGTACCAGAATTATAAGTGCAAAAGAATTTCCTTGTGAATTCAAAAAAGCTAGGTATTAAAGAATGAAACACTAAGCAACAAAAATATTTCCAAAAAAAAATCAACCTTTGATTTAAAGAATCACAAACTCTTATATCTTCAGACATTTTATTTCAGAACTATATGATAGAACTAAACAGAAATATGGTTTTCTCTGACTAGAAAATATGACTAGGATATTTAAGTATATTGACAAACTCACAGAATACTGATATAGTATGTAGATGTGCATGTTTTCATTTAATTAAGGATTATTTTTCCTCATTAATGAAAAGACACATTTTTTCTCTTCTGGTTTACTAAGAATATGCTGTTTAATTTCTATGTTGTAAGCAAACATTTGAGTTTGATTATATGGAAATTCACAAAATATACAGATATTTAAGAACACAATTCTTAGAAGAGTTGTAGCAAAATAGTTTTAAAATTTTACCAGTTACTTCTAGTAATGCTCAATTGAAAATCAGATTTTTTTAATCAAACTTTTTTTTTTGCATAGGTGTTATTCTTCATTCATTTGTACTGTTGCTATCCCAATTCAAACATGTCCTGCTACACCTATGGTTTACTGTGAAAACCCCATACTTTTCCCTCCTTACCTGATTGTAATATTTGCATCCTGAATCTTCCAGAATGCAAATTCATAAATAAAAATGTAGTTTCTAGAAGCCAATTTATGTGTAAACCCAAGGTCTCATAAAATGAAACTCAAAAACAGGTTTTCCCCATTTTCTGGTGCCTCCCAGATTAAATATCTGTTTACATCTCTATCTATCTATCTACTATCGATCATCTACCACAGTCAATAAGATTCTGCTCTAAATGGGTATACTGTATTTACGGTTTGAGAGACAGGTCTTTAGAATATCTTAATACACACACACACACACACACACACACACACACACAGCTATGCAGTGAGTACAAATTACTAGCAGATGATTAAAGTTCACTAAAAGCCAAAAAACCAAAACAAAACAAACAAAAAACTAAAAATTTTTGAGGAAGCTCCTGTCCTCAAGAAAAGAACACCATACATACAATGTTAGAGAGAAGATTTGGATAGAACAGCCATTTAAAGATTTAAAGCCCAGAATAAATGTATGTTAAGTAAACTCAATAGAAATTTTAACAGTGCTTTGCAAATTTTAAAATGTCTTAATTAAAGTTATATGAATTATCCTGAGTTACATGAGGCTATTTGAAGAGTCCCATTTAAAACAAATATACTGACACACTGCTTTCTGCTCTCCTTATTTTATCTTAATAGTTACCTAAATATTACCATTTTCCATTAAATAACAATAAAATATGTATTTTTAATAAAATATATATAAAGAAAATGTATAGTTATGTTAATATGAGTCTATATACTAATATCATTAGTTTATATTAGTAAACATTGGCATAGATATACTTTAAGAGAGCTGATAACCTATTTCCCCAAAATGTTTACATGACAGTTGAAGGTATGAGATACAAAAGGAGGCTGGATCAATAGCAGTTATATTGGGATGATGGAAGTTTATCCCTTCTTCTGAGATAGGGGAAGCGTGACCAGTATGATATGAAGTAGAGAAAGAGAGTAAGTCAACTCAGTTTTGTGGTGAGGGAATTCTGCCCAGAATAGTAGCATTATGGATACCTGAATGTTCCCACATTCTCACAGCTCTGAGGCCAATTATTTTTCAGTTTTGGTTGTACATCAGATACAACTGAGGGCTTTAAAAATCACTAGTGCTTTCATAATTTTTTAAAAAGCATTCCCGGGCTCCCCTGGTGGCGCAGTGGTTGAGAGTCCGCCTGCCGATGCAGGGGACGCGGGTTCGTGCCCCGGTCCGGGAAGATCCCACATGCCGCGGGGCGGCTAGGCCCGTGAGCCATGGCCGCTGAGCCTGCGCGTCCGGAGCCTGTGCTCCGCAACGGGCGAGGCCACAGCAGTGAGAGGCCCGCGTACCGCAAAAAAAAAAAAAAAAAAAAAAAAAAAAAAAAAAAGCATTCCCCACTATAACCAGTCAAATAAAGAGTGGTCAGAGTATAGCACTGCTGTTTAAGGTATTGCATCTGGAAAATAATATTTTTTTGAAATTTAGTTTTAAAAATTAAACATGGGCTTCCCTGGTGACGCAGTGGTTGAGAGTCCGCCTGCCGATGCAGGGGACACGGGTTCGTGCCCCAGTCCGGGAAGATCCCACATGCCGTGGAGCGGCTGGGCCCGTGAGCCATGGCCGCTGAGCTTGCACGTCCGGAGCCTGTGCTCCGCAACGGGAGGGACCACAGCAGTAAGAGGCCCGCATATCGCAAAAAAAAAAAAAAAAAATTAAACATCATTTTCTTTAGTGACTACGTCTACAAAACATTTTACAACATTTGTCATGTTTCATAATTTTAAAGATTTCTTCATCAAAAACTTGTGACTTAACTCAGAGAAATATACTAGTGTAAAACCACTTAATTGATGGTTATATGAAAATGTGTGCTAATTTTAACCCATAATTTACTATAACTCTTTAATCTTTGAAATATCTCTATGCCCTGATTCAATCAGAAGTTAACATTTCAGATGTAATTTTGAAGATATTTTATCAATTTCTTTAGAACCATTTAGTGCTGAAGACATACTAGAAAAATTAAGTGCTTTTTAAATTTGACTTCTCATTACTTACTTATATCTATGAAACAGTATGAAGGTTTCTTGTTCCAGGTAATTTAAAGTGTGTGTGAATTTATTTTATTTTCTTAATATTTAATCCCTACATATTATTTATACAGCATTCACTTAACTACTTTCTAAAGTTTAAATTTTAGATTGACTACTAAAATTTATGATGACTATTGTTCATCCCAGATGAGTTATATAATCTTTCTAAACTTATAATCAGCCTAATGACACTAAATACTTAAGCAAAATTCTGATACCTAGCTACAAATTAATTCATAGAGCATCTTAATGGGTGACTTACCTTGACATATGGTATACAACCTAGCCTAGAGACAAGACAAATGTAATTTAACATGAAGATACATCATTAAATACCAGCTCATGGGCACAAAAATCAGCTAGCCCATTTCATTTCTTATGGATGTTTATTAATTAAGGACGTTATACAGTATATGCAAAAGTGAAATAAGAAGTAAAAAGATTATTTACTTGATATATTTTCACTCAATGGATGGATGTCTACTCTTTCTGTGCATGTCTGTCTTTGCTTTAAATATGCTTTTGATTTCCACTTAATAAGATCAGTGCTTTCTAGATCTTTCAGCCTTTACCTGTATCAAAACTATTAATTTGGAAAGTATCTGCAGTCCATCATTGATGCTTAATTGTGAATATATAAATATATAGTCTTGTAGCAGAAAGTGCCTTAAAGATCACCTAGTTCAGCTAAGCATTTTCCATTTGTTAGAACGAACTTCAAAGCCAGCAACATAAAGATAATCAATACTTCCTGCAGAAGTATTTTATTAGTTGGCTAAGCCTAACTTAGAATAAATTTGATTAAGTATGGTGATAAGCATATTGTCTCCCTTAAAATTGATTTTGCAGAAGATATGCAGAGAAAGGAAGTTTTTTTCTTTACTCTCTTAAAGATTAAGCCATATGAAGATACGTGACAAACATACAAAACAAAATATGAACAAAAATACTGTCCTAAGTATGAAATCAATCATCAATCCAGTTTAATGATTTCAACTACTCTCCTAGTTTTCCATTATTAAAGAACAAAAAGCTATCTCCTCAGGAAATCTGAGAAATAAGCATTATTTTTATTGAGATGTGGAGCATGTGTTTAGGGAAAATAGAATGGCATATATTCATCAGATTATGAAGTTAACTGAAAACCCACCTCTTGCACCTTTGAAGCCTCAAGGTCAGTGATGTGACAAGGGGTAAACTGCAGCAGTGGTCTGCCTCAAGATCAGGCAACAGGACATGTGGTGTCTGCAAAGAATATGTAAGTAATAAGGAAGGGGACTAAAATTCAACCTCCTGGGTATTAGCCTATGCACCAGCAATTCGAAACAATATCAGTGAAATGTTTCATTTCTTGCATTTCTTCTCTGAACATTATTATTTTAATTTATATTATTACTGAGAATAGTTTTATCGTCTACAGAGGGGAATGTGTGAAAAGTATTTTGCTGATCAAAAGTATTTTGCTGATCAGAGGGGAGGCAGCTTATGAGCCCTGTTTCCTTTCTTTTGTTCACACCAATTCCCAATTACCTACTGTGTATCTTCTACCTGTCAAAATCCGGAGTCTCTAAGTTTGAACGTCCCCTCACATTTAAAATATTCTCTGATTTGACTAATGCACTGGGATCTCTTGTTCACCTCAATGCAGACACCATTTTTGGATAATATCACTCATTCTCTATTTGTATAATATACCACGCCTTAGTTACACTTGCATCAATCCTTTTTCACCGTAACTGTAAACCATGGTTGAACAAGACTATGTAAATCACAATCTCTGCATCCCCATGGAATTACATTGTTTTAGACATTTTGGACATTCAGCATCCTTAATTTAACAAGTATTTATTGAGAAAATTGTATGTTGTAGAGTTTTGCATTAAAAAGACAAAAATAAAATGATTTCTGTCCAGAAAGCCAGAAATACCAAATATTTTGAGAGATATTCCAAATACATTATTTCACTTACTTTACCCAACCCTGGGAGCTAGTGACCAGTGTTATCATTTCTGAAGGTTAGACGATGCAAAGAAAGGATTGTGTTACTTGTCCATGGTGTCAATAATATAAGACAACTCACTATTCTATCCTGGATACATATTATTGTAATGGCTATAGTAGTGATATATGTGGAAAAACACAATATATTTTTTCTGTAGTTGAGCATATAGTATTTATCTGAATTTAAGGAAATGTTTTCAGCATAACTTACTTAAAATAAATGAAATGTAGCCTTATCTTTATTAATTAGTCCCTAAATTATCTTCTGTGATTATCAGAATGTTAGATTATTTCTTCTTTTTTTTCAAATAAGATGATGTATAATATAGAGCTTCCCTGGAAAATACATTTGAATGGCTAATTTCTTTGGACTCTAATGGAGAGAAACTTTATTTTCTTTAAAAATAAGAGGAGCTTTCTATTGGCTTGCTATTTTAAAAGTATGCTATATTACTTTTCATTTTTTGAATTAAGAAAACTTCATAAAATGTTTTAAAGTAACAAAATCAACATAAATGGAAAAAATCATAGGTATTAAGTTTGACTTTGCATGTCTTCATACATGTGCTTCCTCCTAAATATTCTACAGAGTTTAGAAGTTCTGCAAATGAACAGTAACTGAAAGAACACAGGGAATAGAACATCCTCAAAGATGAATGGTTGGACTTCATACCCAAAAATATAAATGAATTTAATTAGATTCAAATCAAACCATGTTACAAAATAAACTTTTATTAGATACCTTTTGAAATGTATTAAGCATATCCTTCCTAGCTTCTTTAAAATAGCATTGGTATAAATACAAATCCTTTTAATGTTAACTTAAAGTATGACTCATACTTCACCAGGAAAAGTGTGGATTTTGAACTATTCCCTTTTAAATCATTGTGTACATAGTTTCTTTTTAACATAAAAATGATTTCAACCAGACACAGAGAACAGCAAGTTGTCTTAGACTTTTAAAACAGTATGACTTTTTTTTCTGAAAATGGTATTTTTTTAACTTTAGTTTCCTTTCAAATGCATAGAAAACCCATAAATTCTTGTTGTTAATATTAAATAGAATCTTGACTACAGTTTCCATTAAATAATTTAGTTCTTAATATTGTTTATGTCACAAATTTGGATCTCATGGGTTCTGTGCATTTTAGGATTGCTCAACTATTAAAAAACAGCCCAGAAATTTGAACTTGAGCACATCAAAATTATGTCCTTTTTTTGCCAAAAAATGCTAGCTTAAAAGGAGCACAGTTTCATCTCCGGTGAACAAGGATAGGTATGTGTATCCATTTCAGAGGCTATATCAGCCAAAAATGTTTCTCAGGACAAACAAATTTTGTACTATTGAAGAGTATGTGAGTCCTACTCTTCTTAATTATAATAAATTAATTTTTATTTGTATATCAAGGAAACAATTTACACTTAATAAAAATATTTTTCCTGAATGTTAATAAAAACTCATTTTGATATTCAGAAGTCATCTATATTAAGTTTTTAAAAGCATTCTTAGGGAACTTTTTCACAAAATATTATTAGTAAAACTAATCATTAAATATCTTCTATCAGATTGTGTTTCATTGACAGTCAAGTAACAAAGACGGAGAAGAGACAAAGATGGAGAAAGACAGAAATGAGGAGGAGCACTAAATATTTTGAATGAGATATTTAATGTTCTAATCTCCCTTTGTTATTAAAATGAAGGATGAAGAATAATGCATTAAATATTTCCTAACTCTAGTTATCTTATTTGTTAACACAGTCTTCCCAACTGGGGTCATGCAAAAGATGTGCAAAGTGCTCTCAAATTTAGATAGAGGGACCATAATCAATTTTTTAAAGATTCTTCATCATGTAACATTTTATATAACTGATGTTAAATGTTCATTCATCGTGAACTGTATAGTCACATTGTCTTAGTTAAAAATAAGTTGAGGGACTTCCCTGGTGGTCCAGTGTTAAGACTCTGCACTCCCAATGCAGGGGCACGTGTTAGACCCCTGGTAGGGGAACTAAGATCCCACATGCCACACTGCACGGCCTAAAAAAATTTAAAAAAATAAAAATAAGTTGAAATGTATGTCTGGGCACATACACAGGATGCTCTTTTATAAATGTGTCCTTTAAAAGAAAATGCTGAATACCTAAAAAAAAGTGGAATTCACCAAATTCTGATTGGTAATGTTTGTACTTTACTGACCTTCTCTCTATATTTAAACCTTATATTCCTAGTTGCATTGTCTTGTAAAGACCGGACAAAGCCCATCACTGCAATTCTCCTACAATCATTGAGAGTTTTACATTAGCATTTCAATTTACTTGACTAAATATATTTTTTTAATTTGCTTGAATCAAGCAGATTTTTATCTACTGCAGAAAACAACTAAGAAAACTTGACAGAAAATATACTGTTTCCTGCCATCAGAGAACCACTGAAGCAACCTGAATTTAATGGGACAAAATTCTGGAGAAAGTGGCACCACAGAAGAATGAGTTGACATTCTGCAGTGGCCTTTTCCCATAGGGGATTTGCTGACTCTGGGAGCATATTAAGAAGGTGAGGATCCAGGCAAAAGTTCTGGACAGAACACAGCTATAAAGAATTGGAGAAATCAGTAATGCACGCACCTGTCCGTGTGTGTGTGTAGTTACCAAGGACTTGAATCCTTTCTTTTTAAATACTCAAAATTACTCATCTAATTTTAATTCACTTAATTGACCATATTTCCAAATATGGTTATGTTTGTGTGGGATAATAAAATGTCCCTTAATAATACATATAATAAATGTTCTAATTCCCCCCAAATTACTGCTTCAATGTGACCAGTGGATTACCAGTCTGATCTCAGGTGGCCTTGGCCTGCAGCGGCTTGAAGCAAGGTTTCAGTTCCTGGCCAGTGATTAAAGTCGGGTCGCGTTAGTGAGAGCACCAAATCCTAGCCACTAGACCAGGGGTCAGTGACAAGGTCCTGGACCTATGGTTTTGCAGAAAAAGAATTCCCACAAAGATGGAAAGTAGTGAAACAAGTATTTATTGGGAGAAAAAAAGAGTACTGTACGTACAGATAGACATATGAATGGGCTCAGAGAGAGTTGCACACTCGTGGCAGTTAAAATCACTTATATGGGGCATTTCTTCTGGGTTTCCTTTGGCCAATCATTTTGATTTGCTTGGTTCAAAGTCCGTAGTTGGTAGATATCAGGATCTTCCCATGTGTGTGCTCGCATCTCTTAGCCAAGATGGATTCCACCGAATAGGCCTGTGGGTAGTTAGCATCACTTAGCATCATTCCCCTTTTGACCTCCAAGGAGCCCTTCTGCACATGTGGTCGGGGAGGTCTCCTGACTTCGAGAATGAGGAATGTGTGGTCTCTCTCTTCTATCTGGGCAGGGCTCAGCCTCCTCTTTTCAATTGTCCTGCAGTTTTCATCTCGGAGTATCTATCCACAGGGAGCTCCAACTGTTTACCCAGGGAGGCCCATCTGTCTCCTGCCTCAAGTCCATATTTGCTTCCAAGTAGCCATGGGATCTTAAATTACCACATAACTTCCTTGATTATCAGTTTCTTGACAACAAAGTAAAAATCCCAATGTTAGTAAAATAGTTTATAAACAACCCTATATAAAAGAAAGTTATTATTTTTGGTATTATTATTATCATTTGATTATTAAGAGTGGACTATAAGTTATAGGTACATCTCTAGCCAGATGAACAAAATTTATTCAGGTCCCCAGTATTCAGTATCTTCTGGGATTAAAATAATCTATATAAATACATCCATTAGATTTGTTTAGAAATTAAAAACTAAATAATGAATTAAATTTTCTGGAACTTTGCTTAGTAACTTATTTAAGTATTTGAAATGTCTCTAGTTAGTCTAGATCAGCTAAACAATTATTCTACATTGTTAAATTTTTTAATATACTCCTTATTTGAACTGGACTTTTTGCAAATCTCCTCGGCAGAACCTTTTTATACATTTGAAACAGGAAATCGTTACTACTATTTGAATAATCTCTGCTTCCTTATTATTGAGGTGTCCTTTTTTTTACCTCGTATATAAGACATTCTATCATCACATACTTATTAAGGCCAGTACTCTTATAGACCCCAGCTCTGCAGTAATGAAAAAAAAAAAAAAAAAAGCCTCTGTTATCAAAGAGTTTCTATTCTCTTAGGACGCTGAGAAAAAACACCTACACATGATATGTAATATGACAATTAGTAATTAAAATTGTGAAGTAAAACAAAGTAGGGTAGAAATAAACTGCAGGAAGGACTTCCCTTTCATATAAGATCTTTAAGGTAGTCCTCCTTGATACTTCGACATTAAACAGAAGATGGGAGTCAGCTTCTGCAGTATTTATTGTATTATGGCTGTGATTTCTTTCTTCACACATGAGTACAAAAATGTTTTAATAACTACAGTTCTGTAATCTGAGATAATCTGTAGTGATGTTAATTCCTTCCTGCTTTTTTAAAAAAAGTCCTCTTATTTCTTCTTAGTTGTAATATAGCTTTACTGAGTCCTCCAGAAAACACACACACTCACACACACACACACACACACACACACACACACACACGAGATTTAAATTAGAATTTCAAAAATTCGATCAGTTAATTTACAATAAACTCACTTTTATTTTATAACTCTTAATCTTTACATTTAGAAACTCTAGAAAAAATTTTGTAACTATGTATGCATTGTTGGTGACCATTTTGCAATATATATTAATATCAAATCATTATGTTGTACACCTGAAATTAACATAATGTTTTATGTCAATTATATCTCAGTTAAAAAAAAAGCAAACACCTGCTGTCTATCATACTCTTGCCTTGGAGCTCTGAATGGTTCATATGCCCTCAATAGACATTTGATAAATGGATAAATGAAGAAAAAGAAACTATGCATGCTTCTCCTCCATTTGTTAATATATACTCTTAAATCTTCTAATAAAAGTGTTTCTCTTATTTAACCACATAAGTACTGTTTATACTGATTGTTATTTTCTGCTATAATAAATCAGTCATTTTATTATACTTATAATGTATTATTTTTGCTTCATAGAAATTATAATTCTGAAGCAAAACTGTAATTTCTATGAAGCAAAATAAAAACCCATTATTTTTATTAGACTTCTGGGTTTCCCCCCAGGAATGTTCTATGTATGCTATATTATCCTTTTGTGTGTACATGTATATGTGTGTGAAAGTATATGGATATATTTGTGTTTTTATATATATTTTGTTCTTTTTGTCCTATTGCCTTCCTAGAATTTCTAAAACAATATCAATGAAAATACTGAGAATTTTTTTTTGGTTCTTACGGTTTCTGTGCCGATGCATTACTATGAGGTATTTAATAAGGCAGTAAACAGCACTCAGAAATTAAAAGAGAATCCCCTACATATAAGCTCTCTTAGCTGTGATATCCTTTTAACTATAATACCCATGAATAGTCCCCTCTGACTGCTTCTGGTTTCTAACACTACTGTACTGTTTACCTGCCCATATGATCTTTGAAAATCACTTTTCCTGTCATAGTCCTGCCATTTGGAATTAGAAACATATTGACTTTTTACTTGGTTTCTGGCATGCACTTAGTTGGGAAGGACTTAGTACTCTGATTTTACCCACTTAATTTTCTTCTGTTAATCATGCTGTCAAATCAAGGGACTCAACTTTGTATAATTCCATTCAACCAGCATTGCCATGCCATAAGGGAGAATCAAAAGTGTTCTATTTTCGTGAAATGATACTTTGAATTTTTGTAGCATTTACACAGTTATCATTAAATTGGTAATTGTGATCTGTATGAAGGTAAATTGAATTTTATTTTCCTTAAGATATATGATTTGATAGATGCAATTATAATAAAGTATTGAAAATACGTGACAAATAAATTAAAATTTCAAACTATATAAAGGATTATTGTCCATATCCCTAAGGCAACTCAAGAGGCATAAATAAGAAACATTACAAAATCTTTTTTTTTTTTTTTTTTGCGGTACGCGGGCCTCTCACCGTTGTGGCCTCTCCCATTGCGGAGCACAGGCTCCGGACGCGCAGGTTCAGCGGCCATGGCTCACGGGCCCAGCCGCTCCGCGGCATGTTGGATCTTCCCGGACCGGGGCACGAACCCGTGTCCCCTGCATCGGCAGGCGAACTCTCAACCACTGCGTCACCAGGGAAGCCCCAAGAAACCTCTATTCTTGGTACAAATAGTCGTTTTTCTCTTCTCTTTCTTGTAAAAGTTACTGAAAACGTTCCACTATTGATGTCACCATTATTTTATTTTCTTCCACTATCTGTCATATTAAATCAGATTCTGATTCTTTATTTTAAAGTCGAGGTAATTACATTTGGGTGTAATTTTTTTTTCCCAAACCCCTCCCCAGAGGAGGAGCTAATTACCCAGGCAAGTTGATTTAACTCTCACCTCCTGATTCTTAAGTTTACAATTTATATCAATTGACGTTGGTGTGTAACACTCAAGAGAAAAAATGCAATTTTAGCATTTAAGAATGAAATCTTTTGTATATTGGTTTTGTTTTGTTTTGTTTTTGTGGTACGCTGGCCTCTCACTGTTGTGGCCTCTCCCGTTGCGGAGCACAGGCTCCGGACGCGCAGGCTCAGCAGCCATGGCTCACGGGCCCAGCCACTCTGTGGCATGTGGGATCCTCCCGGACCGGGGCACGAACCCGTGTCCCTTTCATCGGCAAGCGGACTCTCAATCACTGCACCACCAGGGAAGCCCCCATGTATACTGTTTTACGTTAGAGTCTGGATTTCTAATTTTGGTTGCAAAGAGATATGTGTTGCGCCATCATGCAAAAAACTAAGTAATACATGTCATTAAAATTGTTTCAGATTTCAGATACCACAGATGGTTAAAATTTCAGATGCCATATGTAAAAATTGCTAAGAATTCTATTACCTTGATGAACAATAAGACCAACCTCTTGTAAAATTTTCTACTTGCTTTTCAGACTAAAATGATCATTGGCAATAACCTACATTGCATGCATGATTTCAAAATCTGTCTACCTATATTATGTAAAAATAATCATAAATTCTAAATTTTGATTGCTTTAAAAATGTCCAGTTAAATAAAATAGTACAAATGTCATTGAAAATAGTAGAAAAAAAATTTTTATTTAAGCATAACAAGTTTCTAGACCTTATTTATAGATTTGCAGATAAATTACTTGTTATATTCAGCCACTCATTCAGGTCTATAAATTATTTTTCTTATCTCCTCTACCATAGAACCACAGGCCTTTTGCATTTGCTGAATATAACATGTAATTTATACATGTTGGCACAAATAAATATGTTTAATATATAATGAAGTGGAATATTTTGACATAAAGTTACAGGATTAAATGGATTTGATAATGATGTGGGATAATCAAATGCTCTGTTTCCATTCATTTTTAGAGACAGGCCAGAATTACACCATATTCTGAGAGCTAAATCCCAAAATCAGTGCTGAGTAAATATTTTTTAATTATCATGTGGCATAGTAACCTTCTTCCTTATTCCTGTAAATGATCTGATGAAACTTCTAAACCTCGAATCAAGATGAAACCTCAGGATGAGATAAGTATACGTGTTGTTTTGGAAATATGAATCCTGAGATTTAATATTTCTTATGCATCTTTTATAAATATTTATTCTCCTTTTAATTATTTAGTATTTGTTTTATTTTACAACGTACTTTAATCTGTAAACAATTTTACACATATGAGTTAGATTTTGGAATCATATCTTTAATATATAATTAACTTACAGTCATTCATTAATATCACACAAAAATGAATAATATATCTGTAGCTAAAGGAAATACATGGTATTTACCTTTTTAATATTGCAAACTCATTGCATATTTTCAAAGATCCTTTTCAAAACACAAACGCATTTGAAACATCTTTTTTCTCTACTAATTGTACTTGTCTGTTACATAGACATGATTGGGAAAGAGTCCAGAATTTCAGACATCAGGATAATGGTCACTATATAGACAAAATCAGATGAAAGATGATTTTTTTCGTATTTTCATTTTGTTTTCTGCTATTTATTTTTTAACTGATTTTGGTACTCTGTATTCACCAGCTAAGTTAAAAGCAAGAATTAATTTTAAACTCACTTGTATCTGTTTTTTTAATAATTAAGTTTACTTTAACTCTAATAATGAATATATGCCTTTAAACAGAGTAATAAATGTCATAAAATATTTTCTTACATTTTGTTAGTTTATTAAAACCAAAATTTATTAAGTGCATACAAAGACTGATAAACATAATCTCTGATTATAAAAAGTGAAAAGTGAACAGATTCTGATATTATTATTAAGGTTTCTTCTGGAGTTTATTAGCTTATTAGGATTTTGAAAAATAAACATCTTATCCATCTTTAAGTATACAGAATACTAATAATTATTTATTCAATAACTACAAAATTATATATAGAAAGAATATAACTGTAATGTAAATTGTTCATAGAAGGACTCATATTACCAAATAGACGTTATAGCTGTGACTGCAGAAGTCAGCAACGTGAGTGTAGTTTCAGGAACAAACTTAAGGATCACTGTCATTCAAACCTTATTAAACAGCTATTTTTGACAGAAAAAAAAAAATGTTCTGAATAAAAGGCCCTGAATTCAGGGCTGATTCTGAGAAATTTACCATATTACTCATAATTTAAAAACTTTCCCAATACTACTCGCAAAATCTTGTCTGGATGTCAATTTTAGGTGACAGTTTTCAGCTTTAGCAGGCAGACAAGTGTGCCAGTGTTCCAACAATTTTACTGTGCAAAATCATACAGAAAATGGAACATGTTTCCAAAATTATTCCAGATCTCAAACAACTGGAAAGAGAGTAAAAATCAATAAAAGTCAAATATAGCCTGACAGACAAAATATATAAAAAAAAGATTTGGAAGGTACATAAAACAGAGTGGGTTCAATGTAGAGTTTCTTATTGCTTAAAAAAGGAAATTGCAATGAAAAATTCTAGATAATATCCTTCCTTAGGAGATCAGTTTTATTTTAACTATACTTCTTTAACTGCTTATTATTCTACATTTTACTTTCCATTTAGGAATATAAACAATCTGTGATGATACCTAGACAGACAAGGAAAACATTATAATCACATTAAATGGGTGGGCTAATTCTAAAATACCAATTTTATACCTAATTTTCATAATTTGAGTTAAATGGAAATTCACAGAAAACTACAAAAAAGCATTACATTTATGGGACATAAGTCCCATCTGTAACTGTTACAGATAATAGAAGTATTAACTCTGCAAAACTTAAGTATAACTATTAACAAAGGGTTGTGACTCACAGTGTTAGAGCCAATAGTTTGAAAAATCCTTACAATTGACCAATTGATTTGAATGAGATGGATTAGCTTTGTCATAATTTTTATTTCACTATACTGATTAGACTATGGTATGCAGCCTAAGTTCAAGATTATTTTTGTGCATTAGGCAGTATTTTCCTGCTAAGAAAGGTTTTGTTTGCCTCTCAAAGCACATATAAAGATAGAAATCCTCCATGAAGCCTTCTGAGAGTGTTTCTTTGAAGTTCTACAGTATATTTTTTTATTCTATGGGGGAAAATGTAGTTGCAAATTTTAAGAATTAAAAAAACTCTTTTTTAGAAGTAATTTTACTGAATAAGAAGTGTAAACTATGTGTGAACTTTAGAACATCATTTCCTATACCCTCAATCCTGTCTAGTACATGTATATAAGATATCATTTCCCAAACTCACATAGCCCATGTATGGTTCTAGATCTTACATTTAACTAAACTCTGCTTGATTCTAATTCTGGTGCCTTGTATGACCATATTCAACTGCCTCATATGCAGGCTTAATTTGATTTGAATGTATCAAATTATTGTCATTAAAAAGCATATTTATTATTTTATTTATTTCACTATGACAAATTACAGTCATTACAATAATGGCTAAGCATATAGTTCTTTTTAAATTTTGTTTTGTATGTAAAAATATGTGTTTCCTTCTATCACAAATTTTAACATATTTAACTAATTACATGTAATATCTATAACATATTCAGTACAGCTTTTACTCTAATTAAAGTGTCTTTATAAAAATATAATTTATCAATGTAACCATCAAACGAATCTGACATTTTTTGTGGTACTGAGTTATGTTAAGATTATTATATGCATGTTTACTGAAGGCCCCAAAAGAGCCACATGCTGGTTAATAAGTATCTCAGATTTGTATTTCAGTTTCCATTAATGGTAGCATATTTTAAATATTATGCTTCTTACAAATCGAAAGTCAACTAGACTAATTTCCAGTTACTTATTACATTTGAGTTACATCATTCAAATTTTGACATTATGCACAGGATCACTGATCTCTGTATATGGTTTGCAAGGGTTTTAAATAGAGTTTAAAAAGAAGTTATAGAGAAAAACACCAATTCATTAAGCATTTTACCATGTGTTATTCAGAAGTGTTAACATTCTGTGTGTGTGGGGGGGGTGCTGGGCGAGGGACAGAGAAAGTGAAGGAAGAGAGAAAAGTATTGCATGTGTAGATTTAGTATTGAATAGAAATTGTTATAAAAATTTAAATTGTAGGCATTGTATTACTATTTGAATATTTTTCATCACAGGCATGAGTTAATTTTATATAAAATAAATTTTCTTTGTAATTTCTTTAGTATAGTAAATGAATTTGTCAGTATGTGTAAACATCACACCCACAAGACACAACTTTATAAGGGCCACTTTATCATTACTACCTGAAGCTACAAGGCACACATGTATATGGCTGGTCCAGCAGTTAGAATGAGAAATGAGGAAATGGAAAAAGAGGAAATGGAAAAATCGCACACATATAATTCTTAAAGAAGATGAAGATTTTTCTTCTCTTTGTCCTATTGCTATTTGGTAAGAAAGGAGACACTGTAATCACATATCATTTGAATAAGCAGAGAAGACACATCATATCCTTAAAACAGTAGCACTCAGTCTCGTCTTTGTTATCCATCTGCCTTCCAACCTGATTCTAGGTTCATATTCTGGAAGTGAGAGTGCAGAATGTCATGCTCCAGTGGAGGGCAGATTGATTTGTCCTCAACCAATCTATATGTCTATCTATATTAGTGAGGACTACAATGAGATATTTTCACATGTACATTAATTTAGGATATTCATACACATAAGGACACACAATTTTTTTTCTTTCAAATTGAAAGACTGGTGACAACCTTTATATGGTATTCAGTTATTTAGTTTGGGGGAAAAGAAACATACAGTAGAGAAAGTTTCCCATTTATATTACACTGTGGTATCACTGCATGCACACGCACACTCACGTGCACACACACACACACACACACACACAGTGGTGGAGCACATCTCTGTAGAGCCCATGTATAATATAATAAAATTGAAGATTTTTAAACTATCAAGGCATATTAGTGTCAGATTAGACAACTCTATAATGTCACTGCTACAACTCTACCAAACTTGATGAACTATCCGTTTCTCTTTTGGTCAGAAATATCCTGGTCCCAAAGCAACTTGATCTGTTTGGCACAGTTTTACTTGTTAGAAATGTTTTGATATACCTATTTTTGGTGCTAGTGTCTTCACTCTAGAACCACGCAAAATAAATCTAATATTTATTTTTCATAAAGATTCCCCAATATATGAAGTGACTTGTGATCTATTTAAATATAATAATAGTAGTAATAATAAAGTTAAATGTATTTTAATTATCCTTAATTTTTTCAGATGCTAGCAACATCAATTTTTATTTTTAATTCCCTTAAATTCAGGATACTTTTATACCTTATATGGCACTCTACTTGTCAATGTTTCTCTTACTAGAATTGAATTTTGTGCTTGAAAATGTATTAGCAAGGTACTCATATACACACGAATATGTGCACAACTTTGCACCTGACTTAAAGTTGAACAGGTAGCACTTACAGTGAAACATTAAGTATAGCAACAGAAAACATGAACAGTGTGTGTGTTTTAATAGAGTGGATATGGTCTCACATATATTGTTACATAAATTGCCCCCAAATTTAGAGGCTTGAAGCAACCATTTTATTATATATAATGTTTATTATGGCTAGACTCAGCAGTGGTCAACTGTGAGATTCTTTTGCTCCGTGTGGCATTGACTAAAGACATTCATTGGTAATCAGTTAGGAGATGGACTGTCCTGGTAAGTTCAAAATTGCTCCCCTTACGTGTCTGAAACCTTAGCAGAGAAGACACAAAAGCTGAATTAGTACTCTCCTATCAGAGGGCTTACATATGGAATTTTCTGCATGGTAAACTCAAGGTTGCTGGATCTCTTACATGGTTGCTCAGGGATCCCAGAGAGAGTGTTTCAAGAATTATTACTGCTCTTTTAGGTCCTGAGCTTGGAAACTGGTACAGAATCACTTCTTCCCAGGACAGTCCCAAGTTTACTGACTGAGAGAGGCAGGGATATAAAGTCCCAGATATTTGGCCCTACTCTGACAACTCCCATGGGCACACACACTTGGCTTTCCACCAAGTGAAAAAGGCTTGGCTAAGGCTTTATGGAGCCTGAATCATACATTTTCTTCTTCCCCTACCTAGTTCCACTTTCTCCTTCTTCCTTTCATGGGTGTTGATACTGAGCAAACATCTTGCATCTCGCTACTAAGTGTCTGTTTCCATAGATCTTAAGCTGCAGGAAGTACCAACTTGCAAGTTGGAGCTCCTCTCTAGCAACAATAACAAACTAAGGAAGATAATATTAAGTAAAGTTATTTGCCAATGCTGTAAAAATCTAGAAAGTATCAATCACTGAATGCTCTACATACTTTTTGTAAAATTTGTAAAGTTTTAACCATTTATGTCAAAGAAGTCATAAATAAACTGAGAGACATTTTCAATCCTGGATTGACTGATTCCATATCATAAAGATGGCAATCAATATCTAAAATATGTGAAAATAAGTCCAAGGTAAGCAAGTAAGTGGGGAAAATGACATTTTTAAATACATTTCAAGACAAATGGAAGGTGTAATCACAATTCTAAAAAATAATCTTCTGGTTTGTGAAAACTCTTGTTTCTTTATAAGACCATTTCTGGATATATATTCCCAGAGAAACTCACAAAAGTTCATAAGCAGATGTGTACAAAGATTCTTCTCGCATTATATTTACAAAGACAGGGAGCTAGAGGCAATCTATGTACCGTCACTAGGGGGAATAGATAAAAGGAATAAGGCTACCTCATACACTGGAATAACTTGTGGCATTCAGAATTAATGAAGTAAACATACATGTAACAACTTGCATATGCCTTACAATATATTGTGCTTAATGTAAAAAAAACAGAATGAGATCTTACATAAAATATTTATGCAAATTAAAAACATACATAAACATATTCTTTAAAATGAATACATATGCAAAGACTGAGTTAAAACACACAAAAAAGGTGTATGCCTATCAGAAGGAAAATTGCCAGGGGATGGGAAATATGAGAGGCTTTGCCCAGATGGATGTGACTGCAATGAACAGAGGGGTACAAGTAATTAAATCTTATCGAAGTACAAAGCTAGCCAACCCACCAACCAACAAAATAATGCAAACCAAACAATATGCAAATTCAAATGTCAAAACTTAGTTATGTGATACTAGAAAATATAGAAAAAGATATTCTGGATCTATCCCATTTAAGTAGTTAGAGTTCTGGTCACTGAAATTATTTTGGCAAAGGGATTAATTCATGTCAATAAAAACTGATTAAGGAGAAGACACTGCCTTTCATCTTACCTTTTCCCTTGAATTATTACTATTGTTTCAACATTTGAACCGTTTTTAGCATGTATTTTTGTTTAATAAGTTAGTTCTCAGGTAAATATTCCTGCATGAAACTGAATCATGCATCCTTAGGGATTTATTCTCTGTACCACTAACTGTGCTTCTGTAAACATTGTTACAACAATATTGGTTACAGAAAGGAACTGTGGGAGTAGGAAATCTTGAAAGATTTAAAACATAAAGAAAAGTAACGTAATTAAAATAAAAACTGCATTGTTAAAGAAATACCCTGAATGTTTTTTTCCCCCTGAGAACAAGTATTTTAAATCAATGAGTAAAGATTTAAATTATTTTTAAAGTTGTAATGGAAAATTCTGTACTTTCAATTAATAAGTATATCTATAAATATATTTTAAAACTTTCTTATAATAATTCATGATATATGATGCAAAGAAAATGTGTGTATGTGAATGTATTACCCCATTAACTTGGTAATTATTTTGCAACAAAATTGGCACTAAACTTATACTCTTCTCTTTAAAGTATTGACGATAATGAAGAGGATGTTATAAAGATTAAACAAATATAATGACTAGAAAACTGCATACATCTACTATTAGTAAAAATAACATTAATAGTAATACAACAAAATAAAAATATATTATGCAGCAAGGAAAATTATTAATATCATAACGTGAAAAAACACGGTCTAAGTTATTGATGAAAGAAAACTTTTAAACACAGTTCTAAAGGTAAAGAATCGTGGTATGTCTGTCTTCAGGGAGTTTCCATGTAAATTTATATTTGAGTGGAAAACTGTTAGTTGTTTAAACAAAAATATTTGAGTGTTTCTCTCCTGCTATGTCTGTGTTTCCATGCCTACATCAAGGTGTGTATTATTTTAAAATATGTCAATCAAATACTTGAATTCCAAATTTACACATAGTTTTTCTGATTTTTTAAAGAATAAAATCGGGTTAGAGAAGCAAGAACTACAATCCTGCAGCCTGTGGAACAAAAACCACATTCACAGAAAGATAGACAAGATAAAAAGGCAGAGGGCTATGTACCAGATGAAGGAACAAGATAAAACCCCAGAAAAGCAACTAAATGAACTTGAGATAGACAACCTTCCAGAAAAAGAATTCAGAACAATGATAGTGAAGATGATCCAGGAACCCGGAAAAAGAATGGAGGCAAAGATCGAGAAGATGCAAGAAATGTTTAACAAAGACCTAGAACAATTAAAGAACAAACAAACAGAGATGAACAATAAAATAACTGATATGAAAACTAGACTAGAAGGAATCAATAGCAGAATAACTGAGGCAGAACAATGGATAAGTGACCTGGAAGACAGAATGGTAGAATTCACTGCTGCAGAACAGAATAAAGAAAAAAGAATGAAAAGAAATGAAGACGTCCTAAGAGACTTCTGGGACAACATGAAACGCAACAACATTCGCATTACAGGGGTCCCAGAAGAAGAAAAGAGAGAGAAAGGACCTGAGAAAATATTTGAAGACATTATAGTCAAAAACTTCCCTAAGGTGGGAAAGGAAATAGCCACCCGAGTCCACAAAGTGCAGCGAGTCCCATACAGGATAAAACCAAGGAGAAACACACCAAGACACATAGTAATCAAATTGGCAAAATATTAGAGACAATGAAAAATTATTGAAAGGAGCAAGGGAAAAAGGACAAGCAACATACAAGGGAACTCCCATAAGTTTAACAGCTGATTTCTCAGCAGAAACGCTACAAGCCAGAAGAGAGTGGCATGATATACTTAAAGTGATGAAAGGGAAGAAACTACAACCAAGATTATTCTACCTGGCAAGGATCTAATTCAGATTCAATGGAGAAATCAAAAGCTTTACAGACAAGCAAAAGCTAAGAGATTTCAGCACCACCAAACCAGCACTACAACAAATGCTAAAGGAATTTCTATAAGTGGGAAACACAAGAGAAGAAAAGGATCTACAAAAGCAAACCCAAAACAATTAAGTAAATGGTCATAGGAACATACACATCGATAATTGCCTTAAACATGAATGGATTAAATGCTCCAACCAAGAGACACAGACTGGCTGAATGGATACAAAAACAAGACCCATCTATATGCTGTCTACAAGAGACCCACTTCAGACCTAGGGACACATACAGACTGAAAGTGAGGGGATGGAAAAAGATATTTCATGCAAATGGAAATCAAAAGAAAACTGGAGTAGCAATACTCATATCAGATACAATAGACTTTAAAATAAAGAATGTTACAAGACACAAGGAAGAACACTACATAACGATCAAGGAATCAATCTAAGAAGAAGATATAACAATTATAAATACATATGCATCCAACACAGGAGCACCACAATACATAAAGCAACTGCTAACAGCTATAAAAGAGGAAATCGACAGTAACACAATAATACTGGGGGACTTTAACACCTCACTTACAGGAATGGACAGATCATCCAAAATGAAAATAAATAAGGAAACAGAAGCTTTAAATGACACAATAGACAAGATAGACTTAACTGATATTTATAGGACATTCCAACAAAAAACAGCAGATTACACTTTCTTCTCAGGTACACACAGAACATTCCCCAGGGTAGATCACATCTTGTGTCAAAAATCAAGCCACAGTAAATTTAAGAAAATTGAAATCATATCAAGCATCTTTTCTGACCACAACGCTGAGATTAGAACTGAATTACAGGGAAAAAATGTAAAAAATACAAACACATGGAGGTAAAACAATACATTACTAAATAACAAAGAGATCACTGAAGAAATCAAAGACGAAATAAAAAAATACCTAGAGACAAATGACAATGAAAACACGATGATCCAAAACCTATGGGATGAAGCAAAAGCAGTTCTAAGAGGGAAGTTTATAGCCATACAAGCCTACCTCAAGAAACAAGAAAAATCTAACCTTACACCTAAAGGAACTAGAGAAAGAAGAACAAACAAAACCCAAACTTAGCAGAAGGAAAGAAATCATAAAGATCAGAGCAGAAATAAATGAAACAGAAACAAAGAAAACAATAGCAAAGATCAATAAAACAAAAAGCTGGTTATTTGAGAAGATAAACAAAATTGATAAACCTTTAGCCAGACTCATCAAGAAAAAGAGGGAGAGGACTCAAATCAATAAAATTAGAGATGAAAAAGGAGAAGTTACAACAGACACTGCAGAAATACAAAGCATCCTAAGAGACTATTACAAGCAACTCTATGCCAATAAAATGGACAAACTGGAAGAAAAGGACAAATTCTTAGAAAGGTATAACCTTCCAAGACTGAACCAGGAAGAAATATAAAATATGAACAGAACAATCACAAGTAATGAAAATGAAACTGTGATTAAAAATCTTCCAAGAAACAAAAGTCTAGGACCAGATGGCTTCACAGGTGAATTCTATCAAACATTTACAGAAGCGCTAAGACCCATCCTTCTCAAACTCTTGCAGAAAATTGCAGAGGAAGGAACACTCCCAGACTCATTCTATGAGGCCACCATCACCCTGATACCAAAACCAGACAAAGATACTACAAAAAAAGAAAATTACAGACCATTATCACTGATGAATATAGATGCAAAAATTCTCAACAAAATACTAGCAAACAGAATCCAACAACACATTAAAAGGATCACACACCATGATCAAGTGGGATTTATCCCAGGAATGCAAGGATTCTTTAATATACAGAAATCAATGTGATACACCATACTAACAAATTGAAGAAGAAACACCATATGATCATCTCAATGGATGCAGAAAAAGCTTTTGACAAAATTCAGCACCGATTTATGATAAAAACTCTCCAGAAAGTGGGCATAGAGGGAACCTACCTCAACATAATAAAGGCCACATATGACAAACCCACGGCAAACATCATCCTCAATGGTGAAAAACTGAAAGCATTTCATCTAAGATCAGGAACAAGACAAGGATGTCCACTCTTGCCACTATTATTCAACATAGTTTTGGAAGTTCTAGCCATGGCAATCAGAGAAGAAAAAGAAAAACAAGGAGTACAAATTGGAAAAGAAGTAAAACTGTCACTGTTTGCAGATGACATGATACTATACATAGAGAATCTTAAAGATGCCACCAGAAAACTCCTAGAGCTAATCAATGAATTTGGTAAAGTTGCAGGATACAAAATTAATGCACAGAAATCTCTGGCATTCCTATACACTAATGATGAAAAATCTGAAAGAGAAATTAAGGAAACACTCCCATTTACCACTGTAACAAAAAGCATAAAATACCTAGGAATAAACCTACCTAGGCAGAGAAAAGACCTGTATGCAGAAAACTATAAGACATTGATGAAAGAAATGAAAGATGATACAAACAGATGGAGAGATATACATGTTCTTGGATTGGAAGAACCAATATTGTGAAAATGACTATACTACCCAAAGCAATCTACAGATTCAATGCAATCCCTATCAAATTACCAATGGCATTTTTTATGGAACTAGAACAAAAAAATCTTAAAATTTGTATGGAGACACAAAAGACCCTGAATAGCCAAAGCAGTATTGAGGGAAAAAAATGGAGCTGAAGAAATCAGACTGCCTGACTTCAGACTATACTACAATGCTACAGTAATCAAGACAATATGGTACTGGCACAAAAAGAGAAACATAGATCAACGGAACAAGATAGAAAGCCCAGAGATAAACCCACGCACCTATGGTCAACTAAGGTATGACAAAGGAGGCAAGGATATACAATGGAGAAAAGACAGCCTCTTCAATAAGTGGTGCTGGGAAAACTGGACAGCTACATGTAAAATAATGAAATTAGAACACTTCCTAACACCATACACAAAAATAAACTCAAAATGGATTAGAGACCTAAATGTAAGACCAGACCCTATAAAACTTAGAGGAAAACATAGGAAGAACACTCTTTGACATTTATCATAGCAAGATCTTTTTTGATCCACCTACTAGAGTAATATAAATAAAAACAAAAATAAACAAATGGGACCTAATGAAACTTCAAAGCTTTTGCACAGCAATGGAAACCATAAACAAGACAAAAAGACAACCCTCAGAATGGGAGAAAATATTTGCAAACGAATTAACAAAGGATTAATCTGCAAAATATATAAACAGTTCATGCAGCTCAACATTAAAAAAACAAACAGGGCTTCCCTGGTGGCGCAGTGGTTGAGAGTCCGCCTGCCGATGCAGGGGACACGGGTTCGTGCCCCCGTCTGGGAAGATCCCACATGCTGCGGAGTGGTTGGGCCCCGTGAGCCACGGCCGCTGAGCCTGCGCATCTGGAGGCTGTGCTCCGCAACGGGAGAGGCCACAACAGTGAGAGGCCCGCACACCGCAACAACAACAACAAAACAACAACAACAACAACAACCTAATCCAAAAATGAGTAGAAGACCTAAATAGACATTTCTCCAAAGACATACAGATGGCCAAGAAGCACATGAAAAGCTGCTTAACATCCCTAATCATTAGAGAAATGCAAATCAAAACTACAATGAGATAACCCCTCACACCACTTAGAATGGGCATCATCAGAAAGTCTACAAACAACAAATACTGGAGAGGATGTGGACAAAAGGGAACCCTCTTGCACTGTTGGTAGGAATGTAAATTGATACAGCCACTATGGAGAACAGTATGGAGGTTCCTTAAAAAACTAAAAATAGAATTACCGTATGATCCAGCAATCCCACTACTGGGCATATACCCAGAGAATACCATAATTCAAAAAGACACATGCACCCCAAAATTCACTGCAGCACTATTTACAATAGCCAGGTCATGGAAGCAACATAAATGCCCACAAACAGATGAATGGATAAAGAAGATGTGGTGTATATATATACAATGGAATATTACTGAGCCATAAAAATGAATGAAATTGGGTCATTTGTTGAAACGTGGATGGATCTAGAGACTGTCATACAAAGTGAAGTAAGTCAGAAAGAGAAAAGTAAATATTGTATATTAACACATGTATGTGGCATCTAGAAAAATGGTACAGGTGAACCAGTTTGCAAGACAGAAATAGAGACACAGATGTAGAGAGCAAACATATGGACATCAAGGGGGAAAAGTGGGAGGGGTGGTGGTGGTGGTGGTGGTGGGATGAATTGGGAGATTGGGAATGACATGTATACACTAATGTGTATAAAAGTGATGACTAATAAGAACCTGCTTTATAAAAAAATAAAATTCAAAAATTGAAAAAAAAAGAACACACATATCATCATAACTATAAATTTTAAAGAAATCTGCAGTATCACCTAGTTCTAGCCATCATTTTATGGCTGAGAAAATAAAAGGCAAAAACGTTTAAAAAAAAATCTGGTTAGACTGTGTGCACTTTTGCTGTTTTAAAAACTCAAATTATAATTTTCAAGAAAAGAAGGAGACATCAATTGGGACAGTCATAGAAAACCCTGGTTCCTATAATGCTGTTTGTTCAGAAAGATAAAATCTTTCCAATATATTTCTCTCATATTTTGAAAGAAGAATGAAACCGTATTCTATTTTTAAATATGCTGGTATATTTAACAACTTAAAGTATCAAAGTTGTAAAATCAAATTCAGTGACACACACTGTAGAGCGGTAACGAAAATACAGCTCTTCACCTATTGGCTCAAGATAAAAGGCAATATAAAAAGCATAAACCTACATACTAACTAACACAATAACAAGTATATTTAGATGTTTTTATGTGGATTTTCAAAGGGTTGTTTTAGACTCTTTTTCATTTCTTTTTTAAACAGGAGAATTAGAGATTATGCATTAAGTATGTGTTCACATATAATGAAGTCAGTTCATCGTATCGGGATTTTCAGGGCTAAATCCCATACTTAAGGGAGAGTGCTCCACTTTAATCCATTTGAAATGTTGAATCAAAATATGTAATTAAATATGCTCAGTGTGAGGGATGAATACTGTATATTTTGGATGTCACTTCTTAACAGCATGAGAGCAATCCTTCATTTTCTGCAGTCCTAACTCAACTTGATGATATCTATGTCATCTTCTCTTACATCGTGGGAATGCACATTTGGAGGCATGCTGACTAACATGGTAGCATGAATAAACACAGCCAAGCTAGACTTTATAAAATATGTCAGAATATCTACCTGAAATTTTGGCATAAATTTAGTTGACACATCTAAAGGTCAAGCAAAATTTCATGAATGTATAAAAGAAACAAATACAGCAGGAGAAAATCACTGGGAATTCTTATTATTTAAATTATAAGAAGCAGACAATGTATGAAGCGTCTTATTGGATAAGATATAAAATGTAATAACTATTTAATTAACATTTTCTGTCCCAAATTAGAACTAAAAGAATATAATGTTGACTTGTGTATATAGGAGACAAGTAGTCTGAATTTCAAAAAACTACTCCTACTATTAATATGAATGTGATGAGAATAAAGTAATTGGCTAATAATGCTTATTTTGTAGCTATTTGTACTTCCTTTGATATTCGCTTTTACAGTCTTAAGCATGTTGGAGACTCTTATGTGTTAGATCACATCTGGTAGGCATTTTTGTTTTTGTTTTTTGTTTTTGCGGTATGCGGGCCTCTCACTGTTGTGGCCTCTCCCGTTGCGGAGCACAGGCTCCAGACGCGCAGGCTCAGCAGCCATGGCTCACGGGCCCAGCCGCTCCGTGGCATGTGGGATCTTCCCGGACCGGGGCACGAACCCGTGTCCCCTGCATCGGCAGGCGGACTCTCAACCACTGCGCCACCAGGGAAGCCCTGGTAGGCATTTTTGAATCCAGGAAAGTTATATTAAATATAGCAAACAACTTTATAGCTTTAAAAGTCAAAATCTAAAAACGTCCTAATTAGATATATGATAAATTATTTTTATTATCAGTCAAACTTCACTACTTCCTTTCTAGTTTATTTATATATTAAAATTAGTGAAGTCATGCTTACACCCTAACAATTATATAACTGAAATTGAATTATAGGCTAAATTTGCTGATATAATTTACAATGTTATTGTACATTGAGATTATCTTAATCAGCTAGAAATGGCATATCTGTCTTGTACTGTTCTAGTATTTGGTAATGGAAGACGATAGCAAATATGCTGTATTTCTTTTTCACTTTTCATTCCATAGTTCCTCTTTATGCTTTAGTAATCTGCTATATCCTCTGGTAGTCTAACTTGTCTGTATTGCCTTAAAGGGTTTACATATGCGAGTTGGAAATTAGAAAACATGAGGAAAATAATTCTGGGTTTTTAAAAAATTTTTCTCTAGCTCCCTCCCTTCTGTGCTTCTGCAAGTTAGTCGCCTCCCTCTACTAAAAGCTATAGTTCTTGTCAGGAACAGTCTCTTGCAAATACCATTACTCTCTTTGTGTTCCAGTAAACGTTCCTTCTCTTTGCCCCTCCATGTGGCTAGCTCAAGGATGCTTCAACATTATTTTTAACCATCCATGCAATTTTCAAGATAGTCTTTCCATTAAACTCTCCTTATGTGATTATGCCACCTGTTTCCAGCCAAAGCAAAACAGAACAGAACAAAAGAAACCCACAGTAATTGATAATGTAGCCCCAGAAACAGCCCCTGAACATGGGATTCTGGGCTCAAGTTACTCACATATTTAAGGCAAAAGAAGATTGCTTTCTTGTTGGAAGAAATGAGACAGTGGATTCTAAGGAAGATAGAATAAGTTATCAGTGTACAGTTCTTCACGCAAGGGGTGAAGGGCAGGTCTAGGGCAAGACATGGTGTATCTCATAGCTGTGGAACATCAGTGCTATGGTAACCATAGTGACTATAAGCTTATATGACCCCTAGACTGCTTCTGACAAATCTTCAGTGTTTACAGAGCAAAAGAAATTTAAAGAGCTTAAATGTCCAACAGACAGCACAACTGGAAAATCAGAAATCCTTTATGGCAACTTTAAAGCAAGTCCCTCATCTCATATTTACAGGAAAAAAACAAGTTGAAGACTGAGCCTGGAACATGATTGAATGCAGAGTTTAGTGTAAGGTAAAGGCATTTGAGGGTAAGACATGAAATCCAGGATATTTGCAGAATTTTGCACACTTATGGATGAATTTGAGAATTTTAAACCTATAAATCCTGATTCTTTGCCAACAGAGGCAGCCACTCATCCCAACTTAAGGGGCTTACCTTCTCTTGTATTAACTCCTTAGAATAACTCCACCAAACGTACGACAAAGGAATAATGAGTGTCTTCAGAACCTATAACAGATCACGCCTCATATTCTCCGTAAATATAACAATAGTTACAATTCCAACATAGCCCAGATGGAGACACTTAAGGCCTTATCCAGGAGGACATAGCCTGACAGTGAACATTTCACAAGGTATCACCAATTTATGTGAGCAAAGGTGTATACGATACGCAAATACATTCTGAGAATGTTAACATCAAGGAAGATGAAATATAAGACTTGATTGGCATAAGTGTACTTATAAAGGGGAACTTTGCCAGATATAATATATGACTTGGAGGAATATTAACAGTCTGCTAACTTGGTAAATGAGACTCAGTAATGGTCTAGAGATAATAAAGTTCAAATGCTGAACTTCCCTGCCATACCATATGGGACGGAATCTGAAAGCTCAGGGAAACGGAAATGTTGGAATGAACATAATTATTATGTGCAACCCATTTAGCTAGTCCAAATTGGTGACTACAGGAATTAAATGATAAATTAGGATGGTCTGTTGTCCTGGAACTATGGGATACTTAAACAAGTGAGGGTATAGATTCAATAAAATAAGGCTTGTAAAATGTTCCAATATCAGGAACCCTCATTTTGATAATACCTAGGGAAGGAATTTAGAATATAATATGGACACGTTTCAGTCATCTTTGACTGTAAGGAATCTAACATACTAAATACACACACAAATGTCTGTGTGTCATGTATCTATATTTATATTTTTGTTTATCTTGATCAATTAATCTAACAAAGTGTATATTACTCCATAACAGAAAAACTTTCTATTATATGTTATCCATTTTGTTACCATCACTGCTTATGCATTAACTTCTCATTTTATGCATGATGACACTGAAGTACACTGATATCAGAATGTAGTAAATGACCAGCATTAAAATATATCCAATTGATATTTAGCACCTATTATGACTTAAGCACTAGGCTAGATAATGGGAAAAGAGAGGCAAACATGCTCACAAATTACTGACGATCTAAAAAACAGTCAATTTCCATTCCGTGTAACAACTGAGTTGATAGAGCTGGTTTTAATGTTTACAGAAGACAAACAATGGAGATTTGGAAAGGACTTCTAGAGAAATTAAGATCAACAGTGAAGAACTTGGAGAAGAAAGGTGTAAGGTTGAGAATCTCATAGGCAAGTAACTATGTGCCCAGAATAGTGATATATAACAGGCAGGGAACTGAAAATATTTCAGTATAGTTGGATCTTAAAGTGTGACATGGTTAAGAGATGAGGTTAAAGAAAAAAATAGGGGCCTGATAATCAACAAGAAAATAGTGTTTGATTTTTACTTTGTATATAATGGTAATTGAATAATTTTAAGCAAAAAAACAATAAAATGTGATTTCTGCTTTTGAATGATTACAGTTATAAAGATAATTCAAGGCATAGGGAATAAAATTGAGTATGTACAAGACAGATAGCAGAACAGATTAAGAGGGCTTGAAAATATCCAGAGATAGATAGATAGATCGACAGAACAGTGATAACCCTTTAGATCTAAGTAGTGGTTAATTTATAATAAAATGAACATATTCCGTTTATCAGTGTATTATTAGTAACCCTTCTCTATGTTACCCTTGAACATCTAATCTTAACCTAATTTGAATATATGGGAATTACTTTCAGTTAGATAGACAGATTTGACTATATCATTCTCTGTAAAAAATTATTTCTTACCTCAAGAGGTTGTATCTTGTTGGGTGATAACATAGATTTTGTATTTAATCATTATTATAATATTTTCTGCTCAATCATGTAGCATAACTAGATGATACCACTCTATTTCAATTTTTACAATACTTTTATGTCACACTTCATTTAAAAACTTGATTAAATCTGAAGCGCTAAGTTTAAAAAAAAATTTTCATTTTTATGGGGAAAGAATATCTAAACATCCTCATCTAAAACAGATTTCCAAGCCATTAGGTTTTATAAATAACTATTCAGACCCCTGTAGTTAAAGAAAACCATTAAACTTTAACTCAAAGTGAATTAGTGTTTTGGCATATTACGATGGTTGTTTTTGAAGATTCAATTATCTATGTAAAACTCTATATGAATGAAAAGCAAACATATTCTACCCCTGTGTTTTAGCCTTTATGCTTTTAAGGACAGTTATCATTATAATTCAAAATATTTCTCAGAAGTGAAACATTACTATAGATTCAAAAGTTCATGTAAACTTATAATGAATTATCTTCATTTTCTACAAAAAATCTTTGTTATTATGTTCTTGAGGAAAGCAAACACATTAATTTGCCATATTTTCATTGTTTCTGTAATCCCTTCTCACCAGCTCATGGGTTTAAACTCAAATTATACCTTAACTGAAGGAACCATTTTGTTGAAAGTTCACTCTGCAATGTAGCAACGGGAGTTGCTGTGGTAGGCGGTTAAGATGATGAATAGTTTTGTGTTGTTGTTTTTGTTTTATTTTGTTTGTTTAACTGGAAGAAACTTTGAGGTTATTTAGTCATCTTCCTCTTTTTCTATTTTGGTAAATAAGGAACAAAATGACCCTCTTGCTCATTTTATAACACACAGGTAGTTTGTGTCATATTTATGATTGTGATTCAGGTATTCTGACCTTATTCAATGCTTTGTTTCATTACAGTTTTTAAGAAAAGTTGTTTCTTCATATTTTACCTGGAATACCACATGCTTTCAGCTTTGTCAGTATCAAACTGCTACTATGTGGCTGAACTAAGACTTAGTTATAAAAGAGAAATAAATTAAAATTAAGCTCTGACAATTTTCTAGAGTTTCTATTTGAGTGGAAGAACAAAATTAAACATTGACCCATTTATACCATGCCCCAAATTCCCCTTATACCTCATTGCCAATCATCAGTCACATTGTCAGAAATGTGCCAAAGATTCCAGAACCACTCATGTAGCATTTCACAAGACATACTGTTTAAGTCATGCATTAAATCTGATATCTCAGAGCTCTAACCTTAAATCCATTTTGTACTTAGCTGTCTGTGAGTGACAGGGCTAATTGGTTCACTCTCTTGTATAAGGTTACTTTGCAGTAGTCAGATGATGGATTTCTGAAATGTCAAGCTGACAGTTAGTTCTTCAGTTTTTACCCTCCCATAGTTTTTGAAGGTATTCTTAAACATTCATATAAAGGGGCACAACCCTCTTTGTTTAAACATCAGTAACATGGGTGCCTCTGAGTTTTAACCTACTTGAGATATCCTGAATTAGAATATATCAAAATGATCTAAAACATTGACAATGTATATAGTATGCTAAATAATGAGCTGAACACTCAAAATAGCAGTAAAACTGTTATTTGAAATGCTTCACAAATGTACATACCAGACTTTATCATACGCACCATGTTTACTGAATTCAGTCTATGTGAAGAGATATATTATTATGTTCCCCCCGCAGTTTTCAAATTTGTGTAGCCATTTCACTCAAAATTTAAAGATTCATAAGCATCCTTAGAGAACAATAATAAGAAAAGAGCCTAAGGATAAAAAGAAAAAAAAAGTCTTAGTCTGCTCAGACTGCTATAGCCAAATACTGTAGGTAGGGTGATTTGTAAACAACAGAAGTGTATTTTTCACAGTTCAGGAAGCTGGGAAGTTGAAGATCAAGGCACTGGCACTTTTGATATCTGGTGAGAGTCTGCTTCCTGATTCACAGTCTTTTCACTGCGTTCTCACTTGTGTTCTCACCGAGAAGTCAAGGGACCTCTCTGTGGTGACATTTATAACTGCATTAATCCCATTCATGAAGGCTCCACCCTTATGACCTAAAAACCTACCAAAGGCCCCTAATACCATCCTAATACCATCACATTAAGGATTAGGTCTCAACATGTGAATTCTGAGGAGACAGAAACATTTGGTCTATAGCACCAAAAAAAAAACCAAGAAAACAAATGCCTTAAATCTACAAATCTCTATAGATCATTTTCTTAAGATGGTTTAAAAAACTTTTTACTTTATGAAGCTTCTCATCAACTTGCATGTATTGTTTAGAAAAGCTACTTAAAGGTGTTTGGTCACATGTATTTCTTCATATTTTTAACTTTTTAATACATTTCTACCCAATATTAATAAAATAATAATTTTTTAATTGAGCAATACTTATATACCTGATATTTTTTATAATCTTTACCAGTATATACATGGTATATGTGTATATAAATGTATATACATACATATTGTGTGTGTGTGTGTATGTGTGTGTGTGTGTGTGTATAAAAGTATATATAGTCGTTGAATCTTCACAACAACTTTGGGAGGAAGGCATATATGTTGTTCCATTTTGCAGTAGCTGAATTTGCAGGCTAAATAAACATTAGCATTGTGATTTTAGACCAGATGTTATTAAAAACTGATATTATGCAAAGCCAAGCCAATGGTCTTACAGTAGTACTAGTAATAATTAACTTCAAATAACTGAATATTTACTCTGCAGCAAAACATTATTTTGCTTAACAGTAAAATTATAAAATGTTTTTAGTAATATTTTTAAATTCAAATTAATTTTAATAAATATTTTATTTTGAGATTTTAAATAAAATGAAGTAAAGCAATCAATGTGATGCTACAAAATTTTACAAATTATTTGTAGAGTTACTGCTTAAAAACTGTTAACTTTACTGTCATATTGTGATTTATAGGAAAATATATATTTTTTTGGTCTTCCTCTACAGTTCCTGGTTTATGGCTCCCAAAACTCTTCAGATTTCCTAAACAATAGAGCAGTGGGGTAATATTTGGTCTCTAGTCTTTGGTTGCTAAAAACACTTCAGGAAAGGTGACTTTTGGGTCCCACCCAAGGGTGGGAGCAGCTGCCAGGAGAAGCAACCATGTGATTAGAAGGTTGAAGCTTTCAGTCCCACATGTGACCTCTGGGGAGGAGAGGGCGGCTGGAGGTTGAATCAGTTGCTAACGATTTAATTAATCATGCCTATATAATGAAGCCTTCATAAAAACCCGAAAGGACAGGATTCAGAGAGCTTCTGGACTGGTGAACACATGGAGATTTGGGGAGAGTGGCAAGCTCAGAGAGAGTTTGGAAGCTCTGTGCCCTTTCCCCATACCTCGCCCTATGCAATTTTTTTAATCAGTAGAAGTAAAATTTTAATGGCTGATTAATTATATCTCTATATTTTTATTGCAATATAGTACTCATTTAAGCACTTAAAAATGGAAGGTGTACAAAGATTAAGACATAATACATACATCTCTTCCATCTGCATGCTCATCTTTATATCTTTATCATATCATTTTTTTTAATAAACTAGTAACTCAGTAAGTAAAATGTTTCTCTAAGTTCTGTTAGCCATTCTAGAAAATTAATGGAACCCAAGGAGGGGGTTATTGGAACCTACAACTTTGTAGCTGGTTAGTCAGAAGCACAGGTAAAAACCTGGGCTTGTGACTGGCAATTGAAGTGAAGGATGTTTCTTTCCGTGGGACTGAGCCCTCTAAAGACCTGTAGAATCTGATTCTATCTCCAGGTTGAATTCTCAACACCCCACTGGTGTCCAAGAATTGCTTGTTGGTGTGAGGAAGCCTCCACACATTCACATTGGAATTGCATCCAGGAACCCATTTGGAATTACATAAGCAGTGTCTTTCTTTTCTGATAAAATGAAAGAGCTATATGAGGTCACTTACAGTGATGGAGTTTTGGGGTTTTTTCCCCTATTTTTTAATCACATTTTATTGAGATGAATTAGGATAGTTCTTTTCTTGAAAAAAGAATAATCTCACAGCAACTTTTATGGTTTTAATAACACATATGTTTGAATATAAGGTGACTGAATAGAACAGGCAATCCCTTATCTTCCAACAGAAAGATGCCCCCCCAATTTTTTGTCCAACTTAGATATATCATTTGGGGTTGTAGATAAGATGGAAAAAATATTATATAGGTTAAGTATTCATTATATGTATTTCATATTTGTTAATCTGTTAACCAAGAAATGATCTTTTCCTCACTATATTCACATTTAATGAATGTTATTTAAATTTTAAATTCACTTTTGACATTGGAGACACATGTAAAATCATCCATCAGGTTAGAGCAAATTATCTTTTCTTCTTGCTAAATTGTTTGAGATGCAGCATTTTGTTAAGAAAGTTAGGTGAATTAATTTTTTTAAAAAGCTTTGTCGGAGGTAAATTGACATATAATCATTGTGTATGTTTAAGACTTTGATAAACAGTGTAAAATGATCACTGCAATCAAGTTAATTAATATATCTATCACTCCCACAGTTACCCTTGTGTGTGTGTGTGTGTGTGTGTGTGTGTGTGCATGTGTGTGTGGTGAGAGGACTCAATTTAAGTTCTACCTTCTTAGCAAATTTCAAGTATACAATACAGTATTGTTAAGTAGAGTCACCATGCTGTGCATTACATCTCAAGAACTTATTCATCTTGCATAAATGAAACTTTGTACTATTGACCAACATCACAGTATTTCCTCTCCCCAGCCCATTGCATACCATTCTATTTTCTTTTCTTTGAATTTGACTGTTTGAGATGCCACATAAAAGTGAGATCATTCAATATTTATCTTTCTATGTCTAACTTATTTCACTTAGCATATTCTCCAGGTTCATTCATGTTGTTGCAAATAGAAGGATTACCTCCTTTCATAAGGCTGTATAATATTCCACTATATGTACACTGAACTTTATTTCCTCACTCATCCATGGAAAAATCTTTAGATTGTTTCCATATCTTGACTATATTGAATTACTGTGGTGGAAATTATTCTACATATGGAATGCATTATGTTAATATTTTGTAACAGCAATACACTGTAAAACCTCAGGCAAAATATTTATCCTTACGGACATTAGTCTCCTTATCTATAAAACTAGGTAATGGACAAATTATATTAAATGACTTTTCAACTGTAAATGTCCCTATGTTTTTAAATATATCATTTAATGAATACTATCTGAGAAATAACCAATGAACACAGCAACAAGAGTCAGTTATGTCCTCTAAAATTTAACTTGATTTAATTTCCTTACTTAAAAAGTCATTTCCAATTATGCATTTTTTCTTTTTTTGTACTGATGTTAAATTATTCAAATAAAACATATTCATGGTGCAATGAAGTTTTGAATATGGTTATACGATGGGGAAAGTTATATACACATTTTAGTCAACTTGTTACCTAAATCTTTAGGAAATTAGATTGGTATATCCTTGGAAATATGAATTTTGTTTCTTGTTTTAACTCAGACTCTTCAAGAAAAGCTATTGCTTTATTCTTTTCAGTTCTTAATCATTTGTTTTTGTTTTGCTTTATTTTTGATTGTCATTTTTTGTCATTGTTTACTTTTCTTTTGTTTTCCATCTATTTTAGATTTTTTAAAGATTATTTCAATATTTACAGTCAAGTGCATTCTAAAACTACATGTTTGGGTTTTATATTTCATGTTTGCTAAAATATTATGATAAGTTATGAGAACACACAATCCTATACAGTATTTTTTTTAATTAAAATTCCCTTGTTTGAAATTGGCTCAGTGGTTGGGTCTTCATACATTATGTTACTTTGGTCTGAAAAGATTATATATTTTTCTAGATATTTCTCCTTTCTGCCTTTACTATACAGGTAGAATAAATTTATCCTTATAGTATTTGCTTTCTGTTTTTACTGTTTCTTAGAAATATGGGTGGCACCAAAAAATCACATGCTGGCTTGTGGTTAAGCCAAGAACATAATTAAGTCATTGGATTTTTAGCCTCATGATTTCTCTGCTGTATGGTATTTTCCTTCAAGTTTGCTTTTAAACACTAAGTGAAAAAGCACTTTTCCAATATTGAGTAAACTTTTCTACTCCAAAAAACATTACTTCAAGAAATTATATTTTTGCTTTCAGCTTCTTAGGGAATGAAAGAAACTGGTGAAGAAAAAGGAAGAGAGATGTTTTGCAAAAGTTATAAAACACAATATTTGACAATTGAGTCTTAATTCTTGAGTGCAGAGAATTAGATTCTCATAAACTTCCTCAACTGTTACAAAAGGCAGGATGGTAAAAGTTCTGGCGGTTCTAAGTTTACATGAAGGACACCACTGACAATCTCATATAGGTGACATGTTTCAAACCACTAATCATGCAACATGTTAGTGGCATACAGTAAAGAACAATAACATTCCTTGACTCAATCTTACCAGTAAGTAGCATGTTTCTGGTAACCAATAGTCATCAGTAATTGTTCCAAAATCATCAGGATTGTACATTTCACAACAGCAGCTACCAAGTCTAGGTTATCTAATAACTACTAATTGAGTAAGGCCAAATACTACTGAACATGTCTATCAATAAATGACTTTACTTTTTTAAGAAAATGGCTATCCATGGAAGATGAGTTTACTAATTACTTTCCCATTACCAATTTGATTTGGCTGTTTCTTGGGCTTCCACTTTTTAGTGAATGCTCTTAAAGTGCATTGATTGGTTTCTCAGTTTGTTATATTCAGTCTCCAACTGCTTATGCTCACTAAATTATACTTTTAATCTTAGAGTAAGCTTTATCATCTTTTCGGTTTAAGAAGTTATTGGATGAATGATAATATCTTAAATTTCATCATAAACTCTCATTTATATTATGCATCCAATAGTCAGAGCACATTGGGGAAGTTACTTCTGGCTACTCTTGATCAGTTCAAACAAGTGGAAATATAACTGATCCAAATATGTAATTTTAACTTTGCTAGTAGTCATATTTAAAAGCTAAAATGAAATAGGTGAAATCAATTAGTCATGTATTTTATTTAACCTCATTATCCAAAATATTATCCTTTCAAAATGTAATCAATATAAAATAATTAATGAGAGTTAGCATTCCTTATTTTTTGTCCTGTCTTTGAAATCCAGTGTGTGCTTTATAGTTAAGTACTTTTCAATTTAGTTACTTTTTAAATGCCTGATAACCACGTGACTAGTACTTGATATATTGGGCACTTTAGGTCCTGCTTAATGATAAAATTCTAGGTGATTAAAACACATTAATTCCAATGCTCAAGATGATATGCACCCAAATGGTACTCCTCTGAAGCTTCCTTTCCTCAGCATTGTATGAAATTAAACAGAAAATCCTGTCACCAAAGCCTTGATAACTATTGTAGATTATTAGAGTGTTGAGTTTTGAAAGGATGGCAGGCATAGTGAGAAACAGATCATCATCTAGTCCCCTTTCATAACATTCCTCTCAAGCCCCCTCTTCTTTTCTTGGAGTATCACAGCCATGGTAGTTGATATAAATATGTTCCCCTCTTTTATTCCACAGAGCACTTTTAACATCACTCTTCTCTTATTCTCTTTCTTCTGTTCTGGCTACAAGCTGCTTTCAAAGAAAGTCCACTCTTTTAATGTGATGCTGCCTCCTTCCACGAACACCCTGCTGGAAATGAAATCTATTTCTTTTTCTACTTTTGTCATAAGAAATTCTAGTGAATAAAAATCTCTATAAACATGGCATTCAAAAAATTCTGTGAACTGTTCCTTTTTATGAGATATTTTACTTATTTCCCATATTAATTTAAGAAAATATAATAACATTAATTATTTCAAATGAAATACTGTTATTTAAAAAACATCTATTCCAGGTTTTGTTTTGGAACAAGTATACTAATTTGAAAATACAATCAGGTACAGCTATGTTTCATAGAGAATTAAAATTGTAGCCTTCATTACTATAGACTTCAAAGTTTAAAAAACACTTTTACATGTAATTTGCCATTTTAATTACAGTACTAGAATTTCTTGTCAAATAAAGATAAAAATAAAATTACATTCTGTGGTGCTCTGGGAAGCAGGTCTCTAACAATGCTTAAACTGCACAGCCATAAACATCAGGTGTTAACTCCTTCCTCCAAAATGTGGAAATTTTTTCATTTCATAGACTTTGATTGATGGGCTAAATCTTACTGTTGGAGCAGTATCAACAAGGTTATTTTTCAACCTTTAATTCTAAGAATTAAGAATTCTGACTAAAGAAAACAATAAAATGGATTTGGAGCCAGTATTAGCCTTAAAGTAGCATTTCTTCTTATCTTAGGTGATCAAACTTAATTGAGTAATGCAATTATCCAGATAAATTCACATCACAACCAATGAACATCCATCTTCAGTCCAGGTAGTGAGAATACAAAAATGGACTTCCTAAAGTCCATGTACTCACCTTCATATACCTCAATATTTTGTGTTTCACAATATTCCTCAAATGTTTTAGATGTGTTTACTTAATAATTAAGAAAATGAATGATTCCCCGAAAACACTTATGCATACACAGAACATATAGAAATGAATATTCATTGTAGCTCACTTCAGCAGTCCTATGTCTTTACCTTGCTTTCCTCTAGAAAACAAGATAAACTAATAATTCCTAGTCTATGATCCAGCAATTTCACTTCTGGATATATATCCAAAGGACATAATTCCTCAAAGAGATATCTGCAAACCCATGTTCATTGTTGCTTGCAGCATTATTAACAGTAGCCAAGATATGGAAACAACCTAAATGTCTCAACTGATGAATGGATAAAGAAAATGTGATACATATATAAGGATATAGTATTCCATTGCATATATAATGGAATATTATTCAACCTTTTAAATAAGGAAATTCTACCATTTGTTTCAAAATGGATGAACTTGGAGGATCTTAGGCTAAGTAAAATAATCCAGACACATAAGGACAAATATTATATGTTCTCACTTATATGTGGAAGCTAAAACAGTCAAATTCATAGAAGAAGAAATGGTTGTTAGGGGCTAGGGAAAGGGAAAATGAAGAGATTCTGATCAAAAGGTACAAAGTTGTAGTTAGGCAGGATGAAAAGGTTATTGAGATTTTATGTACAACATGGTGACTATAATTAACAATACTGCATTGTATACTTGAAATTTGCTAGAGGGGTAAACCTTAATTACTGTCACTACAAAGAAAAAATAAAAAAAGAAAGAAAGAAAAAGAAAATGGTACCTACGTGGAGGTGATGGATGTATTAATTAGCTTGATTATGGTGATTATTTCACAATGTATATGCATCAAATTATACAACTTAAATACATATAATTTTGTTTTTCAACTGTACCTCAATAAAGCTGAAATAATATATTGTTAGCCTGAAATGAAATATGCTGGACATACAAATACACATTGGATTTTGAAGACAGTACATAAAAAATGCAAAATACATTTTTAATGTTTTTTATGTTGATTACCTGTTAAAATGATACTTTGTAAGTATTAGGTAAATAAAATACATTATCAAATTAAAAAAAAATTCCTAGCCTGTTGCAACTGAAATTATTCAGGACAAAAAACAGGTATGTTATTCACAAATATAGTCTGTCTTAACATAGATATAGATTCTATTGTGCTTCTCTATGTGAAAATTGATTAATCCAGATTAATTTGATTAAATCAAAATTCTTAATTCTTCAGATTTATGGTTTTAAAAAGCTCCTTTTATTTCTTTTATTTGAAATATAATTTATCCCACTTACCATGACTATTAGCATGCAAATTAAGATATATGAGTAATGTGTTAAATTTTAAGGAAGGCCAACAAGTTAACTATTATGAAGCATATTTAATACTTTTGAAATTATATCCTAGATTTTGATCAAAATAGCATATTAGAAATTGGTTTTGTTTTCTTTAAAATGAAAGAAAGTGAATTTTATCAAAATGTATAATTATAAAAGTAGTCTTTTACTGGCTCTTTTCCAGTATAAAATTTTAACACCAGAAACTAAAATCTATTATTTACAGATATTTGCGCTTATTAAAAACAATGTCCTTGAAAAACAGACGATAGACATTCTTGTTTTCCTATCCATATAAGGTCAAATTTGCCACTGTTCAGTTCATAAAATAATACAAATTGTATCCATTAATTAAGATTGTTAATTCAACCTAAACAATAGACCTAATTATCTGTATAACCCAGACCTTAATCTTTTTCCTAACAGGTATATATTCTCCAAAATTATGGTGACTATCTTTCTACCAATTGGTTGTATTGTAATCATTTTCACTTTACTCCAAGGCTATCACCACAAACCATAAAGCATATCCTGTGAAATATGCTTTTTATTTTTTCAAGATTGCAATTTTTCCCAGTTAGGGGTTAAGAAAACATTGTCACACATGCTCTGAATAAACAAAAAGCATGATCCAAAAGCAAGTTATCATTTTGGTTATAAATTGAAAACACAACAAATAATGATTCTGAGAATTATCAAGAGTGCATGTGTAAGCGGAGAGGTTGGGCAAAGTTATTCTGATACAAGTTAGAACAAACTGATATCATCAATAAGAAAGAGAGAAGTTGGGTTTGCTTACAGTAGATGGATAAAAAATACATTGAAAACAAGGTCAAATATAGCCTAGCACAAAAACCAAGAAAACATAGGGATAAGCGGAAATCATAACAATGAATCATCCTTAGAAGTAGCACTATCAACGAATAGAAATGCCAACAAAGCAAAATCCAAAACTCTACTATATTAAAAGAAACACTTAAAGAAATTCAGAAAGGTTAAAATTTTTAAAAAAGTAAAAGATGGGCCAAAATATATCAGGTGAACACAAGCAATAAAAAATAAGAAAACAGTGTTTTCAATCTTGATATTTGACAAGGTATGACTGAGGCACAGAAGAACATTTAATAGCAAAAAACTTTTAATAATATTAAAGACTACAACTCGCAAACAGGCTGTAAGTTGATTATGCCATTGATTCAAATACATCAGAAAAAATTTTTATGAAAAAGAGACTTTGGGAACTGTAATAAGAAACAGAAATGCATCAATAATAAAATATTTAACATACCTCTTAGTCTATCAGGCAAAACTAGTAGGAATAAGAAACACTCAGACACATAAACAAGAAAGTAAACTGTATAAATAATAAACTCTGAATTGAGATAATAAGTAATAGAACTTCTTTTCAAGGGCACATGAAAACTGACTGTATCTTAAGCCCCCAAAGGACACTTCAATTAATTCTAAATAATAGAGAAGAGTCAGCTAGAAATTAAAAACACAATTGAAAAGGCCCTATCATATAAAATAAACTATTTTTAATTCCTAGGTCAAAGGAGAAATATAAAATAGGGTGCCGGCATTTATTTAAAATAGTGGTAATTAAAATACAGCATCTCAGAGGAATCACCAAAACATAAAAGTTTAAAAAAATTTTGAGACTACTTTGCACAACTCAGTAAAAATAGAATAAAAATAAATACATGAAACTGACAGAGTGTAGAAAAATATAATGACCAAATCCGATGGCAGTTGAGGAAAAAGCTCTAATCAGATCCATCACAAGAAATGAAAAATGTAGATATAGAGCCATATCACACAAATGTGCCAGCACAAAATGGTATCTGGAGGAAATTTTGCCAATGCCTAAAAATCACATATCTCATGGATATTATCCACGGACATGTGTTTAAAGATTATATAATCTCAATGCTATTTAAACTATCTCAGATCAAAAAAAAGATTAAAAATTTCCCAATTTTGTTTATGAATCAAATATAACATCAATACCCAAATCTATAAATAATCGCTCACAAAAATTAAGACACAAAAAACACGCACACACATGCTTATGTATGCATATGTAAGCGAAATCTTTAAATAATAGCAAAAAGTCAAGAAAATTTTATTCAAACTTGACACATTTAAGACCAGATGTGATTTATTCCTATTCTGTATTATTATAATTCATCACATTACTGTAACTAAGGAAAAATTACATTAACTACAAGAATAAAGAAAAGGAACCCAACATAATTCAGTAACCATCCATGTCAAAACCCTTCAATAAAATATAGATTGAAGAATAGTCTCTTATATTATTAAAGTAATATAAATCCCAAAGTTATTGCTGTGTATGAGGACACACAAGACCATGTTACCTGACTAAAGTCAGGGAGAACACCAAAATGTCTTAAATCCTCATTGCTATTAAACGTTGAGTTAGAGTTACTAGCTAATGCAATTAGACAAATGAAAGAAATTAGAGGCATAAGAATTGACAAGGATTAAATAAAACTCTATTTAATCATTATGAGATAGTTATTGTACCTATGTGAGTAACCAAAACAGTCAATGGGAAAATTTAAGAATTAAGTGAAGTAATATGTTATAAAATGAATATTTAAAGATGAAAAATCCATTGTGTGTATAAACAATTAGAAGATAGTCTCTCTCTCCCGCATTTATTTATTTATTTATATAAAACTGAGAAGAAAATAAATATTTAATTCTCTTTAAAAGACAAAAACTTGACTATACACACCTAAAGAAATTTTGTGGTAAAAATGTGGAAAAAACAAACAACAATCAAAAAAGTCCATAGAATGAGTCAAGCAATCATATTGCTGGTAATGGTATCAATGCTATATAATATGATATGATACAATTTAAAAAGAGAAGAAATATATGCTTTATTGGTTACTTACTAGTTTAGCATCTAGATTACAGTAGTGTATGTTAACAAGTCACTGATTTGAAAGTAAATTTTGATAAAATGCTGACATTCAATTCTGTTATAGTGATGTATTGATGCATTTTCCATTCTGGGGCAATATGAAATGGACTGGTTTGAACAGCCAAGGGACAACACCAGCAGGGTGCCAGTTTGAACAGGAAGCCAGTCATTTGGTTTTTTGTTCTGGAATATTTCGGATTTAAGACATTATTTTTAAATGACAGAAATATTTGCTATGCATTTATTTTCATGGATACACTTAATGTCATGGGCAGGCCTAACAATAAACTATGTTCTAACTGAAGCTTAGGGCTTACTTTAGATATTGGAGTGTAGCTGTATTTCAGATGGATTTTATCTTTAAACAAATGCATTTTGATCAACTTTGTATATTCATGTGTATTGATATATTGTGCACT